>NW_026571190.1:27680367-27913648 GCF_026225935.1 Boleophthalmus pectinirostris
TTCAGAGCATCTTCTCCAGAATCAGTGGTTTCTTTGAGGAATCTCTCACTGAACCGCCATCGACTGTTGGTCAATTGATGGTCAACACTGTAACTATTCTTGAAATATTCTCATAGTAGACCTTTATCTCCTCATTCAGATCTATCAGAAACTGACGATGTCACTTATAATTTAGGAGAACTATTTGATCCCAGTAGACCAGATACTCCAGATTCCTTTACTTCAGAAGTAAGGCTAGTTTTATCAAACCTGCAGTAATCTCGACAAAACAACCTTGTTCCCTTCCAGAATTGTCATATGCAGATGTGGTGCGTGGGATTCATCACAGTAATGTTTCATCAACCTTGTTGGAAAGCAACGAGCCAGATGCGAGATCAGTCAGTCCTATATTATTGTTTGATGAATCTTCTTATGTTGATGATGGCGACTTGATAGACAAGTCCAGGGCATCATCTCCTGAGTCAGCAGTATCTCAAAGTGAATGTAGGCCTCTCTCTCCAGACTCACCTATCCCCCAGTTTAGATCCTATGATGTCATCCAGCATCATGATTTCTCAGGGCATAGGTCTTGTACACCATCGTCAACAGTCTCAGACTGGGAAGGCACTGATTTCTTCCTAGAAAACCTCTTTGATGAGGCTAGAGCACAGTCACCACAATCAGATATATCAGACCTCCAACTTGACAGATTGTTTAGCTGCAGACCATTGTCCCCAGAATCGTTTGTCCTCTGAATTTGACTATGCACTAATGCAAGATTGGTTGTTAGACTTCAGAGCATCTTCTCCAGAATCAGTGGTTTCTGTTGAGGAATCTCTCACTGAACCGCCATCGACTGTTGGTCAATTGATGGGTCAACACTGTAACTATTTCTTGAAATATTCTCATAGTAGACCTTTATCTCCTCATTCAGATCTATCAGAAACTGACGATGTCACTTATAATTTAGGAGAACTATTTGATCCCAGTAGACCAGATACTCCAGATTCCTTTACTTCAGAAAGTAAGGCTAGTTTTATCAAACCTGCAATAATCTCGACAACAACCTTGTTCCCTTCCAGAATGTTGTCATATGCAGATGTGGTGCGTGGGATTCATCACAGTAATGTTTCATCAACCTTGTTGGAAAGCAACGAGCCAGATGTGAGATCAGTCAGTCCTATATTATTGTTTGATGAATCTTCTTATGTTGATGATGGCGACTTGATAGACAAGTCCAGGGCATCATCTCCTGAGTCAGCAGTATCTCAAAGTGAATGTAGGCCTCTCTCTCCAGACTCACCTATCCCCCAGTTTAGATCCTATGATGTCATCCAGCATCATGATTTCTCAGGGCATAGGTCTTGTACACCATCGTCAACAGTCTCAGACTGGGAAGGCACTGATTTCTTCCTAGAAAACCTCTTTGATGAGGCTAGAGCACAGTCACCACAATCAGATATATCAGACCTCCAACTTGACAGATTGTTTAGCTGCAGACCATTGTCCCCAGAATCGTTGTCCTCTGAATTTGACTATGCACTAATGCAAGAATGGTTGTTAGACTTCAGAGCATCTTCTCCAGAATCAGTGGTTTCTGTTGAGGAATCTCTCACTGAACCGCCATCGACTGTTGGTCAATTGATGGGTCAACACTGTAACTATTTCTTGAAATATTCTCATAGTAGAACTTTATCTCCTCATTCAGATCTATCAGAAACTGACGATGTCACTTATAATTTAGGAGAACTATTTGATCCCAGTAGACCAGATACTCCAGATTCCTTTACTTCAGAAAGTAAGGCTAGTTTTATCAAACCTGCAATAATCTCGACAACAACCTTGTTCCCTTCCAGAATGTTGTCATATGCAGATGTGGTGCGTGGGATTCATCACAGTAATGTTTCATCAACCTTGTTGGAAAGCAACGAGCCAGATGCGAGATCAGTCAGTCCTATATTATTGTTTGATGAATCTTCTTATGTTGATGATGGCGACTTGATAGACAAGTCCAGGGCATCATCTCCTGAGTCAGCAGTATCTCAAAGTGAATGTAGGCCTCTCTCTCCAGACTCACCTATCCCCCAGTTTAGATCCTATGATGTCACCCAGCATCATGATTTCTCAGGGCATAGGTCTTGTACACCATCGTCAACAGTCTCAGACTGGGAAGGCACTGATTTCTTCCTAGAAAACCTCTTTGATGAGGCTAGAGCACAGTCACCACAATCAGATATATCAGACCTCCAACTTGACAGATTGTTTAGCTGCAGACCATTGTCCCCAGAATCGTTGTCCTCTGAATTTGACTATGCACTAATGCAAGATTGGTTGTTAGACTTCAGAGCATCTTCTCCAGAATCAGTGGTTTCTGTTGAGGAATCTCTCACTGAACCGCCATCGACTGTTGGTCAATTGATGGGTCAACACTGTAACTATTTCTTGAAATATTCTCATAGTAGAACTTTATCTCCTCATTCAGATCTATCAGAAACTGACGATGTCACTTATAATTTAGGAGAACTATTTGATCCCAGTAGACCAGATACTCCAGATTCCTTTACTTCAGAAAGTAAGGCTAGTTTTATCAAACCTGCAATAATCTCGACAACAACCTTGTTCCCTTCCAGAATGTTGTCATATGCAGATGTGGTGCGTGGGATTCATCACAGTAATGTTTCATCAACCTTGTTGGAAAGCAACGAGCCAGATGCGAGATCAGTCAGTCCTATATTATTGTTTGATGAATCTTCTTATGTTGATGATGGCGACTTGATAGACAAGTCCAGGGCATCATCTCCTGAGTCAGCAGTATCTCAAAGTGAATGTAGGCCTCTCTCTCCAGACTCACCTATCCCCCAGTTTAGATCCTATGATGTCACCCAGCATCATGATTTCTCAGGGCATAGGTCTTGTACACCATCGTCAACAGTCTCAGACTGGGAAGGCACTGATTTCTTCCTAGAAAACCTCTTTGATGAGGCTAGAGCACAGTCACCACAATCAGATATATCAGACCTCCAACTTGACAGATTGTTTAGCTGCAGACCATTGTCCCCAGAATCGTTGTCCTCTGAATTTGACTATGCACTAATGCAAGATTGGTTGTTAGACTTCAGAGCATCTTCTCCAGAATCAGTGGTTTCTGTTGAGGAATCTCTCACTGAACCGCCATCGACTGTTGGTCAATTGATGGGTCAACACTGTAACTATTTCTTGAAATATTCTCATAGTAGAACTTTATCTCCTCATTCAGATCTATCAGAAACTGACGATGTCACTTATAATTTAGGAGAACTATTTGATCCCAGTAGACCAGATACTCCAGATTCCTTTACTTCAGAAAGTAAGGCTAGTTTTATCAAACCTGCAATAATCTCGACAACAACCTTGTTCCCTTCCAGAATGTTGTCATATGCAGATGTGGTGCGTGGGATTCATCACAGTAATGTTTCATCAACCTTGTTGGAAAGCAACGAGCCAGATGCGAGATCAGTCAGTCCTATATTATTGTTTGATGAATCTTCTTATGTTGATGATGGCGACTTGATAGACAAGTCCAGGGCATCATCTCCTGAGTCAGCAGTATCTCAAAGTGAATGTAGGCCTCTCTCTCCAGACTCACCTATCCCCCAGTTTAGATCCTATGATGTCACCCAGCATCATGATTTCTCAGGGCATAGGTCTTGTACACCATCGTCAACAGTCTCAGACTGGGAAGGCACTGATTTCTTCCTAGAAAACCTCTTTGATGAGGCTAGAGCACAGTCACCACAATCAGATATATCAGACCTCCAACTTGACAGATTGTTTAGCTGCAGACCATTGTCCCCAGAATCGTTGTCCTCTGAATTTGACTATGCACTAATGCAAGAATTGGTTGTTAGACTTCAGAGCATCTTCTCCAGAATCAGTGGTTTCTGTTGAGGAATCTCTCACTGAACCGCCATCGACTGTTGGTCAATTGATGGGTCAACACTGTAACTATTTCTTGAAATATTCTCATAGTAGAACTTTATCTCCTCATTCAGATCTATCAGAAACTGACGATGTCACTTATAATTTAGGAGAACTATTTGATCCCAGTAGACCAGATACTCCAGATTCCTTTACTTCAGAAAGTAAGGCTAGTTTTATCAAACCTGCAATAATCTCGACAACAACCTTGTTCCCTTCCAGAATGTTGTCATATGCAGATGTGGTGCGTGGGATTCATCACAGTAATGTTTCATCAACCTTGTTGGAAAGCAACGAAGCCAGATGCGAGATCAGTCAGTCCTATATTATTGTTTGATGAATCTTCTTATGTTGATGATGGCGACTTGATAGACAAGTCCAGGGCATCATCTCCTGAGTCAGCAGTATCTCAAAGTGAATGTAGGCCTCTCTCTCCAGACTCACCTATCCCCCAGTTTAGATCCTATGATGTCACCCAGCATCATGATTTCTCAGGGCATAGGTCTTGTACACCATCGTCAACAGTCTCAGACTGGGAAGGCACTGATTTCTTCCTAGAAAACCTCTTTGATGAGGCTAGAGCACAGTCACCACAATCAGATATATCAGACCTCCAACTTGACAGATTGTTTAGCTGCAGACCATTGTCCCCAGAATCGTTGTCCTCTGAATTTGACTATGCACTAATGCAAGATTGGTTGTTAGACTTCAGAGCATCTTCTCCAGAATCAGTGGTTTCTGTTGAGGAATCTCTCACTGAACCGCCATCGACTGTTGGTCAATTGATGGGTCAACACTGTAACTATTTCTTGAAATATTCTCATAGTAGACCTTTATCTCCTCATTCAGATCTATCAGAAACTGACGATGTCACTTATAATTTAGGAGAACTATTTGATCCCAGTAGACCAGATACTCCAGATTCCTTTACTTCAGAAAGTAAGGCTAGTTTTATCAAACCTGCAATAATCTCGACAACAACCTTGTTCCCTTCCAGAATGTTGTCATATGCAGATGTGGTGCGTGGGATTCATCACAGTAATGTTTCATCAACCTTGTTGGAAAGCAACGAGCCAGATGCGAGATCAGTCAGTCCTATATTATTGTTTGATGAATCTTCTTATGTTGATGATGGCGACTTGATAGACAAGTCCAGGGCATCATCTCCTGAGTCAGCAGTATCTCAAAGTGAATGTAGGCCTCTCTCTCCAGACTCACCTATCCCCCAGTTTAGATCCTATGATGTCACCCAGCATCATGATTTCTCAGGGCATAGGTCTTGTACACCATCGTCAACAGTCTCAGACTGGGAAGGCACTGATTTCTTCCTAGAAAACCTCTTTGATGAGGCTAGAGCACAGTCACCACAATCAGATATATCAGACCTCCAACTTGACAGATTGTTTAGCTGCAGACCATTGTCCCCAGAATCGTTGTCCTCTGAATTTGACTATGCACTAATGCAAGAATGGTTGTTAGACTTCAGAGCATCTTCTCCAGAATCAGTGGTTTCTGTTGAGGAATCTCTCACTGAACCGCCATCGACTGTTGGTCAATTGATGGGTCAACACTGTAACTATTTCTTGAAATATTCTCATAGTAGAACTTTATCTCCTCATTCAGATCTATCAGAAACTGACGATGTCACTTATAATTTAGGAGAACTATTTGATCCCAGTAGACCAGATACTCCAGATTCCTTTACTTCAGAAAGTAAGGCTAGTTTTATCAAACCTGCAATAATCTCGACAACAACCTTGTTCCCTTCCAGAATGTTGTCATATGCAGATGTGGTGCGTGGGATTCATCACAGTAATGTTTCATCAACCTTGTTGGAAAGCAACGAAGCCAGATGCGAGATCAGTCAGTCCTATATTATTGTTTGATGAATCTTCTTATGTTGATGATGGCGACTTGATAGACAAGTCCAGGGCATCATCTCCTGAGTCAGCAGTATCTCAAAGTGAATGTAGGCCTCTCTCTCCAGACTCACCTATCCCCCAGTTTAGATCCTATGATGTCACCCAGCATCATGATTTCTCAGGGCATAGGTCTTGTACACCATCGTCAACAGTCTCAGACTGGGAAGGCACTGATTTCTTCCTAGAAAACCTCTTTGATGAGGCTAGAGCACAGTCACCACAATCAGATATATCAGACCTCCAACTTGACAGATTGTTTAGCTGCAGACCATTGTCCCCAGAATCGTTGTCCTCTGAATTTGACTATGCACTAATGCAAGAATTGGTTGTTAGACTTCAGAGCATCTTCTCCAGAATCAGTGGTTTCTGTTGAGGAATCTCTCACTGAACCGCCATCGACTGTTGGTCAATTGATGGGTCAACACTGTAACTATTTCTTGAAATATTCTCATAGTAGACCTTTATCTCCTCATTCAGATCTATCAGAAACTGACGATGTCACTTATAATTTAGGAGAACTATTTGATCCCAGTAGACCAGATACTCCAGATTCCTTTACTTCAGAAAGTAAGGCTAGTTTTATCAAACCTGCAATAATCTCGACAACAACCTTGTTCCCTTCCAGAATGTTGTCATATGCAGATGTGGTGCGTGGGATTCATCACAGTAATGTTTCATCAACCTTGTTGGAAAGCAACGAGCCAGATGCGAGATCAGTCAGTCCTATATTATTGTTTGATGAATCTTCTTATGTTGATGATGGCGACTTGATAGACAAGTCCAGGGCATCATCTCCTGAGTCAGCAGTATCTCAAAGTGAATGTAGGCCTCTCTCTCCAGACTCACCTATCCCCCAGTTTAGATCCTATGATGTCACCCAGCATCATGATTTCTCAGGGCATAGGTCTTGTACACCATCGTCAACAGTCTCAGACTGGGAAGGCACTGATTTCTTCCTAGAAAACCTCTTTGATGAGGCTAGAGCACAGTCACCACAATCAGATATATCAGACCTCCAACTTGACAGATTGTTTAGCTGCAGACCATTGTCCCCAGAATCGTTGTCCTCTGAATTTGACTATGCACTAATGCAAGAATGGTTGTTAGACTTCAGAGCATCTTCTCCAGAATCAGTGGTTTCTGTTGAGGAATCTCTCACTGAACCGCCATCGACTGTTGGTCAATTGATGGGTCAACACTGTAACTATTTCTTGAAATATTCTCATAGTAGAACTTTATCTCCTCATTCAGATCTATCAGAAACTGACGATGTCACTTATAATTTAGGAGAACTATTTGATCCCAGTAGACCAGATACTCCAGATTCCTTTACTTCAGAAAGTAAGGCTAGTTTTATCAAACCTGCAATAATCTCGACAACAACCTTGTTCCCTTCCAGAATGTTGTCATATGCAGATGTGTGGTGCGTGGGATTCATCACAGTAATGTTTCATCAACCTTGTTGGAAAGCAACGAACCAGATGCGAGATCAGTCAGTCCTATATTATTGTTTGATGAATCTTCTTATGTTGATGATGGCGACTTGATAGACAAGTCCAGGGCATCATCTCCTGAGTCAGCAGTATCTCAAAGTGAATGTAGGCCTCTCTCTCCAGACTCACCTATCCCCCAGTTTAGATCCTATGATGTCACCCAGCATCATGATTTCTCAGGGCATAGGTCTTGTACACCATCGTCAACAGTCTCAGACTGGGAAGGCACTGATTTCTTCCTAGAAAACCTCTTTGATGAGGCTAGAGCACAGTCACCACAATCAGATATATCAGACCTCCAACTTGACAGATTGTTTAGCTGCAGACCATTGTCCCCAGAATCGTTGTCCTCTGAATTTGACTATGCACTAATGCAAGATTGGTTGTTAGACTTCAGAGCATCTTCTCCAGAATCAGTGGTTTCTGTTGAGGAATCTCTCACTGAACCGCCATCGACTGTTGGTCAATTGATGGGTCAACACTGTAACTATTTCTTGAAATATTCTCATAGTAGAACCTTTATCTCCTCATTCAGATCTATCAGAAACTGACGATGTCACTTATAATTTAGGAGAACTATTTGATCCCAGTAGACCAGATACTCCAGATTCCTTTACTTCAGAAAGTAAGGCTAGTTTTATCAAACCTGCAATAATCTCGACAACAACCTTGTTCCCTTCCAGAATGTTGTCATATGCAGATGTGGTGCGTGGGATTCATCACAGTAATGTTTCATCAACCTTGTTGGAAAGCAACGAGCCAGATGCGAGATCAGTCAGTCCTATATTATTGTTTGATGAATCTTCTTATGTTGATGATGGCGACTTGATAGACAAGTCCAGGGCATCATCTCCTGAGTCAGCAGTATCTCAAAGTGAATGTAGGCCTCTCTCTCCAGACTCACCTATCCCCCAGTTTAGATCCTATGATGTCACCCAGCATCATGATTTCTCAGGGCATAGGTCTTGTACACCATCGTCAACAGTCTCAGACTGGGAAGGCACTGATTTCTTCCTAGAAAACCTCTTTGATGAGGCTAGAGCACAGTCACCACAATCAGATATATCAGACCTCCAACTTGACAGATTGTTTAGCTGCAGACCATTGTCCCCAGAATCGTTGTCCTCTGAATTTGACTATGCACTAATGCAAGAATTGGTTGTTAGACTTCAGAGCATCTTCTCCAGAATCAGTGGTTTCTGTTGAGGAATCTCTCACTGAACCGCCATCGACTGTTGGTCAATTGATGGGTCAACACTGTAACTATTTCTTGAAATATTCTCATAGTAGAACTTTATCTCCTCATTCAGATCTATCAGAAACTGACGATGTCACTTATAATTTAGGAGAACTATTTGATCCCAGTAGACCAGATACTCCAGATTCCTTTACTTCAGAAAGTAAGGCTAGTTTTATCAAACCTGCAATAATCTCGACAACAACCTTGTTCCCTTCCAGAATGTTGTCATATGCAGATGTGGTGCGTGGGATTCATCATAGTAATGTTTCATCAACCTTGTTGGAAAGCAACGAGCCAGATGCGAGATCAGTCAGTCCTATATTATTGTTTGATGAATCTTCTTATGTTGATGATGGCGACTTGATAGACAAGTCCAGGGCATCATCTCCTGAGTCAGCAGTATCTCAAAGTGAATGTAGGCCTCTCTCTCCAGACTCACCTATCCCCCAGTTTAGATCCTATGATGTCACCCAGCATCATGATTTCTCAGGGCATAGGTCTTGTACACCATCGTCAACAGTCTCAGACTGGGAAGGCACTGATTTCTTCCTAGAAAACCTCTTTGATGAGGCTAGAGCACAGTCACCACAATCAGATATATCAGACCTCCAACTTGACAGATTGTTTAGCTGCAGACCATTGTCCCCAGAATCGTTGTCCTCTGAATTTGACTATGCACTAATGCAAGATTGGTTGTTAGACTTCAGAGCATCTTCTCCAGAATCAGTGGTTTCTGTTGAGGAATCTCTCACTGAACCGCCATCGACTGTTGGTCAATTGATGGGTCAACACTGTAACTATTTCTTGAAATATTCTCATAGTAGACCTTTATCTCCTCATTCAGATCTATCAGAAACTGACGATGTCACTTATAATTTAGGAGAACTATTTGATCCCAGTAGACCAGATACTCCAGATTCCTTTTACTTCAGAAAGTAAGGCTAGTTTTATCAAACCTGCAATAATCTCGACAACAACCTTGTTCCCTTCCAGAATGTTGTCATATGCAGATGTGGTGCGTGGGATTCATCACAGTAATGTTTCATCAACCTTGTTGGAAAGCAACGAGCCAGATGCGAGATCAGTCAGTCCTATATTATTGTTTGATGAATCTTCTTATGTTGATGATGGCGACTTGATAGACAAGTCCAGGGCATCATCTCCTGAGTCAGCAGTATCTCAAAGTGAATGTAGGCCTCTCTCTCCAGACTCACCTATCCCCCAGTTTAGATCCTATGATGTCACCCAGCATCATGATTTCTCAGGGCATAGGTCTTGTACACCATCGTCAACAGTCTCAGACTGGGAAGGCACTGATTTCTTCCTAGAAAACCTCTTTGATGAGGCTAGAGCACAGTCACCACAATCAGATATATCAGACCTCCAACTTGACAGATTGTTTAGCTGCAGACCATTGTCCCCAGAATCGTTGTCCTCTGAATTTGACTATGCACTAATGCAAGAATGGTTGTTAGACTTCAGAGCATCTTCTCCAGAATCAGTGGTTTCTGTTGAGGAATCTCTCACTGAACCGCCATCGACTGTTGGTCAATTGATGGGTCAACACTGTAACTATTTCTTGAAATATTCTCATAGTAGAACTTTATCTCCTCATTCAGATCTATCAGAAACTGACGATGTCACTTATAATTTAGGAGAACTATTTGATCCCAGTAGACCAGATACTCCAGATTCCTTTACTTCAGAAAGTAAGGCTAGTTTTATCAAACCTGCAATAATCTCGACAACAACCTTGTTCCCTTCCAGAATGTTGTCATATGCAGATGTGGTGCGTGGGATTCATCACAGTAATGTTTCATCAACCTTGTTGGAAAGCAACGAACCAGATGCGAGATCAGTCAGTCCTATATTATTGTTTGATGAATCTTCTTATGTTGATGATGGCGACTTGATAGACAAGTCCAGGGCATCATCTCCTGAGTCAGCAGTATCTCAAAGTGAATGTAGGCCTCTCTCTCCAGACTCACCTATCCCCCAGTTTAGATCCTATGATGTCACCCAGCATCATGATTTCTCAGGGCATAGGTCTTGTACACCATCGTCAACAGTCTCAGACTGGGAAGGCACTGATTTCTTCCTAGAAAACCTCTTTGATGAGGCTAGAGCACAGTCACCACAATCAGATATATCAGACCTCCAACTTGACAGATTGTTTAGCTGCAGACCATTGTCCCCAGAATCGTTGTCCTCTGAATTTGACTATGCACTAATGCAAGATTGGTTGTTAGACTTCAGAGCATCTTCTCCAGAATCAGTGGTTTCTGTTGAGGAATCTCTCACTGAACCGCCATCGACTGTTGGTCAATTGATGGGTCAACACTGTAACTATTTCTTGAAATATTCTCATAGTAGAACCTTTATCTCCTCATTCAGATCTATCAGAAACTGACGATGTCACTTATAATTTAGGAGAACTATTTGATCCCAGTAGACCAGATACTCCAGATTCCTTTACTTCAGAAAGTAAGGCTAGTTTTATCAAACCTGCAATAATCTCGACAACAACCTTGTTCCCTTCCAGAATGTTGTCATATGCAGATGTGGTGCGTGGGATTCATCACAGTAATGTTTCATCAACCTTGTTGGAAAGCAACGAGCCAGATGCGAGATCAGTCAGTCCTATATTATTGTTTGATGAATCTTCTTATGTTGATGATGGCGACTTGATAGACAAGTCCAGGGCATCATCTCCTGAGTCAGCAGTATCTCAAAGTGAATGTAGGCCTCTCTCTCCAGACTCACCTATCCCCCAGTTTAGATCCTATGATGTCACCCAGCATCATGATTTCTCAGGGCATAGGTCTTGTACACCATCGTCAACAGTCTCAGACTGGGAAGGCACTGATTTCTTCCTAGAAAACCTCTTTGATGAGGCTAGAGCACAGTCACCACAATCAGATATATCAGACCTCCAACTTGACAGATTGTTTAGCTGCAGACCATTGTCCCCAGAATCGTTGTCCTCTGAATTTGACTATGCACTAATGCAAGAATGGTTGTTAGACTTCAGAGCATCTTCTCCAGAATCAGTGGTTTCTGTTGAGGAATCTCTCACTGAACCGCCATCGACTGTTGGTCAATTGATGGGTCAACACTGTAACTATTTCTTGAAATATTCTCATAGTAGACCTTTATCTCCTCATTCAGATCTATCAGAAACTGACGATGTCACTTATAATTTAGGAGAACTATTTGATCCCAGTAGACCAGATACTCCAGATTCCTTTACTTCAGAAAGTAAGGCTAGTTTTATCAAACCTGCAATAATCTCGACAACAACCTTGTTCCCTTCCAGAATGTTGTCATATGCAGATGTGGTGCGTGGGATTCATCACAGTAATGTTTCATCAACCTTGTTGGAAAGCAACGAGCCAGATGTGAGATCAGTCAGTCCTATATTATTGTTTGATGAATCTTCTTATGTTGATGATGGCGACTTGATAGACAAGTCCAGGGCATCATCTCCTGAGTCAGCAGTATCTCAAAGTGAATGTAGGCCTCTCTCTCCAGACTCACCTATCCCCCAGTTTAGATCCTATGATGTCACCCAGCATCATGATTTCTCAGGGCATAGGTCTTGTACACCATCGTCAACAGTCTCAGACTGGGAAGGCACTGATTTCTTCCTAGAAAACCTCTTTGATGAGGCTAGAGCACAGTCACCACAATCAGATATATCAGACCTCCAACTTGACAGATTGTTTAGCTGCAGACCATTGTCCCCAGAATCGTTGTCCTCTGAATTTGACTATGCACTAATGCAAGATTGGTTGTTAGACTTCAGAGCATCTTCTCCAGAATCAGTGGTTTCTGGGGAACTGTACTTTCATGACCAAATTCCTACACAGCATTGTCACTATTTCCTTAATTATTCTCAAAGCTTTTCATCCTCTGAGGAATTATATTCCGATTCCCCCATCCATACATTTCAGTCCCCTAGCCACTTTTTATCTACAGGAATTTCACAGTCATCAAATTCATTTTTCTCCGATTTGTCAATTGATAGTCTTTCAGATGATATTCAAAAAATACCAATCAACAATAATAATGGTGCCTCATCTCCTAATTTTGAAAAACAGATTAACATGAATAATCCATGCTACAATCATATCTCAGTATCTCCTCAATCATATAATTCAGTAGATGAAATACTTCCTTTGTCACCTGACTCTGTTCCTCATTTTGGTCTTGAATGTTCTTCTAAGTCTTCACCCGAATTATGTTCGTTGAGTTCAATCCAGTCTTTCAAATCTGACAACATCCAGACCCCTGATTTTTTAATACCACAAAATGATGATGGCATAACTCATAATATTTCAACAGAGCACATATCTTTCTCAGCTACAGAATCAAATCTTAAAAGTGTTAATCCCTTTGAGAAACACACACATCATGATCAATTCAGATTTCACAGAACAAGACTGATCGCACATGTTTATGATCCATTGTATAATGGATATTGATGTTTAATTATATAATACTATATAATATAATACTTGTAGTTGAAGAAAGTTGTAACTTTCTTCAACTACACTTGTAACTTGTACTTGTATGTATTTTAAGTATCTAGAGTTTCTCAGAACACAGGCATCAAATTTAACCAGTTAAAGCTAACATACCAAATGGATAATATTTTCAGATTCAGAGATTTTTTCTTAAAATATGTATTATTCCTTTCTAAATTTCACAAACAGTTCTATAAATTCATATTTATTAAAGTAGTGTTTGGTCCATATAACAATAATTTGTAAAATACTCAAAATATTTTAAAATATAGAAAAAAATGTTGAGTCACAAGGCAATGCAAAATGCACCTTTGTTGGAAATGACTTTGCTTGTGGATTATGGATGCAAGTTGCAGTCATCATCTTCAGACTCTACACTTTCCACTTTCAATGTTTAAGATTTGTTTTGGATTAAAATCAAGGAGAAACTTGAGAGTCAACATACCATGTTTTTGGTAAGAGAGCTTAATCGAATGCAGTGTTACTAGTAGTTGAAACACCATGGCATGTGTGCAATATGAGAGGAATGGCCTTTTAATAAACACAGCCTACAAAAGCCTGCTTTGGTTTTGGTACACTAACATTTGTACCTTGTGTATGGATATTATGTGGTTTAGTCTTTCCATATACATTAATATGCAAGTATTTTCCTTCAAGAATTCTGCTGGAATATTACTAATGTGCTTATTGTGATTCTGCTGCGCTGTTGTTGGCCTAATTAGCATTAAATTAGATCCAACAATGTCAAGTGAAAATATTGTTGACTGTTGGATTCAGATATTGTAAGTCCATTTGTGCCCTTCTTGTAAGATTACTTACTAGCTTACAATAATAATAACAAATTGTGTTTAAAACAAAAGGGACACAAATGCATTTTTTCTGTGGCTCATTTCATTGTACACATATTTTCATGTAAGTGCATGCTTATATTCCATCTTTCATAGCATTCATTTTAAATATCTACCACTTCATTTATTATTTCTTACAGATTCCAACAACATCATCCAAGAAAAATCTTTCAGAACCCTCAGAACAATCCATTCAGTTCAGTGAAAAACTGCCTAATTTATATCAGTCAAACACCTTGTCCTCTAACACACACTCACAGCTTTTGGGGCTTCTCACGAAGACTGAAGTTTCAATCACACCAACTGAACAAAATGAAGATTCTGTGTCTTCCATTCTTTGTTTTGAGACTCCAGATTTTGCCACTGTAGCTGATTTAGTCACTGGACCCACAGAAACTAACCAATCAGTAATCAGTTTGACTCACTCTGAACTCAGCAATGAAAGCCCAAATAACAAAACATCTTCTAATTTTTTCCAACAACAAAAAAGCCTGAGTGTAGATACAGACACCCAAATAATCACACAGACTAAACAAGACTTTCAAATGGTTGAATATATAAATCAAGAACCTATATCACAGTTAAACGTTGCTACTGATGAAAGTAAGTCTGAAGATCACCCTGTAGCAAAAACAAACCAGAATAATTACATAGCTGAAGCACCATCAATGTCTTTTCCCAAAATGGATGATGCCACAGCTTGTGTTTCTGACAACATTTCTGATGGTTCTTTGGCACCTTTTCACCATGAGGACACTGAGAATTATCTGGATGGTGGAAGACAAAGCAAATCAGAAAATGTGACCACTACTCAAGATTTTAACCTATCCATTGATGACCATGATTCCAATATTGGTGCAGCAGGGATGACTATATCAACACCAGAACCTAATTCAGATGCATCCATATTAGAGCCAAGCCATGACCCTTTACTTGAAGAGACGAAGTGTATTTTAGAAGACATACAGCCTCTGGAGATAACACAAGGAAGCCAAAATGAAATATCTTCCTTGATGCCCCCCTCTAACATAGAGAACAGTCGGGATTACCAAAAAAAGGACATGACCACTCTTTATCAGGATTCTATCAGTTCTCAAGATCTTGATTTAAAAGTCTGCTCCATTACTGAATATCCTGATGTTCTGACAAAGTCTGTTGCATCAGAAGTAATTCAATCAAATGAAGACCCTGTATCAGATGAACCAATATTAGATTTAAGCCAGTCAGGCAGTGGCCAGTCGTCCTTTGCAGAGCATCAGGAGAGTTCTGATGAAAAAGATCAGGGTTTAGAGCTGGTAATACAAACTGACAAAAGTACAGCTGAACCATTGTCCAATGTATCTATGACAAAGCAAGAAGAAAGCCTATCCCGCAAAGACAGTGATGACTATTCGACTGATGTTTTTGAAACTTATGACAACAAGCCTTTTGAAGATTTTTCTAGCAGTAGAGATGTTCCTGTCTCTGAAAATGTTGATAAAAATGACATGGCTGCACCAGAAGCATCAAGATTTTTTGGTTTTGAGGAACTTTTACCGCCTATGACGATTGAGAGCCCTGTGAAGCCAATTTTGCATCATTCAGAGGAGTTAATGACACCAGTGGAGATTTCTGAAGCTCGAACATCGGTTGATTCTGAACAGGCATTATCACCATCAGATGATGAATACTGCATCCCACCCGGTTACGACGAGGTCTCCAATACTTTTAATGACAAACCTACGCACACCAAAGCAGCAAGCCCAACTTTTGAGCTTTCTGACACAGAGGCATACTTTGATTGTAAACAAGCAGCTTCAGATTTCTCAGAGACAGAATCTGAGGAACCTGAGTTAAAATCCCAATCACGTCAACAGTATTACAACTATGGAAAGAAGCAAGGGTTTTTTCATCAGCCTCTCTTACCTTCTGGAAGTAAAGATTGTGAAGATTATCCTTTTGCCTATGAACCTCTTTACCATGTACAAGAGGAAAATGAAGAGAGTTCTGAGGAGGAATTCTCCTTGTGTGAAGCTCCACCAAAGACAACTGTATGTGAAACTGGAGATAGTGACGAAGATGACACTAACGATTCAATCTCAAGGGTAAGATGGAACCCAGAAAACTAATCCAGAAATGAATCCCAGCTTTTGGCAAAAATATATTTGCTTCACGTGGGAATGTCTGCTAACAATGCGGCTGTAGATAGAACTTTTCACCACTTTCATGATTTCATTATTTTAACTTTTTCACTCACAGAAGCTTGTCACTGCTAACCACAACCACTGCTTGCTCACAAACACGCCAACCATTTGTTTCACATCATTAGGTCATCTTATTGCCAGCATGATGTAGCAATTTGTTACAGATTGCCATGATGTACTTTCCTACATTAGTAAAATACCATGAATCAGACAATTGCTGGAAAGTGCACCATAACAGTCTGACCACTGTTTTGCTCTGCTTCAAACACAAATGCTTTCTCTGCTGTTCAACTTTATATAAATGACTTATGTTGATGAATTAGGAGATCGAAGCAGAACTTGGAACAATGTCAGAAAGTTCTGATGAGGAATTTTTGACCACAAGGATAATTCGAAGAAGGGTTATCATTAAGGTATTTGTTCTGGCATGATGGGTGGTGTGCAGAACTATATGATGTAATGGCAGTTTATGACTGTTTGCAGTGTCTGAAACTTACATTTGACTAAAAAATGCTTTCATTTAAAAGAAAAGTCTGTGTATTTTTCCAAAAACTAAACTAATGTTTTGTCATGTATTTATCTGTTTCTTTCCCTAACCTTTTTTAAAATGCAATCGCACGTCTGGAGAGCCACTGTTCCAGTTTTTTTTTTTTTTTCTGAAACCTCTGTAGTTAATACAGCAAGAACACATCTACTTTTACAACAAAAAATCTTCTTCTTCTTCTTCTTACTATTATTATTATTATTATGCTTTCAGGCAGATGAATTGGATGATATTCCACCTCAGTCAATCTCTGAAGAAACATACAAGGATGAAAATGGACGCACTGTTACAAAAAAGGTAGGTCTACATTTTTGCTTTTTTATTGGTGCTTTTCAGATTTTAGAATCTGATAATGTCATACTCAGTTTTCCGTATTGATTACATTGTACTTTACTATGAAATATCAAAAAGGTAAATTCACAAATGTCAGCTCTGGTATTTTCAATTATTGACTAAACCCTAGAACTCACTGTATTACAACATAGTTTTGCATTTTAACAATATTAATTTTAGCTTCCCCCTCTTCTGTATTAATTAATATTGTTCTTAGGGGTGTCAAATTATCGCGTTAATTGCGATTAATTAATTACAGTCATATTTAGCGCGTTATGTTTTTTAACCGCGTTAATCTAATTTTTAATCTCTAACTTTAGTGTTTCTGTATGCGAGTTGCTTTATTATAAAACCTGTTTTTATGTGTTGTTGGGACAACAACACACACACACAAACACATTTATAATTTTTTTATTTCGGTAATTCCACTCATTGCCGGAAACCCACACAAAACGTGCGCAGTAAGAGCGATGTAAACATTATGTTGACGCTGACGGCGTCAGTCGCACAATGGACGAAGTCGAAGAGCCAGTAGAACAGAGGCAGCAGTGCACAGGTAAAAACACATTCGTGTCTTGGAAATTATTCTCCCGACGTGAAATATAAAAGAAAATAACAAATATAATATCGCCTACAACTTAAATGTCACTGGTGAAAACAACCTGCATAGACTCATGATGTCTGCACTACTGTCCTATAGTGACCTGCCACATGAGGGGACACGCACACAAACACACACAGACAAACACAAACACAAACACACACAAACACTCAACTTCATCATTGTCATTAACCTGAGAACGCGCGGACCACGTTTCCTTCCGTAGTTACTGCGCAGACACCGACGTGCTCCCATGAGCCGCGTGTGGATCGTGTTTTCTCGCGTACGCGGCGTAAACCGCGCTTCCTCCTGTGCGCCTCTAAACCAGAACTAACACCAAGACTAAAACCAGGACTAAACCAGTCCAGGACTAAACCAGGACTAAACCAGGACTAAACCAGAACTAAACCAGAACTAAAACCAGAACTTAAACCAGGACTAAACCAGGACTAAACCAGGACTAAACCAGAACTAAACCAGAACTAAAACCAGAACTTAAACCAGGACTAAACCAGGACTAAACCAGAACTAAAAACAGAACTAAAACCAGAACTAAAACCAGGTCTAAACCAGGAATAAACCAGGACTAAACCAGAACTAAAACCAGGACTAAAACAGGATTAATTCATTCCAGGACTAAACTAGGACTAAAGTAGGACTAAAGCAGGTCTAAACCAGGTCTAAACCAGGACTAAAACCAGTGATCTCATATATAAAGCATTTCTCCATCAATAATATTTTTAATATGGTTAAGGAAAGACTGGACTTTTTATTGTCTTTAAGTAGACAAAAGTTTTTATGTTCAGATTTCCTCGTCTTTGCTACTTTACAGCAAACAGTTTCTTATTCATGGAGACTTGGGCTCAACAGCCAATTTGAAAAGATTTGTTAAACAATAAATGACTTTATAAAGTCACTTTTTTAAATCTATATCAGTCTTTTGATCTGCCACAATAATGTAATAATGAATTTAAATGAAAATACCTCAAATTGAAGGCTTTTCTCAGCAATTTTTAGGTGAGATTAAAATGAGATTAATTAGATTAATTAATTACAGATCATAATTAATTAATCTCTCAATTTTTTTAATCGCATGACAGCACTAATTGTTCTATAGATTGCTGTGATGTCATCTGAAACCGAGCAATACACATCACATTTAGATTGTCAGTGAGTGATATAACCATATTGGGTTGTTTTACCAGATTAAATGCCTAAACTCCACCCACATTCAAATTCCAGCAGCTAAATTGGTCAGTACCTGAAGGATTAAATAGGGAGAAGGGAGGAGCAGGGTCTGGACACCCGAGGAACAGTGTAAACAGTCTGACTGGCATAAACACTTCAAGCTGGTGACAGGTGTATCTATTTAGAGCAGAGGCATATGAAGTCGCAGGCCTGTGAAATGTAGCGGCTAGTTTTTGACCACAAAGCTGCAAATGAACCTAGTTTGTACCAAAACAGTAAAAATTATTAACTATGAACAGTAGCTATCAATACATTATGTAGAGAGTTTAGTAGCAGAAAGTGGATTCAATGTTAAGCCCAGTTAAGTAGATTGAAAAAAATGTCACTTCTATCTTTTTTTCTGTTTTTGCAGGTTACCCGAAAAGTTATCCGTAAATGTGTTTCTTCCTCTGATGGAGCTGAGCTAGAGCAGTTCCCATTAGAAGCAGGTGCCCAGGCCAGCATCAGGTCGCCCAAGGGTGATGGATATTCCAAAGTGATCAAGAGGACCGTAGTAAAGAGTGAAGGGGACCAGTCAGAGGTAGGTGCCATTTTCTACACTTGTGATATACAGAAGTAAGCATGATGGAGCATTGGAGCACATACTTTGTTGTCAATTCAGGTAACGTTTACTGAATGTGAGGGTCTGTCGAAGCAAGACCAAGCTGAAGGCGGCAGAGTCAGTTGTGTTGAGAAGACAGTGGTGCTGGAGGGTGAGCGGACAATGACACACCACGGTGATGTGACTTTGGCCTCAGATGTCCCCTCGGCACAAGATGATTTCAGACAGGTTGGTGAAAATATGTATTTGACTACATGATTCTACATGATTTTGTTTTACTCCTTTTTGTCATGAACATTTTAAAATATTTTTTGCTATCATTTTATGATTAGGCTTTAGGTTACATAGGTGGCTTTAATGACAAAGAGCTCCCTCGTGTGGTAGAGAAGCAGACTGTCAAAGATGATGGGACTCTAGTGAGGAGGTGTGAAGTTGTTGATTTAAATGCCTGAATTTGTTGGGTTGGATTTTTGATTAAAAAAAAAAAAAAAAAAAACTCTTGTTTAATCTAATAATGCATTTTACTAAAGGAACAGTATTGCAATTAATATTGTTTCCAACAAATAACATGTCCCTTGTGTGAATACACAAAAAAATGGCATTCGTTGTGTATATGGACAAAAACATTTGCTTTGATTTATTGAGCCTTGACATTAGGATTTGTTGAGTGTTTCCATGTGCATTGTGTGCATGCTTTACATTAACAAATATTGTCTAAAGGTTTATATCTTAGCAGGTCATTATCCTGGGGTACACCTTCTTAAATTACTAAAACTAATACAGACGACGCATATGCAGTGAAAGAGAAATTAATTAATTACTAAGTATGAAGCTTGTTGGTGTTGTTGTTTAAAATTCAATTCTGACAAAAGCTTGTGTCCAGTTAACAGAATTGAATTTTTCATTTGCTTTCCAGTAAGAATAAAAAAAATCTAACTACTCTGTCCTCTCCACTTCTGTGTACCCTTCTATAGGGCCCAGATGCGTAAAAGTCGCACTCTGAGGCGGACCATGGTGAAGGGAGCTGGCCAGAAAAAACAAGTGCTTTTGGAGCGAGTGGAGGGCCCTCGAACAGGTTCAAGGTCTACAGATCTTAAGCAGCATCTCCACCAGCTCTTTCACCATTACTACGAACAAAAACATGGAGAAGATGCCGACAAGAAGCAGGAAGAGTAGACTCACCGATTACTGCTTGAACCCACTCCCAAGCTAGAACTTTCCCTTAAATCCTATGCATTAGCCAGATGCAATCCCAGAGCGTGCTAAGTCACCTCTAAGTTACCATAGTCTTCCCATTTAGTCTTGAAACACTTTTTAATTTTAATTTCTATCCTTGTTTTATGTGACCAAAGAAAA
Organism: Boleophthalmus pectinirostris; assembly: GCF_026225935.1. NCBI lineage: Eukaryota > Metazoa > Chordata > Actinopteri > Gobiiformes > Gobiidae > Boleophthalmus > Boleophthalmus pectinirostris. The sequence goes on from NW_026571190.1 coordinate 27,701,139, forward strand.
CATTTCCGTTTTTTTTTTCCCCTCTAATTTATTTCCATGCTAGAAGTTGTTGTCACTATGGTAGAGGATCACATACCAAGAACTATTAGCCCCATATTCATTATGTAACATGCAGACCTCTTCTATCCTCAAGAATAATTTACCTGCTAAATATTTCTACTGCTCTTGTCAATATATGCTTGGACTGTGCACTTACTCTCACCACTCCACTCACCATTATATGAAATCAGGTGGTCAAGATGTCATGTAGACCTTATGATTGCTCATATCCATTGCTGCTGCTTCTGTGTTTTGTGTAGGCTATATGTAATCTGAATTCTATATTATCTATTTAGAGGCATTATGGACATCTGTAGCCTAGAAACTAATAGCCACTCATGTGAAGTAGAGCAGGCATGACTAATCAACATCTGTCATTATGTTAGCTGCATAGTTCTGTGGACTGCTGCTACCTCCCCCTATGTGTATGTTTTCATTTATGTGATGTTATCCCATTTAATGTCTCTATATTTCTCATAATTCATAGTACGGATGGTGACAACTTCTATAATTGTTTCTTCATGCATGTATTTCTTATTTATTTTATGTAATGCATTGAATGTATTTTATTTTTATTTTTTGTAATGATGTGCCATTATTAGATGAGATTTAGATGATCTGTTACTGACTGGAACAATGATTTGAGGTATTATTTAAAAATTGAGTGTAAAATTGTCTTGTGTGTGAATGGATGCGTGAGCAGGTTCTCTCAGTATAGTAAAGGGACACAGTATTTACCACAATACGCATTGGCACTTCTGAATGTCAAACCCTCCATGCTTTTTGTGCACAGGCTTCAAGGTAAGACTAGAGGTTGAGAGCTTCAGTTTGCCATTATTCACAACGCTTTGTACTGTATGTATCTACAACATGTACTTAATGTATTTAATTCTTTCTCACAGTTCATTTAGTGACTTAGAGATACGTATGTACAATGCAAACTAGTGGAAGTTCACTGTGACAGGTATGCTTTTATTTTGAGCATCCTTCTTCTGTGATGAGTTATATATAATTAAATTTAATGCATATGTATAAATATCTAGGGCATGAACTACTGTATCAGAATTTAAAAAATACAATAAAATGACTGCAGTGTTTCCATGGCTGATATCGCAAATAAAAATATTCAAATACTGGACATAGTACTTGTTTCTGCCTTCAGTATTCATTATTTCTACTCACATTTTACATTAACATTTACATTTCTTTATGAAGTTAATAGTTCAATATCTTACACTGATAACTGGTAACAAATTCTTAGGTTACTCTAATAGAATACAATTTTTGGGTTATTGTACTTTTATGAGTAGATTATTAAACCTTTACTTCTAATTGAGTATATTTCTAATCATATAATTTTAATTAGTCATTTAAAGAGTAGAGTACTGCACAAGCCCTAATCATCCTGATCCAAGGCTGTGTCAGCTCTGTCTCTGCTCTTTTCTCAACTCACAAACCTACATAATGCAGACTGTGGTTTAAAATGACCCAATTCATATTTAAACTCTTTAATTTGCATAGAATACTGATTTAAAATGCCAGTAAAAATATGTTCAAAAGTAACAGTAGTTTTTTACTTTTACTTAAGTACAATTATGGAAGCAGTACTTGTACTTGAGTAAATTTTTAGCCATGTAACTGTACTTGCTAGTACAAATTTACAGTGCTTGTTCCAGACCACTGATCTGAAGAAAACATATTTAAAATCGTTCTAATAAACTCAGACCCAGTAAAGAAGGTAGTTCCCATAATGACCACAAGGTATGACTACAAAAATCTATAAGTTTCAAAAGGATGAAAGGGCTGTTGCCATCGTTTCTACAAAATGTTATATAATTGACTGGAGAATGTGTTTTTACATTTAACTCTTATTTATTATCACATTTCACAATTGTCAGTGATAATGAAACAGAAAGCTTTGTTCTTTCTTAATTTATTATCACATATTTTATTTTATTTTATTTGTTAAACATGTTAAGCCATCCATTGCCGTGCTGGCAACAGAACACACACCATATAAGGAGCGGTGCATTGCATTGACATCATACAATTCATCAAAAGAAATCTTTATCATGTTTTCCCTTTAAAAAAAGAAAAAAAGACAATTTTGAAGAGCATACAGCAATGATTACAAAGACACTATCACTGTCCGAAAGCAGCAGCGAGGTGACCACTGATCTCTGTGGTTGTCCAGGAAGACTTCCCCCCGGCTGCCTCAAAGTAGAGTCTCTGTACAACTGGTAAAGTAACACCCTGGAAATGACGAGAGGTAAATGACAACAAAAACCGTACATACACTCATACAGTACAGTACAAACATTATGAAAATGCCTTTCTGTCTTCTAGTTTTATACAAAGCGTCACGGGTGCTTGAGCATCCATTTGTCTGATATGATTTTGATAATTTCAGATTTTCATGTCATATTCATAGTAACTGTTTTCACAGTTCTTTGATATTGGCATTAGAAACATTTGACAGGACTGATGCACAACATTAATAACATATGCAAACAAACTAGTCAGTGATTCACAAATCAAACAGAAGATAGTATAGTTTCATATGATCTTACTCACATTACCCCCCCATGCACTACACAATAGTCTTGAATTTTCATATATTACATATATGCTACATTCTCTTAATTCATATTTCACTGATAATAAAGGCAAACATATCTTAATGCAAAGTGTAAGCTGCTTTGCTTTTCTTTACAATTAAATTAGGCTAGTATTAAAACTGGAGAATTCAAACAGTGTGACTTAGCTCATAGCAAACATAAATGTAGCTCACAAACTGGATTGGATGTCAAGTTGTAATTTGATGGTAAGAATACCCATTTCAATATCGGCTTAGATTTTGCTCAACAATCACAATGTAGTTATATACATCACCAGAAAGAAAGCAAGCTCAATTTGAACATTCTGATCTTCCAAATGTTTTTAGTATTGCACACACATGAATACACATAAAAATACAGAAGAAAAATTTCAGAGAGATTAACAGTAGTAGAGTTTTAAACATCTCTATTTTCATATTTAAAATGCATACCAAAACATCTTAAAAAAACAAAATGCCAATATGCTAATTTCAATGTCCAAATACACTGTGCTGCCACCTGGTGGTGGGTCAGAATGATGTCCATTGATAAAACTCCATTACAGTAAAATGTAGCTGTGTCCTGTGCAGAAGGGTCAGAGGTAAAAGGTCACTGGTCAGCTATTGGCTAGTGGATGGCCTTACTGTTGATGCTATAGACCGCAAGCTGACATTTCATTAACTGTCAAAAAGAGTAAAAAACAAGAGTGAATTTTAATTCAATATATATTATGCTATATTAGATCAAAAGCATGGCGTAAAGTAAAGACATGGGTCCCTTTAGGCTAAGGTTAAGGTTTCTTGTTGTGTCTCTGTTGTGTGTCTCTTACTGCGAGGGGATACTTGGAGAACCAGAGCGGTGGAAGTGGATGTTCTGCCACTTCCCGTCTCGACGGTGCCACACTCGAGTCTCCTCAGACTGCATGGTCCGGGGCATGCCACTGCCGTCCATGTACTGGGTCAAACGGATGTAAGCAATGCACGCCGCATTCTCTCCAATTAAGTGCACATGAGGATTTAAAAGAATAGTGTGCACTGGCTTATTCCCTTTAGACAGGGCTGAAAAAAAACACAGTTCTGATTGTGTAATATATTGCTTAAAGGTCCTATATTACACAAAGCTGAAACTTGCCATGTTATAATGTTGTTACCTCCTCCATACCTGGAGTTGTGTTTTGCTTCATTCACAGATGTTTGAGTAACTCTTTATTATTAGTCTGTCTATATCTCCGAAGCTCAAGTGGAGAACTTCCTGTATTACTACATGACATCATAAGGTGGAACAAAGTGTTTTCTGTTTGAGAGAAGAACTCATCCTAAATATGCTGGGTTTGTGTGTATGAAACAAAACAATTCCAGGTATGCTTGCGATAAGGAAACAGCATTATAACAGATCAGAAAACAGCGTAAAATGAAAATATATAATTTTTTTTTAAAAGACCAAAAACCAATAGCAAAAGTGTCTCCATATGTTGTTGCTTGACTGTGGAAAAGCGCCAATGCCCAGTGATTGAGGTTTCTGGGACATATCTGGTTGATCTGCTCTATTTTGATCCAGTCTGAGGACATTCTTCCATTTTTAGCAGTCATTATTCATCAGTGATTTTTTATTTTTTTTATTTTGCTCCAAGGTCACTATAATCACCGCTCTACCCTTGCAGAGAACCAGCAAATACAGTCTGGTCAATATTACAAACAAAATGACACAATTCAGTACCAGTCAAGCACTTGTTTGTAGTTCTCAATTCTGTAAAGAACGTGTATATTAAAGATGCATTATGTAACTTTGTCACATGCTTTTCTTCAGAGAGATGTTACTGCTTTGTCTGGAATGTTTCACAGTATAGCATTAAACCTTTCTATCTTTAATGGAGAACAAACCAGACCAAGTAATAGGTCAGATCTGCGGAGAGGCAACCTCACTCACAGTCAGAGTGCCTGTTTTTTCAAGGTAATTTTGACCTATAAAACCATCTGTAAATAAATAAATGTAAAGTAGAGCTGTTTAATGTCATACTGTGGAACATTCCAGGCAGAGCAATGACAGAAACAAGTAGGTGATGACCCCCAACCAAAAAGTTACATAGTGCACCTTTAAGGGTATATATACTATATCTGCCAAAGAACAAAATAAGAACTTACCATTTTCAAAATAAAAACGATGGAAGTCGTGTCCTTCCACCAGGTTTCCAAGGGCTTCAGGCTCAAAAGAGGTCAAACCAGGATCACAAATCTTCCTGTACATTACAAATGGGAAGAAAGTAAATAAATCTGTTATAAAAGTGAGTGAAAAAGTAGAAAATAAAACACATACGCATAAGCCTCAAAATCTCCATTGTTGATGGACTCAATCAGCTGCTCTGTGACTTTGATGATTTCCTGTTTGCGAGCTGAAACACAAGACCGAAGACATTCTCACTTTTACATACTTACAGTTAACTTTTTTTTAGGTATTTCAGGCATATGGGCTTTGGTGCAGAAAACAAATCTACAGTCATTTGAAAATGGTTCTAATCTAATCTACAAATTATGAAAATTATTAGAAATGGAAGGCAGGCATGACAGAACCAACAACACTTTGTTTTTAAAGCCCTCCAAGACTAATATTTTTAAGGCAAGGGGATGTATGATGTAACTTTCTTTTTACCCAACAAAACTTATAAAACAAACAAATGTGTATTGTTTCTACAAAAACAATTTTAACTAAGCAAGGTAGACAGTTACCTTTATTGTTATTGGTGCAGGCTGGGGGATATTAAAAAGGTTACTTAATTTAGGCAACACAAAGACAAGAATATAAAATATGAACCAGAAGGGTCAGATAAATTGGAAAAAGATATGGTTTAATGTACTTTCCTGAATAATGAAGGGCATTTTTCTTATTGGCTGGCAACTTACTCTGGACTGTGGAGGTGGGGGTCTGCCTGGACTCTGACATCTGAGAGGAGCGACTCTTAGAGCTCAAAAGGCCGCTCACTAAGCTGCCCAGACGGAGGGCTGAGGGGCAGGGGGTGAGCCAGCATGCATACGGGCAAGGATATAACACAAATCAATGTCATATGTGCTTTCAATGGCAGCAGAAGGGGGCCAAAATAAAGAAAAATAAATACTTTAGAAGGAGTATGGGGATCAATTTGAGGATTATCATTGTTTGTTGGGGAATGGAGTGGAAAAGACAAACTGCAGAAATCTACAGAAAGACTGTCTACCTTTCACATCCTCATCTTCTATAGTGGTGTTGGCACTTTCAATGGACTCCTTGCAAAAATGACAAATACAAGGTAAACATATAATTTGTCAGTTTCAAACACAATAGTAATAGATACATTTATATATCAATATAATATATACAATATGCAGCTCACAAAAAGTGAGAAGCACTAAAATGTTTAGCTTTAGTAGCTGTTTGAATGGAGATCCTCAGATTCAACAACAAAATAAAAAGAAAACTTTGTTCCTTTAATTTTGTGAGCATTATTAAAACATAATCAGCACTTATTTTAATTTCCTTTCTTAATGAAATGCTCATAACCATATCTACAGCATGGTATAATAATAATAATAATAATAATAATAACAATCATAATTATTATTATTATTATTAGTAGTAGTAGTAGTAGTAGTAGTATTATATTACACCTATGGCAAGAATACCTTGTTTCCATCCACTGGGTTATGAATAACAGTTGTCTGGGGTTCCTAGAAAAAAACAATTATATTATAAGCAACAGTTACTAGAATCATGAATGTATGTGAGTATATATAGCTTTTCTTCGTGTTTATCTGGGCACCAAGGGCTTAAAATTTGAATCGATCCTAGCGGCCGGCTCAGTGCTTCTAATCACTCAGTCAGCTTACACAAGATTATAACATCATCAGCCTGCCTCTGTCTATGCGTGGATGTGCTGTGTACACGGTGAACCACAAAGGAGCGAAGAGATGCCATGTGCCACATGCGTAATCAACATAGCAGCAAATGGGAAAGAAGAAAGCATTTGACATCATGCAGAGCAGTCATGTGACCTGACGTCAGACAGCGAGTCAGAGAGAGCATGCACAAACCCATAAGCCATACTCAAGGATCTGAGTACACTTATAATACTTCCCCTAAGGCAGTGAGATAATTGCTCACACAAAAACATGGGAAATACATCAACACCAATATGAGGATGATGGCTAAGCATGTAAGCACTGGTGCACAACATGTCTGATTATTAACAAATAGAAAAAGAGAACTGTAGAGGGGTGGTAGAGGTAGAGGTTGCCCTATCAGCTGTCCAAAATTAACATGTGTATAAGCTTACTGGTCCAGCCCAACATGCCCCATGCATGCATGCTTCCTTTAATAACTTGTTTATGTTCATCTCACTCAAGAATTCTGATATATTTACAAATGTTACAGCTATATGCTCAGGCCTGGCATGCTATACAAGAGCGTTTACACCCCAGAGCATTCAGGGAGAGCCTCTAGTTCAGTTAGTGAACCAGTTTGGATCACCTATAATTTACTTACATACAAATAGTTAGATTAAACTGCAAAAAAATCCAAAAGTTATGACTGAGACGCTGTGTGTAGGGTGAACCTGTACCTCCTCCACCGATTAGTGCCGTGGAGAGGCTTAGTGTGGGTGAGGTACTGTGTGAATACCAGTGCAGGGGCAGGGCCAGTATCTTTAGGACTGGTCACTGTGTTGGCTTTGTTGTTGACCTGCAGGGGGCAGTGTAAAGGGAATATGACACACAAACGCACTTTTCAGGCACACACAGACATACTCTACATACAATCATCATGTTTTCAACAACAAGTGAAATCCAGACAAGAAGTTGAAATGCCACCCAATGAGTGATCCAAAAGATAAAAGACGTATATAAAGGAGTTTGTATTAAAAACAAGCTTATTTTAGGAAAAATATGAAAACTAACAAATCAGGGATGTTTAGAAGGAATTACATTTCATAAAATGTATTAAACAAATATGTGATATAACCAGTGTATGCATATATGGTGTAAAAAATGTTTCACCACCAACAGTGATCAAAACATCACTGAAAAGCAAACTCAAATCTACATGTTAAAGCAATTACTTAAAGTATACCACTAAATTTGCCAATGATCTTAATTAAATACATACAATTTAAATAAATGCAAGATATTTAACTCAAAGATTATTAAGGGTTAGTGCTAAAAATTAAGCAACAATAAAAAGAAATGGTCAGATACACAGACTATACTGATAAAAATGGTAAGGCGTTCAGTAACGACTTTTACCCAAAGATATGCGACTGTCCCTGAATGTTAGAAAGGCACAATGCATAGACCTGCTAATAATCCAAAGAACTACTCAAGACACATAACGTTCCAACATACACTATCTATGCAGGAAAAAATGCATAAACAATTTATTAGTGGCTCACCTTAACGCCCTCTGGCTTCTTGTTGAGCAAACTCTTTGCTGCTGTGGAATGAAATAAAAACACCATTTTAATAACTGAAATTTTTAGTAATTATGGTCATTTCAACATGCACCAAGCAACTCATTTAACTGTGCCCCAGTTTCAGGTGCAAAGACAATCGGAGAACCCATAATGCAATGTACTGGTCAACTGCATTAATAGAATTTGATTATGACTTTATGCTGTAAAATAGTTACATGTAATAATTAATATACAGTGTAAATACATAGTAAACTACACATGCATAAGTATGAAATTATACTGTGTGTATGACTAAACTAAAAGAGAACTAAATGTCAGAGTTAAATAATCAGAGATTTCACTCACTCAAACCCACAGATACAAATCTAACAGTAATAGAAAAAGTACAACTTAATTTAATGAACTAAATGTGCAAGATATAATAAAATAATACTTGATATTTATACCACTAGAGGTATTGAATTAAATAGTATGTACATATATAACATATGCTTGTAAGCAAATGTCCTGTGAGCTCAAACTAGTGAAATTTCTTGTTTCTTGTTCACACCTGAATAAAGACTCTACCATTTCTCATCCCCAAAGGTAAATTTTGCTAATGTGATTATTCCTGCATTATACTGTATGCATGCTTGGTTTAAGGTGCATGTTTGTTCTAAGATCTGTGAACATTTCAGAAGTACTACTATTCATCCAAACCAGCCAATGTATTTTCATGCATGTGTAATTAATTGTCAAAAGCAGAAGGTAGCTAAAACTTATTTAATTAGCAATAACCCCTGTCATTCCAAAAAGCTTACCTCAAGTGGTTACCCAAAATCCATACAAAAGAAGGAAAAGAATTTGAAAAAAGCAAGATGAATGAAACAAGTCAAAGTACAAATGCAAAGAATGGGCGTAAGAAAAGCAAGGTACAATCACAACCAATGAAAAACATGAAAAAATATACTGTATGACTTAGCAAAGTGGAAGAGTAACAGTTCGAAGGACAGAGGAGTTAAGAGATGATAAAAGACTGTACTGTTCTGTGATAATTCAGTGGAGAATTTCCAATTAAACATATCTCCAGTTAACCTCAATATTGAAGGCCACCATTTTTAAATAATATTAACATACCTGAGAAGTTTCTTGTGACCAGCAAAGTGGTTAATATGGCTCCCTGTGGTGATGTAAAAGCAGAAAAAGAAGTGATGGTAAAAGAAAGGCAATAGAGAAATAGTGTGATTAAAAAGTCACAGCAGGAAGGATAAGGAATGAAGGCATATTTAAGACATAAAACTGAAGATGAGAAAAGAAAACTGCTGTCTCACCTTGAGTTTTCTCCTGGCATTGAATTTCTTCAGGCACTCCACAGTCTCCTGTCTGTGCATCATGGAAGCTACAGTGGACCGTTGCTGCAAGAAAGTTTATGATTTATAACTTTTCCATAATTTCAACTGAAATGTGTTTGGACTTGAGTTTATTGTTTCTGTGTTGGCACTTACACAAATCCATGGGTGTTTGAGGGCCTCAGCAGCAGTTATACGTTTGCTTGGGTTAATAGTCAGCATTTTGTTGATCAAGTCTTTGGCCTCTGGAGTGACAGTGTCCCACTCTGGCGAAGGGAACTGTCAGAAAAGAAAGATTGTTTAACAGCATATTCCTTTAAGGTAAAAAGCAAAGCATGTCATGCTAACTGTGCTCTGTTCTGTCTGAGTGAAAGTGAGCCCTTACATCATACGCTCCTGCTTTGATTTGTTGGTAAAGGCGGTGCTGATCTTCATCCCAAAAAGGAGGGTAACCCACCAGAAGAATGTATAAAATAACACCTGGAACAGTAATACTTTATGCCACATTATGCAAGAGCACATGGAAGACCACTGGGTAATATTGTGGATTTTGTAAAACTAGTGCTAGTGTATCTAATTTAGTCATCAAGCATTACAGACCAGCAAAGTTGTAGCTTTTCATGGAACAATGACAAAAATCAATAATCAGTTATTTACCACATGCCCACATGTCCACAGGTTTTCCATATGGATCTTTCCTCAGCACCTCTGGGGACAAATAGCCTGGGGTCCCAGCGAAACCTGAGGGGGCAACATGGTTGATGATGGAGAGATGGAATGGCAGGGCGAGTGGGTAAGCTGTTCTGGATGACCAATCGCTTGTCTAATCATGTGATTCATAAATGGATGGATGAATACTCACCAAACCATGCCTGCTGGTCCCCCTGCACCTCGATAGCCAGCCCAAAGTCAGCCAACTTGACCGCCGCCCCCTTCAGCTTACTGGCCAATAGAAGGTTCTCAGGCTGGGGGGGGCGGAGTCAAACAGGTTAAAGGTGATAGGTCACTGACAGCAAGCTGCTCACTGACAGAGATCTAAGATCAGATTAGCCAAAACCAAATCCTAATAGTAAACATTAGGGGTTTGTAGCTGCTAAACTGCTCTTAAATCAGTGTCTGAGGCAACACTCTTTCTGCCACACAAAGGACAGCACAACAGATGTGCATGATGGGACCAAGACTCTGGACACAAGGTGAAGGTGAATCACTCATGGAGCCTACTCAAGTGTAAGCAGACGCCATGTTTGTCATTATCAACACGCATGTCAGAGAAAAGGATAGAGACCAACTGTGGGCATTAAAAAGTCACACAGCCACATATGGGCAACAACAAAAGACAAAACACATACTGACAGTTTAGTTAGTTTACTGTGTTCCTAAATGTATGCACAAGGCCACTGTAGACACATACACATGGACACAGGTGCAGAAAGGTCTTTCCTAACCTGAGGCCAGTTAGGCAGCATGCTATAATGAATTATTCATTTGCTAACATTTACAGTCTAAACACAGACAGTCTGAAAGCAGCCAGTCAATGGCACACATATGACTTAACTGCATGCACTTAGCTGTGCACAGAAACTCACAATTTGACTATTTAACACAAAAATGAAAACAGCAGCCTGCATGATTTTACAAATTCTTCATCTTTGAAAGGTCATTATGGAGTCCAATGATTCACTAAATATGGTATCTTCTTGTATGCCCTGTATAATACTAACAAACTGTACTTTAATATATTCAAAAACACAATTTTCTCAATTTTGAAATGCTCCTGGGAGCTCAGATGAAAAATTTTATTATTATTATTATTATTATTTATGACATTGACCATGATCTTTTCATGTCCCAACATTTTAACATAATCATGTAAATGATCATCATTCCTAAATTTCTGCTTGGCGATTATTCGATTTCTTTTCAGCCTAAGGCCAACTCATAATTAATGAGATGAAGTTGCATCTGCTACAGTAAAGGACACATAATTCAGGACTGAGTCAAGGTCAAATATAAAAGAAACCATGTCTGCATCTCACAAAGCCATTTCAAATATGTATATTGGAAAACTCAACAGATAACTCAGAAACATGTTTCACAAAACTGATGTAGGTATAACTGAAGCTGTATAGCTCATCTCAGTTTTAGGCAAGATTGTGTTGCTAACTGAAGGAAAGAGGGATGTACTGACAGATACACAACTCCAAAGTTGTGCATAATTTTACATCCACGAAGGTGGCATGATGGCAATGGAACACATTCAAACACACTCTCTTAAAGCACCAGTGGACAGGAGGCAGGGCCTAACAGTCACAGCCACATTGTGCTGCTCATACAAACCTTCAGATCTCTGTGGACAATCCCATTAACATGGCAGTGATGAACGCTCTCCAGGATCTGCTGTATGCAGTGGCTGAAGGCAGGGCAAAAAGGAAAAAAAAAGCAAATGCCATGAATGAATGGATAGAAAAAGAAGTTGGGAAATTATTATTACAATGTATCATCTGGTAAATGATGTGTTCTGAAAAGATGATTTTCGGATATGTGAATATGAGCACTGCACAAGGCCAAGTAATAAAACAATTATGACAGAAGAACAGGAACAAGCACTAAGCCTGTGTGAATTTCTTTTCCTCTGGGGAGCCACTGCTTCAACATACAGCACACAATGTAAGGCTGGCAGCACCATATGATTAATATTGTGGCCTGAACCTCGTTAATCACTTTTATAAATAACTCCTGGAGATGCCTCAGAGACAAGCAGATGTATCACACCTCTGAGATGACAACCGTATATAAGGTAAACACTCAGCCACAGTACTCTGTGTGACAGGGGCAGGAGCGCAGTAGTCTGTGTGTGACAGGGGCAGAGGCGCACTACTCTGTGTGCGACAGGGACAGAGGCGCAGTACTCTGTGTGCGACAGGGGCAGGAGCACAGTACTCTGTGTGTGACAGGGACAGAGGCGCAGTACCCTGTGTGTGACGGGGCAGGAGCACAGTACTCTGTGTGTGACAGGGGCAGAAGCACAGTACTCTGTGTGTGACAGGGACAGAGGCGCAGTACCCTGTGTGTGACGGGGCAGGAGTACAGTGAGTATACATAGAGCAGTATTCCTTGAGAGTGTGTGTACATTACCTGGCATCAGCCTCACTGTAGTACTCCCTGGCTACAATATCCTCAAACAGCTCTCCGCCAGTCACTCTATAATCAGAACAGGAAATGGATTTTTATTTACAGTGAGTGAAATTTTTTTGAAATATTTAGAACAATATTTCATTATATTACTTACAGCTCAGCAAACATTAGACATTGTAAAAGAAAATTTTGCAACTTACAAATCAAACACCAAATAGTGGAAACCCTCTTCTGATATGCTGTCATGAAGCCGTACTGCACACAAGCACATGTAAATTGGATAAATACACTTCAAGATACATTATTTGTAACAGTGTTCATTGAATTTTGTCATAGCAAATTGAAATTTAACAATTAACAGGGAAAAAACACATGAGGAATATATTTTGTCATTTCATTCTTTACAGTTACTTTTGTTTACAATGCACTAGTATGAACAATCAGAACAGAATCAATCACCTAAGGAGATTACATTAAACAGTAATTTCTTCATTGTGGTATAAATAAAGGTTCTCTTATCTCCTCTTACACTTATTAGGGACAATAATAAACAGTGTGTAAAGCAGAGCATTTTTCCTAAAGAAATAATGAGGACAGGCGAGTAAAGGGTCAGCAGTGGTGTCTTTGTGCTGACTCAGCTGGTGGAGCGCACACATATATCATCATTAGACCATTCTCACATCAGTACACGTGCACACGCTTTCTCTTGCACACATTCATAACTGTGTCGACAAGATGAATAGCCCTGCACACAGCCACCTGAACCTGAGATGTGTGTGTTTGTGCACAGCTCACCGATGTTGGGGTGCTTCAACAAGCGGCAGATCCTCGCCTCTCTCTCGAGCTTTTGATGATCTGAAAGGCAAACAACACACAAGACAAAGCCCGACAGTCATTTCATTGCATTTTATTATTCTCTGTCATGACTGGTTTGATGAATCATCTGACACACTGGGAGCTGCACACTGGTTTTGACTGAACTGACACCAGCGTTTGGGGAGACTGTGTCTCATGTGCTAGATATAAACATCGACCTTCTCCTATATTATCTCCTCTCCTTATCATTTATAAAGTAATGACCAGAAGTAATGTGACTTGATATGTGCACGCAATGCAGCTGAGAACAACAAACAACTAAGTGGTTCATGCATAGCATAATTAATGTTAGAGCAATAGCATGGATTTACTATATCTGGATTCACTATATAATTTACTTGTAAAATATTTTAATTGATATATGATTTTATACAAAGGTGAGCAAGAAGCGAAGCAGAAGTCTCAAGGTGTTGGTAAAATTAATTTCAGCAAATTGTGGCTCAGTTGATGGAGCACTTTAGTTTTGGACTAAAAGGGTCATGGCCAGTTTTCTTTAATAAATAAATGTATGTCCATTAAGAAAAGCACAGATGCTACTTTTAATAAAGGATTGTGCCTATTTGACACACAACTATGTGAATTCATTCTTCCTACATATTCTAATTATGTGATATGATGAAAATAATCATGAATACAAGGTTACTATCTTGAAAAGCCCATACTGTCCATGTATTCCAAACCCATAAATTTCAATTAAATTTTTTACATTATCTCAAAAGACTTCCAAAAACAATGTATAGCTGTTATGAGTTCTATACTGTGAGTTAGCCCTTTTCCGCTCTCATTGAGGACAAGGAGAGACTGAGAACAGAGTACAGCAGAATGAGGGTTCTACTTAAAAATAGGACGCCTATTTTCTACTTTCATCCTTGTCCTCTGCTTTTTCCTCTCGATGCTATGGAAACTGTGGACTCAGTTCAATCGAGAGCAGCAAAGCACACCATGCAGCTTGTTTCCATTATAAGATACTCGGGTATCTACATAGTATGTGTTGCTGGCAAGTCACAATAGAAGATATATGCATATACCATATACTCTATAGCATATACATTATAAATACACATACAGCCCATGTTTTGCAAGTTCTGTGCTCAATCATTTCAACTGAAAGCTCTGATTTACAATGCCAGGTATCCACAAAAAAATAATTATGTGTTTGGCCTTGATTGAGGGTTTTGTCATTTCATATTTACTAATAAAATATGCAACCAAACCTTGAAAAATACTTATAGCAAGACTTTGACATGTTTTTAATATAATTAAACATAGCTTCAGCCTTAATTTTCTTTGACTCTTTCTCTCCTGCACTCCTCTCCACAGGTAGTCCACCTCCCAGCCGGCTGGACATGTGTTGTCTAGCAACTCCTACACCAATCAGAGCGTCAGGCTTCTTCTCTCCTCTGCAGTGGAACCAGCCTTGCATGCAAATGGCCGACACTAAGTTCAGACACAACTATCTCTAACTCTACTCATCTAACTTCAGGAAAACTGGTATAACGTGTTGTTTAAGGTCACATATAGAAAGATTTCTTTAAACAGATGTGATCATATGCAACTAAAGGAAGCAGAACTCTGCATTGCATTAGACACCTTCTGAAGTAAAATGTTTTTGCTGACAAATAATATGATTCTTTGTTGTATTTTCAAAATATAAAAGTTGTCCTGACAAATGTACAAGATACTAACTAGTTTTAAGAGGAGTTCTTGGGACTTTTGTTTGAATGTGCCTGGTGCCAGATCAGGATGATCATAAGATATATATAGTTATTTTAAATTGCAACATGTAATTAATTCAATTGTACATTGATAATACCTTTTATAAATGTTCATTGTCTTTTAGAGCATTTGACATCAAATTATTTGCTCAAAAAAGTCTCCACATGGCAGTGTTTTGTTCATCCTGAAGAGAATTCAACTGGGAGGAAATCTATTCTTGTGTCACTTCCAGTTCCCTGATTCCTGGTGACAAAACTTTATTTGCATTGCTGCAGGATATTGTGG
Organism: Boleophthalmus pectinirostris; assembly: GCF_026225935.1. Lineage (NCBI taxonomy): Eukaryota > Metazoa > Chordata > Actinopteri > Gobiiformes > Gobiidae > Boleophthalmus > Boleophthalmus pectinirostris. The sequence continues at coordinate 27,716,549 of NW_026571190.1, forward strand.
TGCACAAAAGGCAACCATGTCAGTAACTTCTCTAATGTGGTTTGCATCTGCTCAGCTGTTTCAGCAATAACAGAGCCATGTTCCTCTATTCATCTGATTCATTCAGGGTTTCTTTCTGGCCTACAAATCACATTTTACACATTCAACAACCAGAGTGCTGCAGCTGCCTGGCACTTCCAGGCTGACGACATTAAGGTGTGACAAGCTGACAAAAATACTTGCCAGTCTTTTAGAAGCAAAATGTATGAGAGTCTAAAATCTAATTTGAAATTATTTCAGCTATCAGCATTACTAATGAAATAAATAAACCTGATGGCAGCATTTATTATGGGATGGGACAAGACAATTTCCATAAGGTGAGACGAGATACAAGATAGGGTCCACAAGAACAAGACATGATGAAATAAAAAAATAAAAAATTCTAATATATACATTTCATGATACAATTTCCAATTTTACCTGAACATTTTTTTATTTATTTGATTTTGTATTTTTGTTTCCACTCCAGTACTGCTTTTTGGAACTGTAAGATACTCGCCAAAACTCACTCACCAACACGTGACCCTTTTTTGTTCAATTGTAATGAACACTTGGAAATTTTTCCATGTGTGCACAATTTTGTCTCATGAGATCTTGTGGGAAGAGATCTTGTACCAGCCTCAGCATTTATGTTTATTTTCAGTAAAACCACCCATTTCATCAGTTTTCATTTAAGACTAGCTTCTCCTTTGGCCTATGTTACCCTATGGACAGCATTGCACACGTGTAGTAGTTGTTAAAAATCTTTAACACAGACGGAGCAGCTCAGGTATGCTGACAGCTGCCACACCGTCCCTCCATAACACTGACCTTGTGCATTTGTCACGTCATAAACCATCGTGTCTCAAAGAAGCATTTTCTCAGCATCAGCACTCCAAATTTGTTTGGTTCCTAGATTGATATTTCGCACTACCACATTTATGGTTCTGCTGTTTAAGTCTCTGTTAAAGTTGACTTCATGGTATGAGTTCAGTAGTTAAAATCCTTCACCACCACAAAACAGCCCCAAAACACACTTCCTCTTTTGAGTTTTGACAATGTAAATAGCCTTTGCTCCAGTGTATCTGTTTGATTTCATCTTCCAATTATAAAGCAAAACATGCACAAAAGAAAATTGAAGTTGGTAATGTTATCCTTTATCACAGGTTTTGTCAAAACTTGTGATAAAGTTTTGTGTGTGTGTGTATGTATACATATATATATATATATATATATATATATATATATATATATATATATATATAAAAAAAATGTGTTTCTCACCTTCCACGGTGGTAGGTCTCTCTCACCCTCATTCAGCTCGGGTCCTCTACCAGAGGCCTGGGAGCTTGAGAGTTCTGCGCAGTATCTTTGCTGTTCCCAGTACTGCACTTTTCTGGACTGAGATGTCCATTGTTTTTTCCCGGTATCTGTTGTAGCCACTCTTCCAGTTTGGGGGTTACAGCCCCGAGTGCTCCGATCACCACAGGCACCACTGATGCCTTTACTTTCCAGGCTCTCTCCAGCTCTTCCTTGAGCCCCTGGTATTTCTCTAGCTTCTCGTGTTCCTTTTTCCTGATATTACCATCGCTTGGTATTGCGATGTCAAACCACCACGGCTCTGCTCTGTTTCTTATCCACCACCACTATGTCTGGTTGGTTCGCCATCACCATTCTGTCAGTCTGTATCTGGAAGTCCCACAGGATCTTGGCTCGGTCATTCTCCACAACCTTTGGAGGTGTTTCCCACCTTGATCCTGGGGTCTCCAGCCCGTACTCTGCACAGATGTTTCTGTACACTATGCCCGCCACTTGGTTATGTCGCTCCATGTATGCTTTCCCTGCCAGCATCTTACACCCTGCAGTTATGTGCTGGACTGTCTCAGGAGCCTCTTTGCACAGTCTACACCGTGGGTCTTGTCTGGTGTGGTAGATCTGGGCCTCTATTGCTCGAGTGCCCAGGGCCTGCTCCTGAGCAGCCAGGATCAGTGCCTCTGTGCTGTCCTTCAGACCAGCCCTCTCAAGCCATTGGTAGGATTTCTTGATATCAGCCACTTCAGTTATGTTCCGGTGGTACGCCCCATGTAGGGGTTTGTCCTGCCATGATGGTCCCTCCAGCACCTCTTCCTCTGGACCCCACTGTCTGAGACATTCTCTGAGCACCTCATCTGCCGGGGCCTTGTCCTTGATGTACTCAAGGAGCTTGGATGTTTCATCCTGGACAGTGGTTCCCACACTCACTAGTCCTCGGCCCCCTTCCTTCCGGCCTGCGTACAGTCTCAGGGTGCTGGATTTGGGATGGAACCCTCCATGCATGGTCAGGAGCTTTCGTGTCTTAACATCTGTGGTCTGTATCTCCTCCTTTGGCCAGCTTACAATCCCTGCAGGGTATCTGATCACTGGCAGGGCGTAGCTGTTGATTGCCTGCACCTTGTTCTTGCCATTGGCCGTAGCCGCTTTCCTGGGCGAGATGCGAGAAATGGGCGATATATATATATATATATATATATATATATATATATATATATATATATATATACACACACACACACACACACATATACACACATATATATATATATACATATATATATACATACATATATATAGATGATAAGATGTTCCACTGTGATCTAATGACTTTCTTTACTCGCAAAGGTCCTCTTTTAGTCATGCATTACTTTTTAGTTGCATGCCTAAACAGACAACTCAACAAGCAACAACACAACTTCAGTAACAGAGACAACAACAATCCTCTGATGTTCTATTATCATATCAGAATGAATTACCAAGTCTGTCCAAAATTACACCTGAAGCACTAGACAGTAGTTTGTGATGTGTCCCTTCTGCAACTGCACTGCAGCAGGGCTTTCAGTTCATATGTCTGAGAGAGACTTCCTATAAATGTAACTCCATCAGATTTGGATCATATAAAAGAAAACACAAGGAGACTCTTGATGTTATGAGCCTACAAAGACACACTACAATGCCTGTTCAGTGCACTGTAATTGATCAGATTATTCTGGACATCTGATTTGTGCATGGTCTCATCTTTCATTGGACTAGATTGAATACACACCCATGTGTAGGAGCCAGAGCTGGAGTTCTGTTCAAATTAGCACTGATTTAAGAACAAGCCTGAACAAGAGAGTGTGCTGAACTTTCAGGCATAAGTAACAAGATTTCAAGGCAGTAGAAAAATCAGTTCTGTACAAAAAATAAAAATAAAAAATAAAATTATACATGGAAACCATAAATCATAAATAAATCACAATATTCATGGGCAAATGGTCTTCGATACAAATGGATGACTATCTTTTCTGTAGGCATTCTTTGTGTGAGTTTTTGGGCAATGTTATGAATAGTAAGGAGGAGGAGACAGTATGTACACTGTAACTTTATTTCATGTCATTTTACTTTTATTGCATTTTTACTACTATTTCATAACTATATGTGGCTTGCACCAAAAATTATTTAATAAAATTTAATAAATAAATTCACTAAACCGCATTTCCAAAGTTTGTCAAGGCCTTAAAGCACATAGGTGTAATATTTATGGTTGATCATTTTATCTTCGCTACTATTTTAGATCCAGCCAAGTGATCTCTCTGATCTGTTTTTATTGCTACAGAAATAAAGCTTAAAGTTCAGAGGTTGAAAGTTTTACACCAGGGGCCTACTAGTATATAACTCTACAGGAGATTCAATGAGAGGGGTAGGAGTTTATAAGATTACACTTCTTTCTACTTTTGTGCATAACTGTATTACTGCACAATATGTACAATAATATTTCATGTTATACCATAGTATTTTATGTTCAAATACATTAACAGAACTATATTGATAAAAAAAAAAGTTTTTGAAAGACTCCAAACTTATGAATACATGAATAATAAATATTGAATTCTGTAATTATTTTTTGTTTACCAATTTTATGGCTTAAAATCTTTCCAACTGACAAGGGTTGTTGTTGAGCTTGATAATGATCCCACTTCTTAGGCTATAAGGAAGAAATCATTTCAACTTTGTTTGCGGTGCTGACAGAGTTTATTTCAGTTTGTACAGGAGCATAAATCAAAAAAATGTTGAGGAGATGCTTTGTGCCAGACTATGCTATAGTTCTCAGAGCTACTTTCCATCTGCAAAAAATACAAACAAACAGTTCTAAAAAAGTACAATGACATTAAAAATCTCTATCCCATTCCCACCCTATTCCCTCTGTGCACTTAATCGGGCATAATTTAGTTGTTAGTTATGAGTTGTTTTTCCTACATTAGTTGGCACTTAAGATGGCACTTGTTAAAAGGTATGTTCTTCACATTTTACACTAAACTTTTTGAAGTCTTTGCATAGTTTTGCTGGTAATTTGTTCCATTCTGTTATAGTTTTGAAAGAGAATACTGAGTGGCCTAGAGCTGTTTTACTTTTAGGTATGCTACACTGGCCAGAGCATGTGAACCTTGTTGTTGTGGTCATTTGTTCAGATGTTAATGTGACAGAGACGACACTGAACCAGTTTTTGTTTCATGCAGAAGCACGGAGATATGAGCCATAAACGTAACAATCTGACAGTTAAAAAACATTCTACCATTCAACTTCAGTAAGACATATCAACAACATAAGAAATGCAAAACATGCAGTCTGCTATGAGTAGTCAACAGATGCAGGAATCAAGCCTAAAACCTTTTATTGTCAGAATAGTATTATTATTATTATTATCTGCATGTATTTCTGTTGCACGCCTAATTAAATCTTGCATGTGAATAGACCCAGCACAGTGAGCAGACTATGATAACTGTGATCCGTTTTAATTATGCATTTTTAATTAAAACAATGCATTGAGGTGATCGTCATGTGAACAGAATATAATGCCCATCCCAAATATTGTTCTATTCAATGTGCTGCACAATGAGACAATCCCAAAACACCGTCACCCTCCACCAGTCCCAAATGTAAGAGGCACAGCATCCAAGATAACTCCTTTGCATTCTGGAACAAAAGGCAGCTGGTGTCACAGATAAATGACCCTCCCCCAGTATTGCTGTTATTATTCTAACAAGTTGCTTTATCTTGTATGCACATGCAGCTATAGGAGCATGAATAGTGCAAGTCTTCTTTTTTTGTGTGATCTAATGTTTATGTCATAACAGGTGATGACATGGAAGAAATATGTATCATGTTTTTATCTGGATGTTCTCTATCAATTTAAGGACCTATATTACACAAAACTGACTCTTGTGAGGTTTAAGCCATTTTAGAACATTGTATCCTTATCAAAACATACCCGAAATTGTGTTTTGATTTATTCACACATGTTTGAGTCATTTGGGTACACCTCCAAAGCTCAATATGCTCTGTTCCACCTTTTGATGTGGTCGTTTTTAAGTTAACAGTTACATTTTACCTTTTGTTTTGGAAATTCCAGGACTGAAACTATCCAAATGATTCTAGTGAAGGTGTATCAAGTTTACAGTGGAGCACTTCCCGTAGAGTGTTTTCAGTTTGACAGTTTTCACAGCCTAAATATACAGGGCGTATGTATTAATATTGGATAATACTAAAGAGATTTATGGAAATAGTGATAGTTCATACAAGGCTTTACAATATCATTCATTATATTCTCTTGGAGATAGTTGGAAGGGAAATAGTGAGGTGTTTTTCCTCTTTTTTTCCTTAATGGCCAGTAAGATGCATTTATTGATAGATGGACAGTCATTCGTCATCCATTTTGAATTTTGAAGATAAATGGTTTCTCAAACCTGTGTAAATTAAACAAAGTACAACTCCACTCTGTTTTTGAGGAGGTTAGAGCATTACAACATGCCTTAAAGCTCACAAGGGACAATTTTGCGTCATAAACAGGCCCTTTAATGACATATTAGCCTTCAGAGTTGCTTCAGAGTAGAAACAATGGAAAAGTCAGGGGTTATTTAGAATTAACCCTACAACCTCACTGTTTATGAAAGGAGCATATTTCATTGTATCCACAATAGGATGCACTCAATGTATTTTTCTCACAAAATATTTACTGTTTGTGATGTACAAATGAGTAAACATAGGCAACGTAAGGTAAAGTGATTCATTTGAAAAGCTGAAAGTGCATGTACTACAAAGGGCAGAGGAACATGTCCACAGAGAGGAGTAGAAAAAATGTGCAAGTGTGCAATTAAGAGTTTCCCCTCTGTGTGGAATCCATTAACCTTATTAGTTATAGTGTTCGCATTTTCAAGGCTGGATGATCAATCAAGTCTTTTCTCAACAGCAACTTGTAACTGCAAACTGAATTTCATCAAACTATCACTGATGGCAGATGTACAGGTATTTCTAATTGCATATTTTGAGTCCATATCCCCACAGTATTAGGATACATAAACAAATGCACTTTTTGTGTGTCCTGAGGATAAAAGCACCTCAAACTAAAATACTGGCTATTTTCTAAAGATAGGAACTCTCTTTGAGTCAGTGTGAGACACCGATAGTGACGCAAGCACTTATTTTTAGCCTGAAGTACCCAGTGAGTCATGTGACCTGCCTTTTTACCTACTGATACCACCCTCCCTTCTCATGTGTGTGGGCTTCAGTCTCCAACCAGGGCTAAAGAACAACACCTTGTCCATCATTACTGCTATAGCACATTCACATATCTGCAGGATTTTAAAAGCAAATTCAGACTGAGTAGCATTATTGGTACAAAGGTATGTTTGGGGTACACGATGTTCTATTATTCTGTCCTAATGCATGGAGGGTTATTTTGGTATAGACAGACATTTCTTTTTCATTTCATCTCCATTTACAATTAACACTCACTACAGTTACATCAAATTTGTAAATTGAACTGCATAAAGAGTTCATTTAAAGAACAATAATAGTGCTAACCACGGAACAGAGACAGCCCTACATAAGTAGCACAAAGCCTTACAGCCCACATCATATGCAAATGAAAAGTGACACAAGATCGCAGACAGAGTCATAGTGACAGGACACTGACGCATGCACCGATGGAGCAGACAACTGCTGTGAGCAGTGCAGAGTATATATCCTAACACACAGCCAATGATGACCACCCTTCATGCTACTCCAGATTATAAAGCTCTTACTCTCTCACTGTGCTGTCATCCTTTTTCTCTCCTCTCACTTTCATTCACTGGCTCATCTAGCACTCTTAATGAAATGCTGCATAATCAGGAGGATTGCGGATTGTGGGAGTGTGACTGGTGCCATGGACCCATACATCTGTGACCATGATTTGTGCACATTCTAACCACCAATCCTCCTATAAACCTCTCACAAATGCGAGTGAGTGGGGTTGGGGGAGGTCATGATCCTGCTGGGGAGAAAAGGAATCAGACTTGCAAAACCAAAGCTTATCGGAGAAAGAGGGTAAGACCATATCTGACATGCCAGTGCGCCCAGTATGTAGAGAAATTTTAAAGGGAGAGAAAAGTATATGTGACATGTGTATACTCACAAACAAACATGCATGTGATACGATAAACCCTGGTGGTATTTTTGGAAAATCTATCCCAGCATGCAAAGTAGTGAGACGACCAATCTGTCTGCCAAGGTGTGTATTACCAACACATCACCCAGCAGGCAGGAAGATCAACGAAAGCAGAGGACAGATGAGGAAGGGAAAGGCCATGTGGTTTAGGATGCTTTTAAGTGAAAGAGGAAATATAAAACTGTATAAAAATATAAAATGTAAAAAAATAAATAAATAAATCACATAGATTTATTTTTACTGATGGAAGGCATAATGTTTTGTTTTCTACTAAAAATTCCAAAAGTAAATTATGACTTTAAATGAACTTGTTCTTTTGACCATGGTGTTTTGTTTTGTTTTTTGTTTGTTTTTTAACTCAGTGCTTGGTCTTATCTGAATTGGTTAATTGATTGATTATTATTGATTATTGGTGAGTTGATTAATGCTGTAAGTTATTTGTTTAAAGGTGCACTGCATAACCTTTATTGGAGAGGGTATGCCACATGCTAATCTTCATATCGATATATACTTAACTGTTCAGCCTGGAATGTTTCGCCATAAGGCATTAAACTTATCTATCTCCATGGAAGCAAGCAGGCCAAGTTACAGATCAGTTCGGTGGAGAGGCGTGCCCGCTCACAGAAGGAATGCATGTTCTTAAAGGTATTTCTGAATGATAAAATCACCTCTAATGAAACTAAAGCTGAATAGATTTTTAATGCCATATACTCAGGAGCATACCAAGCAAAGAAATAACATCTCCGTAAAGAAAATAAATATGGAGTACCCTCCACCAGAAAAGTTACACAGCGCACCCTAAAATAGCTCATTTTAGACAGAGGCAAACCTCAGAAGCAACACTCACAAAAGCACAAAGCACTAATCTGCAACAAATGTAACACGTTTTGCTGGATCATCAAATTTGAATCCTAAACTTCTGAGACTCACTGTGCTGCTACCAAAACATTAATCATATTCTCTGATGACTAAGATCCCAATTTCACAATCAGATAACACCAGCGATCACAGCCAACCCAACAGTGACACAACTCCATTGGTTGCAGCAAAAAGAGCAATGCACCACTGGTTTGCAAAGGAAAATGTGCTGCTGGCCATTCTTAGGTCATGTGTGTGCTTACATGTGCATGTGAATATTTCCATGTGTGAGAGAACATGTCTATATATGTGCATGTCTTGGGCCTATGGCAAATAGGCCAGCAGCAACAATTACAGTGACGGATGTGAGAGAACTGGGTCGTCTTTGCGAGAGCTCTGCCCGTGGGACGACAAGACCAGCCAGAGCCCCACATCAATACAGAACACACACACTCGGACACACAAGATAGAGCTATATGGAACATCAAAACTAAAGGGACAAAGCGCGAGGAGGCTGCAGTATGTGACGTATTAAATTAATTATTAACCGTATTAATATTTTTTCTCATATTAATTGGTCTATTTTTTTATTGAGTTTCATTTAATTTTTAATAAAGATGTAATATTAATTTCACAAAGAAAAGCAAGAGTTTTAATCACTGAATTTTAACACCATAAAAGTCTAAATTCTCCCTGCAAAGTCTGAACTCTAAACCACATGCTTTTACTGAAGAAGGATTGGCTGTAGACCTTTCAAAGAAAGAGATCAAAGCTGATCATTGACAGTTTTAAATTACTTGATTTTGAATCAATTTAAAATTCAATTCATTTAGTTTTAATGATCAGCTAGAGGATTATAATCAAGAGGTCTGTCTACATTACAGCCAGTACTATGGCAGTGAAAACAGGTGAACATTTTTTGTTTGTTAAATTGCACTGATCTATATCTCTTCGTGAAATTATTACTAAACACCATTTCTATATGTAATAAGAAAAAAATAATATTTGAAACTAAAATCAGAATAAGATTTTTTTTTATATCTACCCTCAACTTTCTTAAAAGGAGTGTTATTGTTTTGTTGCCTTTTAGTGTTGACTTGTACAATTTAACAAACTATTATCCTAATGTGTATTATATTCTATGACCATATTAGGCAAGAAAAGTGTTTACATTTAGACATGCACTACATTATTTGATCTTACAGCTAAATAATATTAAGGAGTTTGTTAACTTATAGTGTGATATACACTGATACAATAGGATTTATTCATGGATGTAATGAAGGTTATTGCTTAAAAAACTATTTTTATTACCAGTCAAATTGGCATTAAAAAAATTTTTTTTTCATGTATTTAAAACATGAATAAACAGGGTTAGGATAATTTGAAATATGAATACTATATATTAAATGCATACACATTATGCTTGGACACTCTTGGCCTAAAGCATATTTTGAGAATGCCATGTTCACAGTTCGTTCACATGTCAGTGACTGGGGGCATGTCCTTCTGTGCTGTCCTCCTGTCTCTGTGTATCATGCTGGGAGTCCTACCTCTGGCAGAAAGCTTCTTGGTGTTGATGATTTTGGCAGCATATTCTTGTCCAGAGGAGATCTTCACACATCTTCTGACCACAGAAAATGCACCCCTAAAACAAATATGAAGATATGTTGTTTTAAGTATGTTTTCTTAAAATTATTTGTTTTCATGTAATTACCAAGAAAATCACCACCAGGACAGTACATAGCCAACTGCAACACTACCATGTGTCCTGGTCTTTCCGACACTTGTATGAAGATCAAAAAACTAGGTCAGCTATATTTAAGAGAAGGAGGCTATGAAGGACCGCATCTCTCATCCAGAACAGAACACAACCCTGAAAAAACCCACTTCTGCTCCACTCAGCTATGTAGTTACATCTGCTACTTTGCTATTCAAACTTGAACAGTACAGTACAGGCTTTGTGTTTCAGGCTACAACTTGGCCACACTCCAATATGATTTACAAAGCTAACCATTTTATGTATATAATGTAATAATAATAGTACACATCTAACCTCTTAAGTGGGCATTTTCCTAATACATCTCACTAATTTATAGTGAATTTTGTTGAGGAAAAATCACAGCACTGTCATAGTCTGAGTCTGTTATTATTATCTTTTTTACTTGATTATCCTTCATAGTTTGCAACAAGCCTGGAGCATAAGTGAAGTCATATGTCATAGGATACACAAAGGAGCTGCAAAATGGCATTCCTGTGAAAGGTCATAATTGATTAAACAGATTGAGTAAGATTGTAAATGAATAGTAACGAGACTTTTTATTTGGACAAAACTGGTCAAGACAAAAATGATTGCATGCACAGATTATCAGCAAAACGTTTTATCATAAAACTTTTTATGATAATCTGTATCAGAAAAAGTGTTAATCTTCAATTTTAGTAATGACAAATGCCACACATAATACAGCAAAAATATACATGAAAAAACATAGCCTTTATTTATACTGGAAATGATGAAAGCAATGAAGCAATGAAATCCTGCAAATTCAAATGGTGGGAGGTCATGGGCTTACAGCACAGAGACCAAAACTCAGGTGAGTGGAATAGCACTGAAAGCCCTGTGTGTGCATTATTAATGACTAATGGTGTTAGATGGATATAGCTTAGGATCATATGTAGGAGAGGGCACTCTATATTTATTCTCCTATGCTAGCCTTGAGAGTGAAAGGCGGAAGGAAGGATTCAATAAACCGCCATAAAACAAGGCAATAATGAGAATACATTTTTTTTATTTGTTCTGGTTTACTGCATTCAGTATCAGCTCATGTTGCAGACAGGTGCAAGGCTTCTTTGTACTGGCCTTTTAAAGGTAGGCTGACCACATAGATCCATAGGCTTGGCCTACACATGAGTAGATGTACTAGTATAAAGAACATTTAACGTGGGCTATTCTCTGTGATGCCTCCTGACCCTATGGGCTCCGTCCGTGTCTCTCAGTCTGGGGTGAGGAATTCCCTGGTCGTGTCTGGTAATTGACCGCAGCTCGGTGCTTGGCTGAGGAATGTGTCATCGCCAACTACATGGTGTGCTGTCGCATTACCGAGTGTATTTCTGTCACGCGGGAAGAGGAGGACAGTTTGGGGCGGGAGGAGGGGAGTCATTTAAGAAGGCTAGTAGTTAGTGTTGGTGGTGGGTTTCCAAATCTCGCCGTTTTACATTTTTACACGCGGGGTCGGGTTACAGTGTGGGAGCACATGAATTGGACGTTCCATAAAAAGGCACCATGCGCATATGCGTAAAGAGTCTGGCGGAACAATACAAAATGTATTTTTCAAGCAAAATGGGATCATTGGCTTTTAAATGTGTGGTGAAATGTGCCATTCACGATACACTGGAGCATATAAAGCTGGTTTTCTGGAGTACGTCGCATACAGTAGGCTACACCAGCAGCGTTTACCCACACACGGAACACTGCAACACACAGAGCCTGGATCCCGCGTCCCTAAGCCAAGGCGGCCTATTACATAACAGACTGACATTTCATACGGATTGATGCCAGATGAGGGAAAAAACATGCTCTTACTTCCCCAGCTCTTCGAACAGCTGATATTCATCGGTAAACCTCGTGCAGATCGTTAACGCCATCCTGAAGGAGGTGCCAAAGGTGAGCGGAGATGCGGGGTCTACTCAATAGACAATTGACTCAATCCACCTCCACACGCACTGGCACGCACGCCTGTCAACGACACCTCCCGGTTTATGTCCTGGACCCGTAGACCAAAGGCAGGGATTCATGCACAGCCGAAGCGCATCGGCGGTTCCTGCGACAAAAAGGTAGCCTACTGTCTTGAGCTGTGCTTCAAAGATGTAAGGTTCCGTAGTGTTGCAGGGATCTTGTTTTCCTTCAAGCGCTCGTCACGGCTCGTAAGCGCAGCATTTTGCGTGCATTTCAGTGTTTTGTTTGGAGCGTCCGTCCGTCCGTTGCTGCAAATGGGGAGTCTCTGCGCGCATCATACGCCGCACTACAGCGCAGCGCACCTACCACCGGCTGTGCTCGGAGCCCCGCCCCTTTCCCTGCATCCCACACAGGTCAACAATAAGACCAACACAAATGTGCACAGTAGAACTGGATCTTTAACTCCTAGACTGTTTTCATTACATAAAATAGACTATTTGTCTATGATACGTCCACACATTACCACAATATAAATCCATGAAGCATCTCAAGATGTGACTTGACTGATATAGCCTGAACTTGAAGTCAATGACCTGAGTAGCATGGTAAGAATCTGTCAAGTAAGATTTTATAATTCATCATCATAATCCCTTGATTATATCTTTGGACCTCAGTTAAACAAAGCAGTGTGGAGTTTCCATTGTTTGTTTAGGACACAGGATAAATAACAAAAATATTCATTTTGTTCTCCATTCATGATCCGTTAGCCTTTTGTGAGCCTTATTATGAACTAAAAGGTATGCTATTCTACTAGATGACAAACACAAAACAAAATGTCACTTTACACATTTTATTAAACAATCAGCAAGTATTTACACAACGCATTTTACTATAAATACATTCAAATAAATAGGCTATAATACCAGTTTCCTAAAAAATAAATAAATACATTTTAAAATTTCTATTTTTTTTTTTCCAGAACAGACAAGACCAGCTTGTTTGATACATTGGCTTTGTGACATTCTGGCCATAGCGGTTTGTCAAAGCCTGACCTCGCAGGGCCGGGCCTGGTTAGTACTTGGATGAGAGACCACTAGGTATATTAGGTACCGCAGTGGGTCACCGGTGGCAAAAACTGCTGTTGTGTCCTTTGGCAAGGCCCTTCATCCACACTACCCAGAAAGAATGTGGTGTGTGTTGGTGCTGGTGGTGGTCAGAGTAGTTGATGGCAGCCTCACTTCCGTCAGTCGGACCCAGGGCAGCTGTGGCTACAATACCACCAAAGAGTGTGGAGTGAATAAATAAATAAATAAATAATGTACTGTTAAGCGCCTTGGGTGTCTTTCCCTTCATCAAGTGACAGAAAGTCTCTTTTGTGCAATGAAAGAAGTAGATTAATTCACACAGGTTCAACGTGTTTGGCTGCAGAAAATAAGAGAAAGAACAATTACGTTAATAAAAAATAAGTAACAATTCTGTGTGAATTTGTGTATATTTTTAAACACATCTCAAGATCTTACCTTGTCAAAATCCTCTGAATGAGCTTCTTCACCCAGGGAGCCTCAGGGTCAAGGCACACCTCGTGGCCAGTCCTTTTTAGTGTAGCACTGCACAAGCAAACAAACATCAGACTTTTGTGCTTTCAAAAGTGTTTCATATAACAGTTTTATCTGTATTCTTACATGACTTCAGCCTCCTCGCAATGAGAGTTAGCAGGAAAGAGCTCAACTTTCTCTATATGACGGAGAATGGGTTTGCTCTCTGTTTGGATGCAGCGGCAGTGCAGCTCAACCCCCAGACTCATTCCTTCAAACAATCAAAAGGACATCAGGTTAGAAAGTGTAAAAAAATTCATTGTATTAATAATGCAAAATAATGTTTATTGTTTAGAAAGACTTACCTTCACTTGTTGTCAAGAAAACAAGGAGCACCATAAGGCAAGCAATCATTTGGGTCTTCATTTTTGTTTTTGTTTTGTTGGATAAAGATCTTTAGAAAATTTAACAACAAACTGCAGACTTCAGGTTATGGTCTTCTACTCTCTTTGTTGTCACTGCTGCTCTTGTGCAGTTGTTCTTGTGGAGAGTGAGAGCTCGAGTTGCACTTTTATAGTCAACGACAGAATGACTCATTCCAGTATTGCACAATTTGGGGCAGTTGTAACGTGACTGGGAATTTTCACGGTGTGTAGAGTGATAAGTAATGTTTTTTTTTTTAAAGGAGTTTTTCATTTGTGCTTCACAAATGTGACTAAAGCTTGATAACATTGCATCTATAACTTCAAAAAAGTAATTTCCTAAGTTAATAATGACTTTTATTTAAACAAAGTACCACTAAACTTATGTTGATATGGTAAAATTCCTTGTGAAATAAAAGTATTTTCCCAAGAGAAGGTAAGCTCAAAATGGTACAGCTATGAATGGGACAATTAATGATAATATTATTTATTGTGATGAAAGGGTAGACAATAAACGTTTGTGGGACATTTTATGTAATCGTGATAATCGCCAACAAAGATAATCCCATTTTATAGACTTATACTTAGTCAAACCTTATTGATCCACAAAGGAAATCATTAGGACACAGTCGCTCACATATTATACATTATAATAACAAAGAGCAAAAGTATAACTGGTAATAATAATTTCAAAATAAGAAGCAAAAAAAGTTTCTTATCCATCTCTCCTAGATCACTGTTGTTTTCACTTATAGCAAAGTACAAAGTACAATACAATAGTGATGAGTAGAATAGTTTGCAAATGTATTTAGTTACAGCATACTGAATTCCTGCATCAGAATGTATTTTATACTGTATTTCGTTATATGGGCCATTCAGAGTACTCTGTTCTGAATACTTGGAATACTTTTACAGTTTACAGTACATATCATTACAAACAGCTTGATTTTTGTTGCCCTGTTTGATACACATTCATTTATGTCCAATTAGGGATGAAAAAAAAAAAAATCACACATATACACACTGCAAGAGCTGTGTTTTCTGTGGAGTTAAAAGCCAAAATTGCATGATCAAGTACTGCTAAGTATTTAGACTTCAGATTTCCTTTAGCATTCCTTTGATTTTAGGAAAGTAACTGTATTCTGAGTACCACCAAAAGAAAGAGTAACTATAGCAGAATACAGTTGCTCAAAATAAGTATTCTGAATTTTCAGTACACGTACTCAGTTAACTGCCCAACACAAACAGTACTATGACCATTGCTTAAATATAGAATCTATTAAAATATTATAATTATAATAATTAATATCCATAACATTTAAAACTATTTACAGTGATATAATCTTTAATCTCAATTATTTTATTTAATTGTATTATTATTATTATCATACATAATCGTGAGAACAAATTTCAGTATTGCCTCATGCCTAAGTGCAGACAACTTTCTCTAACATTTTTTACTATTGTTTTACTTAGTAATAGACACTTATCATTATCATTCATCACTCTTACTTCATATCATGTATTTGGCTCAGGATCTGTGCTTTTACAGTTTCCACAGAATGCCATTGACTTTATGGTGCGTGCCTCTGACACTACTGTATCCTCAAGCTCAAACACGTCCCTAAAAGATTAATTTGCCCCTGGTATTTTAAAAAAATGAAGGAAGTAGAAAGTAACTTACTGAGCATGATTTGTCTTGTGGTTTTGGCTCATATCAACATATCTTTCATTATTCTGGACAATCCCAGAAGACTGTTGACAGTTAGACATATTTAACATATTTTGGTTGGTTGTTTTTTTAATGAAAGTAAAAGCAAACATATTAGACTATTACAGATTGGTAGAGGAGTGACCCAAGCAAAATGTGGTAAACTAAAGGACTGTGACATGTGACAATCTTGTGTTATGTTGTGGTTAGCGAGTAAAATCCCAATGGACACGTGTGAGCACTTTCCATAGGGTTCACGTGATACAAAACTCGTTTTTATTAAGTACATTTAAACTTAGATCACGTCCTACTTTTATAGTACTTTACTGCAATTGGCAAAGTTTCTGGGAAATACTGAGAACAGGAAACTACTGTAAATATTACAGTATGATATATGCCACCGTAAAAATGACATTACACATACTGCAAATATGAAAGTACAGATACTAGGTAATAGGTAGGCTATTACAGTAGTGGGTTTAGGGGGGAAATTGACCAGTCACAGGAGAGATTCAATTAACAGTGAATGGAAGACAGAAAATTAGAAAGTATATTTACATTTTGTTTTCCTATTTATAATACATTGTGTCACTAGAAACACAACAGTTATTAGTGAAACAAAGCTAAATGGAAGTTATTGTTCAACTACATCAAAATGTTCTCCAGATGTTCTCAGTAATCCCACTTAGTCCTGGTCCAGTATAGCCAGTGCTTCTGACAGGTTCTGTTATTAGAAGGAAATCAGTCATAATTCATTAACAAATAAAGCAAATAAGATCTAAAAGCCACTACTGCAAGTCAGTATTACAGTAGTAATTTGTGCAGTTGTCAGTCTTGGTAATGAAGTTAAACTATCACTAACTGTAGAAATGCAGATCATAGTTTAGTCATGTTGGTACTAATGTTATGTTGATTCATATTTTTGCATTGAGCATTCCTTTGAGATGGGCTGTTAGCAGACTGGTGAGTAGAGTATCTGTATTTTCATGTATATTTTTGTGTATTTCTGACTTGTTTTTTACATGAGAAATAGTGATTAATGATTAAATCTTGTGGTCTTGTTTTTTTTAGAGTAACTCCAAAAGGATCAAAGTCTCCTTAATTGTTGTATTTATTTATCAGGACACACTGAACATTTTGTTCAACAGTATACTTCAGTCTTTGTTATAAAAAATAAAAATTTAATAGTGTTTGGTAGTGTCATTGTATTTTCTATTAGCCAATACTGGTGAATTCTATACCAGTAAAGTCATGTCAGTAAAAAAAATAAAAATAAAAAATAAAAAAATTGCTGATTTACTGAGTCAGATTAAAAGGTTCATGAACAGATGATACTCTTTTTAAATCAGATAATCTAAAAGTAAAGTTTTGCCCCACTGGCAAACACAAGTCAGTGTATGAATGATGAATATGTTTGTATAAACTTTGGAACACTTTTGAAATAGATCAGGATTTAATTGTATTGTACTACTTGAGTTTGATCTTGTGTACTCAATAAACTAAAAAAAAAACAAAAAACATTCTGGTGTTTTTAACTTAAATAAAAAGTATATAAATTACAGCAAATTACTGTAAAATATACTGCAATATTGCTGTAATTTTACTGTGTCACTACTGCATCACTGCATTACAGTCACATCCTGTTACCAGTAAGTTGTAATGTATTATCATGTAATATCTACAGCAATCTTTTTACAGTGTAGTTCTTCACTTTACAACTTCACTGGGAAACAGTGTGCAATCATACATGTTTTTGATAAGAGCTATAATACCTTAATATAAGAGGATTAAATTATCCCCTAAAATATCCGTTAAAACGGGCTCAGGTTCCTCATGTGAAAAGGAAATATGATGAAATACATTTTATAGCATTTAGATATTTCAAAACTTCCCTGCGTGGTCATCAAAAACTTCCATGAAAAAAGTGGAAGTTATAATACAAGCAACACAAATGTGTCCACTTGTAACATTATTTAGGTGTCATTATACAGTGCTGTTCTCCATAAGTTTAGCTACTTGAACAAGTATCAAACTTCTGTTTGTCTAAGAGCAGTGTTCTCATGGATCTGGTTCAGACAGAACCTGTCCCTCACTCCATGTCATGCAGTACATGCTGAGGATCACTGTTCATTTTTCAGTGCAGTGTTTTCATTGAATTAGTTGAGCGATGGAATTTCCTTTGTTACACATATTTTCAATAGTTTCAATGGCTATTAAGATCTAGGATTTGATGACTAATTAATTACTAAATATAAATACTAATTCTGTGTTTGAAAAAACAGAACAAAATTCAAATAATGTAATATCATAATTTGGGATTATGTTGTGTGAATCTATCTATGCATCTATACTGATCCCAGAAACAGTCAATGTGGAATGTTGGAGATGGGAAAAACACAAATGATTCACAGATGACATATTATTGCTCCATCTCTCTATTGTGCTGCTGTAATAGTGATTACTGACGATGCAAGAGATATTGTGCTGGGTTAAGTAGGTTGACACCACAGTAATTTAAGCAAAGATGGGAAACAATTGGTTTCAATAGAATTTACGGCAAGTTATACAGGGGAAAGGGCCAAAAGAAGAGAATACAGGAAATGTCAGAGGGTTTGGAGGAGGGCTAGAGGATTAACAACTCTTTTTGTTTATAAACTGTGAGATAGAGTGTCTGCCTCAAGCTGAATGGCTTTCTAAGACTTAACATTCCATGCATGCAAAACATCATTTTCGACAGGCCTGGACTGGTAGTTTATCACTACCGTTCTTTGCATATGTATTTTTTGAGCTATTAAAACAGTATAACACTACAGGTACAATTTCAGATGTGTTTCAGATCAACCAATCTAGTTCATGAACGCACTTGATCTGCTTGTATAGGTTATGACACAGCTGGTAAAAGTTGTTTTGTTCTCAGAAAGTTAACACAGGAAGTGAAAATAAGGAATGAAGAAAAAAAACGTTTGTGACTGGGCATGTCTTGTAAGTCTGTGAAGTATAAAGAGAAGTTTATGTTTTTTATATTGCATTTCCAAGAGATCTGGTAGTGTAGGCATGTCTCCTGTATTTACAGTTGTGCTGGTGCTACTCCTGACAGCATCTCAAGGTGAGTGACATGCAATAATAATAATACATTTTATTTATATAGCGCTTTTCAGGACACTCAAAGATGCTTTACAGAGTACATATTAAAACAGTCAAAAGAGCAATAAACAAATAATACAGTAAAGATAAAACAGTGAATAACACTGAGAAATGTTAAACATTAAAAGCATCTTGTTTTTGTTGTAGTAAAACTTGATACTTACTTTTCAGTTATTGTGCAAGGAGACCAAGCTTTGAATCTACGATGTCGGTGTATTCAGAAGGAGTCAAAACGCATTGGCCGCTATTTGAGAAAGGTGGAGGTGCATCCAGCCAACTCTCACTGCAAAGAAACAGAGATTGTGTAAATACTATTTTCAGTTTCATTTAATCTGTTTAGTTTATTAAAGGTGCACTGTGTAACTTTATTAGTGAGGGTCTGCAACCTGTTTGTCTCCATGGAGATGTTAGTGCTTTGGGTTAAATTGTTGTTATTAAACTAATCTGTCTTGCATTTATTCAACTACAGGCGTTTTTATTGCTCAAAAACATCCATTCTTACTGTGAGCAGGGTTGCCTCTCCACAAATCTAATCTGTAATTTGTTTTGCAAGATTAATAAATAGATGGCCATAATTTTAGGCACATCTCCAAGGAAACAAGCAGATAAGTTACACAGTGCACCTTTAAGTCATGCTCATTTGTGTTACAGTGCCACTCTTAAAAAAAATGGACAGAAAATTTGCCTTGACCCCAGTGCCAAATGGGTCAAAAGAATCTTGAGTAGAAACCAGAAAAGTAAGTCCAGCTTTAATGTTTTTATCATACACCGTGGTGGTGGTGGTTATAACCATATTACTTCTACTGAAAAAAAAAAAGCACCAGCCTTACGGGAATTTAGTTAAACATTAAACTGAAATTGTGATAAGAGGGCTGAGTCTATGTTCATGACTGAAATACCCACTGAAAAAAGGTCATGTTTCCTGAAGATCTGTTTTCTGTTCTTTGTTTTGCAGGTAAATCCTTTAAATCCCTAAACAAGGGGTAGTGTGAAATCCATATACTACAGATATCACAGGCTTATCTACATTTGTAATGTAAATTGTAAATACTAAATAATAATAAAGTGCCTATATATCATTGTATTAATCTATGATTCCTACTTTTTATTGTTCTAACTAGTGCTGTCATGCGATTAAAAAAATTGAGGTTAATTAATTATGATCTGTAATTAATTAATCTAATTAATCTCATTTTAATCTCACCTAAAAATTGCTGAGAAAAGCCTTCAATTTGATTTCATTTAAATTCATTATTACATTATTGTGGCAGATCAAAAGACTGATATAGATTTAAAAAAGTGACTTTATAAAGTCATTTATTGTTTAACAAATCTCTCCAATTTGGCTGTTGAGCCCAAGTCTCCATGAATAAGAAACGGTTTGCTGTAAAGTAGCAAAGACGAGGAAAGCTGAACATAATAACTTTTGTCTACTTAAAGACAATAAAAAGATCTTTCCTTAACCATATTAAAAATATTATTGATAGAGAAATGCTTTATATATAAGATCACTGGTTTTAGTCCTGGTTTAGACCTGCTTTAGTCCTACTTTAGTCCTAGTTTAGTCCTGGAATGGATTAATCCTGGTTTTAGTCCTGGTGTTAGTTCTGGTTTAGACCTGGTTTTAGTTCTGGTTTAGTCCTGGTTTAGACCTGGTTTTCGTTCTGGTTTTAGTTCTGGTTTAGTCCTGGTTTAGTCCTGGTTTAGACCTGGTTTTAGTTCTGGTTTTAGTTCTGGTTTAGTCCTGGTTTAGTCCTGGTTTAGTCCTGCTTTAGACCTGCTTTAGTCCTGGAATGGATTAATCCTGGTTTTAGTCCTGGTGTTAGTTCTGGTTTAGTCCTGGTTTAGACCTGGTTTAGACCTGGTTTTAGTTCTGGTTTTAGTTCTGGTTTTAGTTCTGGTTTTAGTTCTGGTTTTAGTTCTGGTTTATACCTGGTTTTAGTTCTGGTTTTAGTTCTGGTTTTAGTTCTGGTTTAGTCCTGGTTTAGTCCTGGTTTAGACCTGGTCTTAGTTCTGGTTTTAGTTCTGGATTTAGTTCTGGTTTAGTTCTGGTTTAGTCCTGGTTTAGACCTGGTTTAGTCCTGGTTTTAGCCTTGGTGTTAGTTCTGGTTTAGAGGCGCACAGGAGGAAGCGCGGTTTACGCCGCGTACGCGAGAAAACACAGTCCACACGCGGCTCATGGGAGGACAGCGGTGTGCGCGGTGTCTACGGAAGGAAACGTGGTCCGCGCGTTCTCAGGTTAATGACGATGACGTTTGTGTGTGTTTGTGTGCGTGTGTGTGTGTGTGTGTGTGTGTGTGTGTGTGTGTGTCCCCTCATGTGGCAGGTCACTATAGGACAGTAGTGCAGACATCATGAGCCTATGCAGGTTGTTTTCAGGCGATATTATATTTGTTATTTTCTTTTATATTTCACGTCGGGAGAATAATTTCCAAGACACGAATGTGTTTTTACCTGTGCACTGCTGCCTCTGTTCTACTGGCTCTTCGACCTGACGCCGCCAACGTTAACATGATGTTTATATCGCTCTTAAGCGCGCGTTTTGTGTGGGTTTCCGGCAATGAGTGGAATTACCGAAATAAATAAAAAAATTTATAAATGTGTTTTTTTGTGTGTGTGTGTGTGTGTGTGTGTGTGTTGTTGTTGTTGTCCCAACAACACATAAAAACAGATTTTATAATAAAGCGACTCGCATACAGAAACAGTAAAGTTAGAGATTAAAAATGAGATTAACGCGATTAAAAAACATAACGTGCTAAATATGACTGTAATTAATTAATCGCAATTAACGCGATAATTTGACACCCCTAGTTCTAACAGTCCTTTGCAAATCAAAGACCTTTGGGTAGGGTGACCAGATGTCCCGTTTTACCCAGGACAGTCTCAGTTTTGAGCCCTATGTCCTTTGTCCCAGAGGATTTTCAAAATCAGTCATTTGTCCCAGTTTTATACAAGATATGTCCCAGGTGTCCCTATTTTTGACCAATTTGATGCTTTCCAAGAGTAAAGAGTAGGGATGTGAAAAAATATTGAAATACTGATATATATCGTATTGTTTAATGTGATGATACAGTATTAATATCGTGTACTGCTGTATCAATATATCACCAAGAGTATTTTTTGGTATATTTTACTAAATTATTTTACAGCGCTACAGCTTTGTTGCTTGTTTAGAGGAAGGAAACTTGTTTATGCGACATATTTGACATTTTCACTGTTTTTGTGAGTAAAATGGGTGTGTTTAATATGAACTTAATCATGGTTTAACCAAGACTTTTAGTATCACAACCAAGATTTAGCCATTATTTTTTAATGAACTGTATCAAATTGATTTGAAATATATCGTATTGAATCAAAAGTGCACTGTTTGAGATCTGTATCGTATCGTGGCCTATATATTGAGGTATGTATTGTATCGGCAACTTCTTAAAAATACCCAGCCCTAGTAAAGAGAGGCCTACATTGTTTAAGCTTTTTTGTTTTAGGTTTTTGTTTAGGGAAAATTACAGAAAAAACACAGAGAAAATATACTGACTCACATGTTATCGTGAATATATCAAGAATGAGCCAAGTGCATAACAATTTCCTTTAGTTACAAAATCGTTTCACAATTTTGTTATTACCAACCATGACCAACCTGGAGTTGTTCCAGTTTTTAGGTGAGTGGCTTAAGCATCCAGGCGAGCAAATATTTGTTTAAATAGACTGATGCATCGTTTAGTGTCTATGAGTTTTGAAAACAGAAATTCCATTTATCATTATCACTTTCACATTATTTGTCGTGGCACTTACGCAACACTAACAGAGAACTTGCGGGAAAAAAACAAACAAAAAAAAAAAAAAACGTGCAGTGCATGGATCAGACCAGAGTTTGTGATACTGCCATCTGCTGACAGCTCCTTGTAAACCAATATAAAGTAATCTCTCTATCTCTCTTTTTTTTAACATGGCAGGCGAGGTAAGGTAAAAGCCTATTGTATGAAACTCATGCTATTCTGTCACATGCTGCATTTTGAGTCGGACTCTGTGCAAATAAAAAGTTAAATCTATCACAGAAAAGAAGAAAAGTGTCGGCACAGCACATCAACATAACTGGCCAACAATGAGGCTACTTTTTTATTTTATTTTTTTAAACATCCATTAAATATGTCCATAGAGTCTAAGGATAGGTCATGGATCTATTAAAATAACAATAACATAGGTCTCACTGTCATTGGTAGATCTGTATCCACGACTTTTACGTATCCTGTAGGAAGCGGAAGATGTCACGCTCTCATTTTTCCTTCTGTCGTAAACTAACGGAGGCTCACCATCATTTGGGAACATCTGCATCTTCGCCGATTGGAATAAACACAGATCGCCTGGGGAAGAAAGTCGCAATGACAGACATGAAAAATACTGCACGGTGGGGAATTTAGACATATGTGGATACAACTAGACTAGCTGTGACTCGTACAGGCTGAGATGTCTTAGTGTGCAATTGTTAACGCTGAAGCTAGCCATAAGGATGTCGCACATGTTTTGAGTTATTTTTTTGGATAGATTAATTGTCTTTGGGCCGTTAACATTGTAGTCCTCAAAACAGAATTGTTATATTGTTTTAGGGTTTGTTTTCTACCATGGGTTAGTGGGCTATGTGTTATTTAGATCGTGTTTAATATTACGGTAACATGTTGTATAGGTATATAAACGTATTTATGTTTTTTACACACTGTTATTACATAGTCTGCTCGCGCGAATGTGCGACTGTGCTGCGTCTCTAGGTGCACCTCCCATTATTGAGCTCCCAGCTGGTGTCGCTGCTGCCATGGAGGTGGGCAGCCTCCCTGTGGAGCTCTGGAGGCTTATTTTGGCCTATCTTCCACTCCCAGACCTGGGGCGCTGCTGCCAGGTGTGCCGAGCCTGGCGAGAGCTTGTGCTGTCCTTGGATAACACCCGCTGGAGACAACTGTGCCTGGACTGCTCAGAGTGCAGACATCCCAACTGGCCCAGTCAGCCTCATGTAGAGCCACCGTCCTGGAGAGAGGCTCTAAAACAGCACTCTTTGGCCACCCGTACATGGACTCAAAATGGACCAGAGCTCCAATCATCTGCCTGTTTGGTCTTTTTTCGTCGCCGGAAAGACCGCAGGATTTGGCATGTTGGACCAGGATGTGAATTTGAGACCTTACGTGGTGCTCTTGGTGTAGCTGGTCCATATGATCGTGTTGTTCTCCATCCAGGAGTGTACGAGGAGCAGGCTGAACTGGCTATAAAAGTGCCTGTGGAGTTGATAGGACTGGGAACTCTAGGTGAGGTGGCCCTCTTAGTTTGTATAGAGCAACAATGCCCTACTGCCCGGCTATGTAATTTGGTCTTCATGCCACCATGGTTTTCAACAGTGGTCTATAAGGTAAATAACTTGTTTATTGTCATTTGTATAAACATGATTCAGTATTTTACGTTCTTGAATCTTTTCCTTTCTATCTTCCAGACATCATGGGGACACGTTCAACTAGATAACTGTAATTTTGAAGGAGCTCAGTTACAAATTCGTGGACCTGGAACTTGCCAGGCTCGATTCTGCTCCTTCTCACAGAGCAGTTCTGCCCATTTAATTGGTGTTGCACTTAGTTTACTGGACAGCTGTGATTTCTCAGGCAGTGATATAGCCTCGGTAACAGTTGAAGGCCCCCCTACATCAGAAAGGAACTGGGCTTGCAAGTACTTGGCTGCCCTGACAAGGACATTTCCGACTTGTTTTGCATCAGAGAATAGTGGCAATCTTAAACCTAATTCCGTATCCTCTGTTGGGCCCCATCCCACAGGATGCAATAATAAGAACTCTATAAGCATAGAAGAATGGCAGAAGAAGGTTGTGTTAGAAGCTGTTTGCCACAGCACAGTCATTGAAGATGGATGGAGTGATGGTGAGCATAGTGAGGCAGAAGATGACAATCTAGACAGTGAAAAGGGAAATAAAAGCATATCTTTTACTTTGGATTACAAAATCCCATGTGACCATCACGGCCTATCCCATCTACTGAAGCCCCGGACTGATGGCTCCCTTCCACTGGCTTCTTGTCCTGATCCACCATCTGAAACACCAGAGCCTCTCACTTTTCAGCAAGAACTAGAGCGAGATCCAGAGGCTAACATGCTGGCAGCCTCCACTCTAGGATGCATCCTCAGACGGTGCCTCTTTAGAGATGGAAAAGGAGGAGTCCATGTGTCTAATTATGGACAAGCTCGGCTGGAAGGCAATGTTTTTCGTGGGCTAAATTATGCTGTTCGATGTATTCAAAATTCCACAGTAAGTTACATTTTAATAACCTAAAGAATGGGCTAAGTATTCACTTTGAAAGGTTTAATTGTCTCTGTCATTGTCATTGTCGTTATTATAGATTGTAATGCTGAGGAATGAAGTGTGCGAGTGCCGGGCCTCTGGTGTGTTTTTGCGCCTCTCAGCTCAGGGTCTTATTGCAGAAAATAACATCCACTCAAATGGGGAAGCAGGACTAGACATTAGAAAAGGGGCAAACCCTATCATTGTGGTGAGTGAAATTAAAAATGTTACATTCTGTAGTGATACCATAACATAGCAAGTATTGTTACAACATATGTTTTAGTATGTATAATATGTTTTAGTGTGTATAATTTCAATTATTTTTCTGTTTTCCAATCTAGTGTAACCGAATACATAGTGGTTTGCGTTCTGGTGTTGTGGTACTTGGAAATGGAAAGGGATCCATACGGAGCAACCTGATTTATAACAACAAAGAGGCTGGTGTATACATACTCTTTAGTGGGAACCCTGTGGTTAGGTTGGTAGAAAAATAAATAAATATAAAAAGAGCACATTGTATTGTCTGTAACATGTCTAAAGCTTAAATTCACTCATGTATCAATATTACTTATTTTCCTAGTGGGAATCACATTTTTCAGGGCCAGGCAGCAGGGATTGCCATTAATGAGAATGGAAGAGGATTGATAACAGGTTTGCCCTTCCTCCTAAATATTTGTTTTCTTTCTGTAATTCTTCTTTAAGATTGTATTTTAAGTTTGTGTGCAATTTTCAGATAATGTGATCAGAGAGAACCAGTGGGGGGGTGTGGACATCCGAAGAGGAGGAGACCCGATTTTGAGGAATAACTATATTTGTCATGGTTATTCAGATGGCGTGGTGGTGGGAGAAAGAGGTCGTGGCCTTGTTGAGGGAAATCATGTTTACTGTATGTCAACTTCACTTTTGTTGCAAACTTTTATTGAAAGAAATTTTGATAATTTCTCAATGTTTCTGTCTAACCTTGCCCCTGTTTTGTTCTGTAGGTAATAAAGGGTGTGGTGTGTGGGTTATGTCATCCAGCCTCCCACAACTCTTAGGAAACTTCATCACCCATAATTGCATGTATGGGCTGGCAGTATTTTGTAGGAAGGATCCAGAGAACATTGAAGTGAGAGAGGGAAACTGGCCAGGACAAGATGGCATGGGAGATGGAGGAGCTAATGGGGAGAGAAGAGGAGTAGAGGCAGAAGGACGAGATGGTCAGGAGAACCTTAATGAGGAGGGGGAGCTGTTTGCATGGGAGAGTGATCTGGACAGCGAGGATGAGCGCCATTCTGCCCGGCGCTCCATCAGTGTGGCATTAGTGGAGGGTAACTGCATGAGCTACAATGGAGGTAAATTATTTATACCAGACAAGAGGCAAAAAAAACTCTCCTTCTCAACTCAGTGGCTTTTGTTTTTCTGTTTGTAGCTGTTGGACTTTATGTGAAGAGCAGTGAACCACTCAATGCATTTAGCAACCTTGTGAACTGTAACCGTGGAACCGGCATTGCTGTCCAGCAGAGCAGTCAGTTAACTCGACTTGTTGCGAACTGCGTTTTGGAAAATGGCCGAGGTGGTGTTGCAGTGGAGAAGGACAGTCGAGTGGAACTTCGAGGAAATGGCATTTATGAAAATGGAGGTCATGGACTTATTTTTTGTGGCAACGGACAGATAGTGGAGAATGACATGCTTGGAAATTGTGGATATGGGATTCAAGTGTCTGGAAATGCCGATATTAAGGTATCCTGTGTCATATTACGTCCATTGTAAGACTTTTAAAAAGATTTACACAAATTGTCTTTTCTTCAGGTTTTGCGCAATCGTGTTCAACCAGCACAGGGCTGTGGAATCGCTGTACTAGGCGCTGTAAGAGGTGTTGTTCACGACAACGTCATATTCCAGGGATATCCTGGAAACAAAAAAACTCTGCTGTATGTGGATCCAGGCAATGAGAGCTGTGTCTTACGCAACAACAGTATTATCAAGCATAATAATGAGTAAGCTTTTATGTTATAAGTCTTTGTTATGTATAGTATTGCAGTATTACTGAATTTAATTATTTATGTTACAGCAATACATTTGCTTCTGCTTGGATTCTGGAAAATCCTCCTCCTCGTCCACAAGCCAGCTCTCCTTCTGGCCTTTCCTCATCTCAGTATCCTTCACGACTTGGAATTTCAATGACAAACAGGATAAGTGCCACTGTAGAGAATGGATGCCACAGTGGTAGCATGTTTTGCACTATCCTCTGATTTCTGGAGAGCATTAATGAGTGATAATAATTTTGTTTTTTATCTATGTCAGACAAATAAGAGGTTATGTATTATTTGCATGTTTTAGCGTCCAGAACTGTCACATGACAACTTGAGTGACTGCTCTGGCTGATCACACCCGTTGTTGGAGAAGTGAGTTTTATGTGTGAGATAATAGAAAAGCTATGTTGATTCAAAGTGGAAGGCTCTTGTTTACTGATCTATACTGATCCAGAGTTTGTATTTGGATCCATGTTTGATTATTCGTAAATGTCCCAGTCCAATGAAATTATGAAAAAAAGACAATGGCATTTGGGTTCTTTGTTAGGACCGAATGAACATTTTCCTTCATGTTTTTTCTTCAGACTGAAAGTCTCACGGACTTTCTTCAGTCTGATAAACAGTACCTTAGGCTGACTAGCATGGAAAAAATAGCAGATAAACACTCATCAAACCAGTCATGTGACACTTCTGATAAAGTGACCTTCAAAACATAAAGGTAATACATCACCTCATTATTTGTATGATACAACACAACTATTTAACAAAGAAAAATATTTCTTATCCAATTATTGATCATGACAATACAATCTCCATTTTTGATAACTGCTGTACACTGGGCCGGTGGATAACTTTGTGATCCTCAACCCGATAAAACCAAGAATATTGCTAAATGTAGGATTGTATCTTTTTGTAATGATGTAATTGCCAACTATATTTAAAAACTACATTATAATCAGCTTTAACTTTTAAATGTTGAATGCAGTTTATCTTAAGTAGTTGTTTCATCTGTGCACTTTCATGTCCCCCTGCTAAGGAACTGCACAAATTGGTATAGCCACGCAGGAGTTGTGTTCAACTATGACACCATTAATCTGTGCCTTGTAATCAGTGACCAGGAATATTTATAGTGAGTCTGTTATGCAAAGAAAATGCCAAAATTTGGCTTGTACCATTCCAATGTCTCAATATTTATATTGTGTTAACTTTTATTTATTATAAACCATTACATTTTTCATAAATTAGCATCCCTTTTCGTAGAGCACAACAGCCTCCACAGACATGACTTGTGAGAGCCAGTTGAAAACTTTGTGTGCAATATGTGATGTCTTATGTGCCTAGATATACCTTTTATTCAAGGTAGATATTTTCTAATAAAAAGCTTGACAGATGACAACACTTTTTGTAACTTGAACATTTGCAACATTTTATTTGTTTCTATTAATAAACATTTGTGGTTTAACTTCTCGTTACATTCTTTGCTTCAGCGCATTTTCTTGCGTTTACGTTGCTCTGTGAACTTATCATATTTGACCAGAGGTAAAGCAAGTGTAGCATACTTGTACTCATCCAGCGGTGACACTTCTCCTTTGACCTTTGGCGATCTGCTTAGAGTTAGCCCCATTGATTTGGCCACCTCAATCATTCTGTCAGAAAAGAGCAGAGTTTAGAGTAAAGACATGGAGTGAATAATAAGCTTCAGTGTTATAATTTTTATCTCTTACTTGGCCTCTGTAATCCCCAGATCACGGTGCAGTAGCGTTATATTGGCAGTCATGAAGTTCATATGCAATAGCAGGGCCAAGCTGTGTGCTGCTAGTTTTGCTCGCATAGAAGAAGGAATCATGCTCTGAACACTACATAGAAGGAAGTTTTAGTTAACTCAGTATTTACATTTAGTTATTGACTTTCTACACAGCAGAGTTTAGTGTCAGAATACTATCTGTGAAAGTGCTACTCATTTGCTTATTTGTGCTGACTAAAAAAAATTATGCCAGTTTTTGCTACATGCAAAAATATTAACTATAAATGTTAATAAATATAAATTTGCAATCTGATAGTCACAGGAACACAACCTATGGGCTTCTTAACACCCTTATGCCTGGTGTGAATCATGAATCATTACCATTATAGCATTTGTTTCTCATGGGTCAGGTTTGAGTGGGAGCTGCAGATTGCTGAAAAAAGCAGCAAATTTGCAAAATGTGTAAATGGGTCATTTACAACTGATGTAAATTGGGTCAAAATAAAAATATGCAGCAGTTTGTCTAATAGTGCATTTGTATATATTGGGAAAATAATTCAGGTGTCAAGTGAGGTCACATGGTGCATGTCTCATTGACAGTTGACCACTGAATCCATTAATTCGAACTTACCTGCCATTTTTGTAAGTTTCCACTGTAAATGTCTTCATCAGTTTGTTCTGAATAATGCGCGGGCATCCTTCCTCTTGTCCAACTAACCGTAATACAGCAGCCTTAGATACAAATTGTTATTTAAACACAGAAAGATTAGTACAACTTACATTTTCGGTTGATGTGTCTTTGTCGAGCCAGTTTAACGAGCAAGGAAAGGTAGAAGGAGCAACAAAGAATTTTTTCTCTGGTTTCATCGTCATTTGGGAGGTTTTCCAAGTGTTTTAGAACACAAAGATGCCTTTAAAAAGAGAATGTAAAGAATTAACATTGCACAATTTTTACCTTCAAAATGTGTACTGCTCAAATGTCTGACCCTCCAGTATCCTTCATCTTTTGTAGTTCCTCTGGAGTGAGTGCTGCCATCTTAGCACCGACATCTTTCAAAGCAGATAACTCCACCGAGGTCAATACTGTCACCATTAAGAATAAACTTCAGCTATTTTTTTTTTTTTTTTTTGTCTAAATAATTCACTGGAAAGGATACAATTCTCAAATGCATAAACATTTTCTGGTTTATCTGCCTCTGCATTACAGGGGGGTAGGTGCAATGCAGCATCTCCTTGGAACTCAGTTTCTGCCACTTCTTGTTGGAGAACTGATGAAAAATAGACAAACAATAAAAACATAAGAATGTGAAGTAAATACTACTGAAAAAGTACATTATGAACATGCATTCATAAGATGCAGGTGGTTATGTTGCTTACTCTCAAGACCCTTCTGTTCAATTACAGTGTCCGCTGCTTTAGTCACTGCATGATGTAGAGCATCACTTCCAACTTGATTCAGTTTTCGAGAATTCAGAGCTCTCTTTTGTTTGTTTGTACCAAAAGCTTCAATCAGAGAGTCAACCTTAAGAACCAAAGACAGTGGGTTACTACATGTTAACTATGATTAATAATGTAATTATTTTGTAATGTAATCTTATCAGAGTACCTTATCTCTGTAGGTCATATTTGTGTGGTCAGATTTTGCAGCATCAGTTTCTCCTAGGTATAAAAAAGAACCAGTGAGTAAATATAAACATTACACAAAGCTGTACTAATTATTGTAAATAAGAATTTGTTCTTAATGTTTTGCCTGGAAAAATAAAGGTTAAATAAATAAATAACATTATAGGATATTGTCTATACCTGGAATAACTGGTTGCAAATTGAACAGCTGAGCATTGTGCACCTCCATTTGCATAGTCTGCTTGTTCAAAACTCCAACATAATATCTGAAACAAATGTTAACTCTATAATAACTGCAATATATACCTGACCACTTCACTTCCTCTTAATAGGTTTGAAACTTACTTGCAAATGTTATTACACTTCATGGAACCTGGTCCAAAGTTGTCACCCACATATGACAGTCTGTCTGATTCAGCAACCTAAAACAAGGACAGAAATGAAGATCTCAGTCAACAACAAATATGCAAAAAATTCCCACTTAATGGTATTTAAACCTCTCACCAATATGCGTCGACTTTTTTTCCTGGGGTTTCTTTCATCTGTGTTCTTGAACACAGAAAACTGAAGCCTTTCTGGATTTTTAACACATCCATTTGAAAATTGCACTAACAGATAAAAGAAGTCCATTAGATGTCTCGTAGAACAAACAGAAAGCATCACAAAGGACAATATTTAAGATTCAGATTTTAAGACCTCTTTCATTCCCTACACAAGATACACATGTTTAATTTATATACTGTACTGCTTTTACTAATAACAGTTGTAGTACAGATTTTTTCTTCATTACAAAACACATTAAGTCCAAGTTGTTTATGTTTTCACTTGGTGTTGGTGTTTCGGTTCAGAAGGACCATCACATATTAATGATTTGTGTAACCAGTTTCAAAGCTGAAATCCAGTTTGTTTAAACCAAAAAAGTCTCTATGAACCGAATCCTCTCTACCTCAACCCCAATACCTATAGACAATCATTAATCAGTGCTAGTGCAGCCACTCCTTCTTTTTCTGAGCTTCCACATGAGGCAGGGCATGTCCACATAATAAGAATGAGAAAAACTGTTTTTGTCTGTATGTGTAGTCTATATACCCATGTTGCGATTGTAGTGTCACTGTTAAAACAGTAATAGTAATAGTAATAGTAATAGCAATTTAACTTCCTAACTTGATTTCCCAACTTAATTTCCCATGCAAACAGGGGCTGCTTGGGTCGAAATAAGTGATAACTAGAGTACAACCAAATTAAACTAACAACATCGTTTTATATTAAATCCTGCTGTAAAGTAGGGAAGAGAATTGATGATAATCTGATAATTACCAATTATAGCTTTATCAGATTCGCCTTCTTCTTCACAGCACACCATCGCACAGGAGGCCGCCATTGTTGTTTGGCATGCGTGGTTTACTCTTTTAGAAAACTTCTGCAAAAGGAGCACAGTACCGCCCCCTACGGACAGGACGGACTAGTGGAGATTGGGAGAATGTAGGGTGACCAGAGTTTCAAAATAAAAAACTGGGACATCCCTGGTTTGGGTTGGTTGGTAATAATAAAATTGTGAAACGAGTGCGTAATTGAGGAAAATTGTTCTGCGCGTGCGAGTTGGCACGGCTCTATGTTCCCTCAGCCCTATGGCCTCTCCCCAAGTTTTTCTTATTTCTAAGATTTTTCTCAAAATGAAACTCTGAGGAAAGTCATTTTTATTTTTCTGCCACATTTAAAGGAATGTTTCAGAGTCATTTCAATCTAGGTCCTTTACTGTATTCAACTGCTGTTGGATAATAGGTTGGATGTGACTACCAAATTGGGAGAAATTAGAATAAAACCTGATGCAAATTTATGATAAAGGAAAAATGGGAACTTAGGGCCTAATTTTGGAAGAAAAAACCACACACACAAAAGAAACAGAAGAAACTTAGAAATGAGGAACATAAGGCTGTGGGAACATAGGGACGCTCCCTGTGACTCAGTATAGTCACATTTTCTTTGTGTTTTTTGTCATTTTTAAGGTTTTTTTCTGTATTTTACCTAAACAAATGTCAATTCATGCCTCTTTTTACTGTTGGCTTGGGACATTTCTTGTATAAAACTAGGACAAATCACACGGTTTGGGTAAATTTGCTGGATATCGAGGACAGGGGACACAGAGCTCAAAACTGGGACTGTTCCGTCTGGTCACCCTTGGAGAATGTACTCTTTTACTGATTCATCCTAAGCCGAAAAAATACAGTATTACTACTATTTGTCAGGATAAAAATGTATATTCAGTTAGGGTGATGTGTGAAAGTGCGACACGCCGTGGTGGAAATACATTTAGTGTTCAGTCAGATTTGCAGCGCCATCATGTGAGTCTGTTTTGAATAACACTGTCTGAGTTGAGTTTATTTTAATGACACGTCTATCGAATAAAGATAAAATAGCATGGCGTCGTCGTGATACAGAATCCGCAGTCAGAAACCGGCTCTTTGTGGAAGGATTGTTTATTTACTGAAGACCAACATTGCCAGAGGAAACCTGAGTCTACGCGCAACCAACAAGGCCCGATAGGTTAGTGCAAAATACACAAAAGAATACGAGATAAAAACACACTACAGTTGTTTAGTCAACCCGAACTTCGTTAATTATGTTTACACGCATCACACAGGAGTAATACATTGTGTGAAAAGGCTGTTTTAGCGAATAAAATGGCACGGATAGTTGCAGCCAGCATTAAGCTAACATCAAAGGTGAATGAGTGGATGCTTCTTTTAACTTTACTTCCATTTGCTGGATTGTTTTCTTAGCCTTTACTGCAGCAAGATATTAGTGATCAGAGAAAGCATTGTAAATACACAATCATTATATTAAATTAAACCCATAATTACGGCGCTTGCTTTGCTTTAGACTGCAGATTACTTGCTTATTTTACAATCATCTCTTCTTTTAGGGACATGGATTTCCCTGGACATTTTGAGCAGATATTTCAGCAGCTGAACTATCAACGAATTCATGGACAAATGTGCGACTGTGTCATTGTTGTTGGCAGTCGACATTTTAAGGCCCACCGGTCTGTGCTGGCAGCCTGCAGCACACACTTCCGGGCACTTTTCACTGTGGTGGATGGAGATGCAAGCATGAACATGATCCAGCTCGATAGTGAAGTGAGTGCTCATGTCTAGACCTATGATGGGAGTCTGTATTTGTATTGATTAATTGTATTTAATTCCAGGTGGTGACAGCTGAAGCTTTTGCTGCTCTAGTGGACATGATGTACACCTCGACCCTGATGCTAGGCGAGAGTAATGTCATGGATGTTCTGTTAGCAGCCTCCCATCTGCACCTAAATAACGTAGTGAAGGCTTGTAAACATTATCTGACTACACGTACCCTTCCCATGCCATCATCTTCTGAGAGAGGCTCTCATCACACGCCGCAAGATCAGCAGCGTAACCGACAACAGCAGCAGGCTGACATGGCTGTGAATCCAAACTTAGTGGCAAATTCTGCTAGTTCAAAACTACAACGCAGCTTCTTGCTTCAGCAGCTGGGTTTGAGCCTGGTAAGCTCAGCATTGGATGGAGTTGAAGATGATGGTGTGAGGAGTGTAGGAGTGGGCAGTAGAACAGATCAGAAGGCCTCCTATTCAATCAGGCGCTTCCACAAACGCAAGTCATCCACTCTAGGACTTCCTGAGGACCAAAACAGGCAGAGGCAGTGCACCTCTAACCCTGTCCTTGGACTGTTAGGAGATGAACATGTGAATGCAGGGGAGGATGGTGCAATTCTTTCCCCTGATTCACACAAACTGGGTGATGACTCCAAACTAGATGGCAACTTTCTTGGTATATCACAAGATGACCCACAAATGCCAAGTCAGTCCGATAGCGGGCACTGTCAGGCAGAGGGCATGGGGAGAATGCAGGCAGGGGTTGGCAAAGAGGAAGACATGGATGACCTTGAGCACCAGAACAACAGAGCAGAGGTGAAAGTCAAGGTCGGAACAGAAGAAGATGAACCAGAAGAAGAGGAACACAAGGTAACATTTAGCATAGTTGGCTGTATATAACTGATGTTTTGTGTTTTCTTTTAATCAGTTTTCCATGATTTTGCCTAAGCTTTACCTTTCTTTTCCAACAGGTTGTTGTGGTTAAACAAGAGCCTCTGAGTTCTCCAGAGCCCACAGATGAAATCAGTGATGTGACATCCCAAGCTGAAGCCAGTGACCCGACTGAGCGTGTGGGCCATGAGGACGAGGAGAAAGTGGAGCTGAGTCCAGAGAGCAGTGACCGCAGCTTCACCTCTGAGCCACAGCCAAGCTCAGGCTCATTACTTCAGTCCACTTCACTTCCGCTAAAAGGCATTAACAGCAATAACCGTGTAAATGCCAAAGCTGGCTTTTGCATATCAAGTTTTCTAGGTTCCAAAGACTTTACAAGCAGTGGCGGAGGGCTTGTTGCTGGAGAGGATGACCTCCCAAACACCACAACTGGAGAAGCTGCAGCCCCTCACTTTCTGGTTCGACGGGAATCTGCAGAACAGTCTGGCTCCAGCCAGTCATCTTCTCTTCGCCTTAGCACTGAAAGTCATGCAAACTTTGGAGATGGCCTCCAAACAGATTCTTTTTTCCTTCGTCCTATGCATGAAAGTTTGGTTAACCCTAGGGGACCAGGGGCTAGTGGAGCACATGTAGATCGCTTTGGGATGGATTTTCAACGTTCCAGTTCACTCTCTCTACACACCCTGGGGAATCCATCACAGGGATCTGCTGGATCATCCTCCACTGCCTTGGCATATTCTGGTTACAGGCGCATTGCTCCTAAAATGGCAGAAGAAGGATTAAATGGTGTACTCCAAGGTGCTACTTCCTCCTCTCTAACAAGTCCTCTCCTTCTCAATGAAGGAAGAGGGTATGACATGAACAGTGGCAGGTCCACACCGCTCCCCCCTCACCTGACTAGAGCCTCAGCTGATGTTCTGTCCAAGTGCAAGAAGGCATTATCAGAACATAACGTCCTTGTGGTGGAGGGAGATCGGAAATATGCCTGTAAAATATGTTGCAAAACTTTTCTTACTCTAACAGACTGCAAGAAACACATTAGAGTTCACACAGGGGAGAAACCCTATGCCTGCCTTAAATGTGGCAAACGTTTTAGTCAGTCCTCTCACCTGTACAAGCACTCCAAAACCACCTGTCTGCGCTGGCAGAACAGCAACATGTCCAATGCTCTGCTCTAGGCCTCAGGCTGTTCCTGGAACTGAATTACATTTGTTTATTATTCTCACATTGATTCTTCATTCAGTTCCATCTTTTTATCAGAGTTGTCTTTGATGATCTAGCAGCTTTTATTGCTGAATGCCTGCCACGATACTGTGACTGGAGTCAGCAGTTTAAGGGTAAAGTAAATCAACCTAGCTCTCTCTGGGTTTATTGGTTTGAGGCCAAATGTCTACACCTATGTCGCCTTATTGCTACTTATTTTTAAAAATATTTTTTATTTCTGGTAGTTAATGAATTATGTGCACTGTGCAATGAAAAGTCCTGTAATTTATTTTTCAATGTGCTTTTGTGATCTTAAACATTGATCTTAAAATTTGCTTCCCTCCATTCATATATTGCATATTATAAAGACAAATCATTCTTTTAATAAATGTGTACTTTAACTGAAAAAAACATCTGTCCTCCTCTCGACTCAGCTGTAGCCAGTCGTTGGTATAATTGATTAAATTTATTCTATTCTTCGATAGATATGTTGTTAATGTTTACGTACTGTCCTTGAACATACTTCTTTACTTGAAACATTTTAAGAATTGAAGAAAGTCAAAGTATATTTCACAGTTACAGAGTGTTGTTTACTGTGATGAAAATGTATAATAGATAAATATGAATAACTTATGTTACAAATGTGAGTGGACTTTTTGACAATGTTCTCAATAATTGTTAAGTGTTATGAAAACTGGTTACAAATTCTGGAGGTCTCAGTAAATCCCAATGTCAGTGTAAATATAAAAAAAATTTTTTTTGAGATATCTGCGGCTTTCCGATGATGAGAAATGAGATGAACACACCAGGGTTTCCCCCGATACTGGATTTCCTAGTAGATGTTTGTCTTGTAATGATAAATAATCGTGGCTCCCACAAGATGATTACTGTCCATTGCCCAATTACTCCTAGTAAGTTTGAGCAAAACTATTCTTAAATTGCACCTTAAGTCTAGTCTTTATGCTGCGGGTCTTTGTGTGATCCTCATTGCCACATGGAAGTCTGGATACTTTTGACCAATGATTTGTACAATCTTGTGAAACAACAATTTCTAACTGATTAACTGATGATGATTTGTTTTTTTGTTTTTTTTAAAATTAAACATACAGAGGTAAACCTGTAATGTTTTATCAAAATAAGTATAAAACTTAAAGCTAGTGTTTCTAAATAAGAACAATGTAAAAGTAATGTAAAACACATTAATTATGAGGAATGGGTATCTGGGAATTTAATGATTTAATAAAAAAATATAAATACATTATTGGATCTAAAACTTGAGTTTATATCATCATGTATTGAATGTGTGAAATTGTTTACACAACTTGTTAACATGTGAAATAGATTATTTTAAATCATATTACACATTATAATTACACATTGAATTTAATTTTTACTATTTTTTGTTGCAATTCTCTTTATAAGTTTGAAGCCGTAACCCCTTCACTTTTTGGTAACATGGGTAATCTCTTCACTTCCACACCTTAGCTGTGAGAGTCATGGAAAAAGTGAAGGCAACCCTAGGGGCTTGAATGAAAAAAAAAACACACACATTTATTTCTTGTATATTGTTCCATTTGGCAGCAGGATATACTTTACAAAATAAAAAAACATTTTGTCCATATGTAGTCAACTCTTGATAAAGAGCTATGTTATGTCATCTGCTTTTTTTTTTTTAAAGATGGAGCTCTTTGATCATTGGTTCACCGCGTAAACCCAGAAGCAGGTTGTTTGCAGCCAGAGATGACATGGCATTACGCGTAGTGTAGGAGGCACTGGCAATGTGAGGAAGAATCACTGTTGAAAACAAACATACAGAGATTAAGGGCTGTGACTAATCTAAGTGGAGATAAGTAAATACTGGAGTTTTTGGCACATACCACAGTTCTTTAGTGTAAACAGTGGGTGACTAGTTGGCAACGGCTCTGGCACTGTAACATCGAGGCCAGCTGCTGCAATCTGCCCACTACAGAGAGCCTCGTAAAGATCTTCCTGGTTCACCACACCACCTCTGGAAGACAAAAACTATGAGAAAAGAACAATACATATCCAACAGCATGTATACAATATATATTACGTATTATGGGGAGAGGGACCTGCTAGTGTTAATAAAGATGGATGTTTTCTTCATTTTAGAAAAGAGGTCCTTGTTACAGATCTCCTTCGTCTCCGGCGTCAAAGCACAACACACAGCAAGAAAATCTGATTGTTTTGCCAGTTCATCCATAGAGACTGAACAAAAAGCATGTAGGCTAGTGATTAATAATGTACAGTTTGAGAAGACTATCCTTGCATTCCATAAAACTTGAAAATAAAAATTCTTACCAAATTCTGCATTGATTTGACTTGCAAGATCAGGCCTGGGGGCAACATCTGTGTAGATGAATCTTTTTACTTTGAATGGGGCTAGGCGCTCAGCAATAGCCACACCTTTAATAAAAATTAAAAATAAAAAAACACATTTTGAAATAGTCACTCTAGTAAAATCTGTAATGTTGAGCCGTTTTAGTACCGATTCTTCCCAGACCAAATATGCCCACTGTACTATTGGCCAGTTCATATCCACATAACCACAGTGTCCTCCATGTGCCCCAGCCACCTCTGTCACAAACAACAATATGGCCTTTTCAATCTTCTAATGGGTTCAAGTTAATTGTTTATTCTTGAAACTAACTTACGTTTTAGCTTCATGTGCCGCTTCTATCAGCCTTCTGGATGTTGCCAGCAACAATGCAACAGTTAACTCAGCTACAGCATCGGTCAAAACTTCAGGCGTATACCCCACTCGAATTCCTCTGGACAACCAGAGAGTTAATCAAAGTGCCAAAGATTTTGTTAATGCATGCGCACATAATAACATAATGGATTAAACACCTCTTTTTAAGTTCCTCCAAGTTAAGATGATCAAACCCCACGGACATCGTACTGAGGACCTTCAGGTTTGGGCCTGCAGATGAACAACACAACATTGGTATATTCAAGTTTCGTCCATCAATATTTCGCACAGTTTTCCACTGACCAGCAGCATCTAAAAGTTCTGCATCTATCTTCTCTGTGAGCACACAGAGCAAACCATCAACACCTTTGACCTTCTGGAGTAACTCATTCCGGGGGACTGGAACGTCATCAGAGTTCCACAGCTCAAACTGAACTCTGGAAAAACACACATGAACATATATCAGCTGTAGATAAGACCAGTACTATCTGACCAGGAACCTGGGTCCTTAACACAAAGTTAGACCTTCGCATTTTTACATTTCAGACCCTGAAAGGCAGATTATTACCTTTTTGAATAGATAGATAGAAGATAAATCATATGTGTATTTATGAATAAAATGTATAAAATACAACTCACTGTCCAGATTCTCGCAGTATCTTGAGGCCATCAGGTGGTATTTGTCGCGTCACATACACTCGTTGAAGGGTTGACATCTTTTTCTGCAAAGTTTTTGTTGGACTTAAATTCAGATGAGAGACTGAGAGCCGCTGCAGCGGATGCAGTGCCACTCTGCTCCACATTTTAAATATAGAGAGAACTGGCTCAGAGATGGAAGGGGTAGTCCAATGTAGACTTAGATGTGTTCAGGTACAGGACACTGGGTCTGGCTTCAGAGCAAGGGGAGGTGTTCCCGTGTGCTCCTGACCAATATGAACAGAGGGTGGGTGACTCTAAAGTCTAAATTGAGACACACACAGTAAAAAATGTTGTGAACAGTTGAATTGAAAGTGGAAAGGTCCTTGACTAGTGACCACATTCATTTAAAAGCAATAGCCTATGGTGTAAGTTAACAACATATCTTTCTGTCCATTCTAAGTCATTCAAAGGGTCAAAAGAAAGTAAATGTTTCACCAACTTACTGACCTTTGATTATTTCAGCAGTGGCTACAGGACATTTTTGCTTTGTTCTTCTTAAATGAGAAAGAAAAAACCCTTATAAAATAAGATAAAAAATAAAAAATAAAAAAAAAGTTTATGTTTGATTGTGAACAAAAAAGTTTAATAAAGCTTGGATGACAAGATTTTCAAAATTATAAACTGGGACACACCCAGGTTCGGATGGTTGATATAAATAAAACTGATGCTCCTCTTTACTGTTGTCGCTGATCAGATTAGTCAAAAATTGTGATAGTCCTGTTTTAGTCCTGGTTTAGACCTGATGTAGTCCTGGTTTAATCTTAACTTAGTCCTGGTTTAGGCCTGTTTTAGATCAAATTGGTAAAAAACAGGGACACCATGGAGGGAAATTTCTTGTATAAAACTGGAACAAATCACTGGTTTTGTATAAATCTGATTGGACAGGAGACACAGGGCTCAAAACTGGGACTGTCCCGGGTAAATAGGAACATTTGGTCACCCTAAATAAAGCCTCAGACAGAGCAGAGCCTACATTTAGCATCACTCCCCCAAGAAATGTTGATGACATCAGCTGCAGAGTATCAATACCTTGATTTGATTTTTCTATTTTTTATAATAAACAGTCAAGTCATGCCCAGGTCCCAAGATGCGCATAACATTAAAAATAGGCCTAGGCTTACCATTGCCTACTGATACTTAGCAGTGACATCTACATCCAATCCAACCCAACTTGATATGTATAGCACATTTTAGCAACACAAAGTCTCCAAAGTGTGTTTTTAAATGAGACTTAAAAGAATCGACTGAAGGGGCCAGTCCATGTCGTGCTTAAAAACAAACAATAATATTTTATAATCAACTCTAAAATAAATGGGGAGCCAGTACAAGGAGGGTAAAATAGGTGTAATGTGTTCTCTACAACGTGTGCCGGTTAAAAGACATGCTGCAGAATTTTGGACTGACTGTAAGCGTAACAGGTTGGCTGATATCAGTGTACAGTGCATTTCAGTAGTGAACACGTGTAGAGATAAAAGCATGGATCACCCACTCCAAATCACTAAAACTGATTTGAGTCTAGATAACAGCCGTAGGTGATAAAAACTGGATTTAACCACAGCATAAATAGTGTATTGTTGAAAAGAGCCCATGTCAATCTGAAAATTAAAAACAACAGTGTATCTCTAATGGTGAAATGTTTAGGAGTTACCATGGAAACGTTAGTAAACACTGCTAAAAATTTTGAAGATTGTCTGAAAACTGAAAAATATATAAAATGGATTTAAACAACACATTTTCAGGACTCTGTGATTAATACGTCCATTCATGGTCCGTGTAAAATAAAAAAATAAAAAAGTAAAAAAATCTAATAAAATAATAATAATAATAATAACGTCTATATTTGATTGTGAACGAAAAGAGTAATAAAGGTAGAGTGACCAGATTTAACATATTTAAAAAAACATTTTAAAAGTTATCCCAGTCTTTTTAAAATTTTTATATCAGTGTTTTGATACGTGAGATTTCTCCGTCACGTAATCAGCGTAACCCGGAACAACTTTCAGTTTCCGACCGGGCCATTCATTCCTCCTGCTCCAGTTGCACACTGACAGGTAGCAGCGTCATTTCTCTCAATTAAAGCACTATTTCACGTCATGTCATAGTTATTTTATGCTTAAATGCTACGTTATTGTCAAAAAAATGTCTTACAAACGAATGCGCTGAGAGTGAATAACCAAAACCGTTAAATTAGCGCCAGTCATCCCCAGGCAGCAGAGACAGACACCAGTGTTAGCTCGTATCACAATGTGCTAACACGGGATCTAATCTTAAAGTCTGTCTCTGTGTAATGTAGCACTTAGGTTTACAAATAAAATATCGGATAGTAGTGTAGCATATCATCAAACTCGACTGTGTTTCCAGGTCATTAGTGTTGACTCTCGAATGAAAAACATCATCATCACGTTAGCTAGCTTCCAGAGGGCGTTGGTTTTACGAAAAAGAGGATTATTTAATTTCACGTGATTTAATCTTTGTTTCTCAGAATGGCATCCGACTCCATGGAGATTGACGATTCACTTTACAGGTAGGTTTCATAAATAAATCTATATTACTGACTTGACAACCTCTTACAAACCTGTTGTTTTCAGCCGGCAGCGCTATGTGCTGGGGGACCTTGCTATGCACCAGATGGCTCAGTCTTCTGTGTTTCTCAGCGGAATGGGAGGACTTGGTGTAGAGATTGGTAAGTATTATAAACCTAAATCATTCTTTGTTGTTATTCTTGCAATTGTATAACACCCAACTTTATCTGCAGCAAAAAATATTGTCCTGGCTGGTGTCAAGGTAGGCCAAAAAAATTTTTGTACGTAATTGAACATGACTGGCTGCATGTCTATATATTTTATTATAAGCCTGCTGTTGGTCTGTTTTTATTTTATTCAGGCTGTCACTCTTCATGACACAAAGAGGTGTGAAACATGGGATCTTGGTTCTAACTTTTTCATACGTAAAGATGACGTGTCCTCTCAGAAAAAGAGGTAAATTCAACCATTCCTATAGCCCTTTTGCTCTATATTTTTGTAAATAGTTGCACTCTGTTTTACTTATATGCTTAGACCAGTCTCATTTCTCTCATACTCTCACCTTTTTATACTTTAGGGTGGAAGCAGTATGTCCCCGAGTAGCTGAATTGAATCCCTATGTTCATGTGGATATGTCATCCTCCTCTTTGGATGATAATACTGATCTCAGCTTTCTCAAAAAGTACCAGGTATAATATATGCAATGAAATGAATGAATTCAACTAAACTGTATGAAATGAATATACTGCATATGAGTTTAGTTTCATTTGCTACCTACCAATACCTTCCATGACTTTTTCCCTTAGTGTATTATACTGACAGAAGCCAGACTCAACCTCCAGAGAAGAATAAATGACTTCTGCCACTCACAGTCACCTCCTATCAAAGTAAATCTGAGCCACACACTAATTGAACGATTCCACCATTAGTTAAACCAGAGCTGGAGTCATACATAAGTCAAATACTGATGGGTGGGTATGTTTCATGTTTGTTAACAGTTCATTGGCTGTGATGCATATGGCATTTGCGCCAGAGTCTTTTGTGATTTTGGGGAGGAATTTGAGGTTTCTGATCCCACGGGAGAAGAGCCAAAAGAAATATTTATCCAAAGTATTACTCAGGTATTTTCTTTTTTATTAATAATAATACAGTGGAGGTATTTAACACAATTAAACACAACATTTTAATTGTACTTGTTTGACAACACCTGTAG
The DNA here is from genome assembly GCF_026225935.1 of Boleophthalmus pectinirostris. NCBI lineage: Eukaryota > Metazoa > Chordata > Actinopteri > Gobiiformes > Gobiidae > Boleophthalmus > Boleophthalmus pectinirostris. The sequence continues at coordinate 27,759,504 of NW_026571190.1, forward strand.
GACAACCCTGGTGTGGTTACATGTATGGACAACCACCCCCATGGCCTGGAGACGGGACAGTGTGTTGTCTTTAGGGAGGTCAATGGCATGGACGAACTCAATGGCACTGTGCGCAAGATTTCAGGTAGAATTGTACTGCATAACCAGTTATTTGAAGTGACATTGAAGATACTTCATTTCTGTTCATGTGTCTGTTTTTCTTTCAGTCCTTTCTCCTCACAGTTTCACAATAGGAGACACAACTCAGCTGTGTCCATATGCCCATGGTGGTTTTGCAGTGCTGGTGAAAACTCCTAAAACATTCAAATTTGTGAGTTCATACCAAATGAATTCTGGTTAGTGTATGTCAAAACATTAACTATATCAATCAATTTATAAACTTTGAAATTTTGGATTAGGCATAAAAAACCTTATGGAATATTAATGAGAACACCTTTTATACACAACAGTCAAAAGTCATGGTCTTTAACTGTTTCTGTGCTGAAATATAATCGATAGTTGCTGTTCAATATTGAATATGATCATACAACTAAAAGCAAAAGGATAGATACTGTTACACCTAGACTCTCTCCATATTTGTTATAGAAGATAAAATGCTAACCCGATGTTATTATTTTTGTTTGTCTTTTTTAAGTGCAAATTGTACTCTTTTTTTTATGTGATGGAATTAAATGCATACAATTGTTTTCACTAATAGGCTTTAAAATGCAAATGATCACATAATCTTACATATTAACATTTTTTATTTTATTTTAGGAAACAATGGAGAAACAACTTTGTGACCCTCAGGTTGTGATTCCGGATTTAAGTAAGCCAGAGGTAAGAAGTTTAAACCTGCAAAATAAAAAGTGTTAGTGCAACATTTTCATTTCCATGTTTATGTTTTGTTTCACTAGGCACCTCTGCAAATTCATGCAGCTATGCTGGCCCTGGACAGTTTCCAGCAACAGCATAGTCGACTCCCAGATATCAAGTTAGTGTTTGATATATTGTATATAATTATATGTAAATACTAGTTATAGCATATGAGTTAAAAATGTTACATATTGAATTCATAATTTATGAACAGATGTTTACAAGATGCAGAAACTTTACTGAAGTTAACTGAAGAAGTCAACTCTACTTTGAGGAACAAGGTAAGATTATTTTATATCCTCCAACTGATCCAATATAACAAAGAATTATTGCCTATTTTCCAACAGACTCCAGTAAATTCTGAGTTAGTTCGGTGTTTGGCAAGAACAGCTAAGGGGGTCCTACCGCCTCTAGCGGCAGCTGTTGGAGGCCTTGCCAGTCAGGAAGCTTTGAAAGCCATTACTGGAAAGTTTGCACCGCTGCAGCAGTGGGTATGTTTTATAGCAAAGCCCTAAATTATTGTTTTATTGAATTTTTTCGGTGTTGACTTTCTATCCATTTTCAGTTTTATATTGACGCTGTGGAAGTAGTCAGGCCCTTGCAGTCTCTACCTGCTGAAGACTTTTATCCAAGAGGAGACCGGTATGATGGATTACGAGCTTGCATTGGTGAATCATTGAGTCTGGAGCTAAAGAAGCTTAGAGTGTTTATGGTAAAACATTTTTCTCTAAACCCGCTCACTTTTCAAGATCAAAGATGTCATTTTCTCTGACAAGTTCATACTATTCCACTACCACAGGTGGGATGTGGTGCAATTGGATGTGAGATGCTAAAGAACTTTGCACTACTTGGTGTTGGACTAGCTAAATGTTCTGGAGAGGTGAGCTGTCGATTTTGAACTTTAAAATAGATCTTACTAAATATTTCTTTGCTAACTAAAATATTTTTTCTATTATAGGTTTGCATCACTGACCCTGATCTGATAGAAAAGTCCAATCTCAATCGGCAGTTTCTTTTCAGGCCACATCATATACAGGTACCGGTTTCAATTTCAAATTTACTGTAATGAAAACAAATCTTATTTTGTTATGGCATATTTTTTTAATGAATGCTTTTGCTGTTCATAGAAACCAAAGAGTACTACAGCAGCAGAAGCTACACTAGATATTAACTCAGATCTACAGATTGACGCTCATCTCAACAAAGTGTGTCCAGCTACTGAAGGGATCTACAGTGACTCCTTCTACTCCAGTTTGAATGTAGTGGTGACAGCACTGGATAATGTGGAAGCTCGCAGATATGTAGATAGGTAAGTTAAATGTTTTAACTTACCTATCTATCCACATCAATAATATCAATTCCTTAATTTGTATTTTACAGTATCTAGTGAGTTTCCTTTTCCTATTGTTTAAATATTGTTGTTCTCATTTGTATTTTCAGCCGTTGTCTTTCTAATCAAAAAGCACTTCTTGACTCGGGTACTATGGGCACTAAAGGTCACACAGAGATAATTTTGCCAAACTTGACAGAGTCCTACAATAGCCATGTAAGCTTAATGGTTACAGTTTGCTTCCTGTACAATTTAAGGAACAGTAACATTTACAAATACTCTATATAATATATTCTAGAGGGATCCCCCAGAAGAGGAAATCCCATTCTGTACCCTCAAGTCTTTCCCATCTGTTATAGAGCACACTATCCAATGGGCAAGAGATAAGGTTTGGTGAATTTAAAATAGCATTATTATTATGTATAAATAATTTTTAATTTTAGAAGAAGCTTGAAGAAATAACCAAAATCACATACTCTTTGCAGTTTGAGAATGCCTTTACCCACAAACCTTCCTTGTACAACTCCTTCTGGCAGAGCCACTCTTCAGCTGAAGTTGTCCTTCAGGTGAGTGAGTTTTCTGTTGACTTATTCAGATGCTCAACAGGTTTTGTATTTATGTAGTTTTAACACATACTTGCCTTTTTGCTCTTCTTTAGAGAATGAGGGCAGGAGAAAGTCTGGAGGGCTCATTCCAGGTCATGAAGTTGTTGAGCAGAAGACCTACTCATTGGGAGCAGTGCATTACCATTGCTCGTCTGAAATTTGAGAAATATTTCAAGACAAAGGTTCTATCTCTTGCAAACATATTTTATTTATCATTGTTTTTATTATATATACCCTTTTGCACTAATTTCCAAATTTTTCTCACTGTTTTGTTTTTGTATTTCTCATAGGCCCTTCAGCTTCTGCACTCCTTCCCTCTGGACACAAGGTTAAAAGATGGAAGTAGGTTTACAAAGAACTGATTGTGACTATTGAAGCAAATAAAGCTCTAATACTTAGTTACTTTTGTTTTAGGTTTATTTTGGCAGTCTCCAAAACGACCCCCATCACCTATTGAATTTGACCTCCAAGATCCATTGTAAGTATACCACTAAACAGCATCAGCGTATTATCCATAATTCTATATTTCATGACTTGTGTTTTTATGTCAGACACTTGACTTTCATCGTCAGCACAGCCCGACTTTATGCTGGGATTTACAATATTTCTTACACCAAAAAGGTAATGTAAATTGTTTTTTCTTTTACTTGGCATGGTGACATTTTCATTTTCTGAACCTGTTTGTATTTGCTAGGATCTCTCTGAAGAGGTCGTTAGTGGCATACTCGCAGATGTGGCTATTCCAGATTATCAGCCAACAGAGAAGGTTAGACACTCTAATGTTTGGCTTTGGTTTATAAAAAGTATATTTGTGACACTACATGTTTTAATCTGCCATTTTCAGAGTATAGTGACAGATGAGACTGCTAAAAAATCTGAGATTAAACTGACCACCAGCAGTGAAGAGGAGAGGGAGGCCATTGAACAGCTGGAGAAGGCCATTGCAACAAACTGCATCACACCAGGTTCATAAAAACATACTACATATGCTCACATAAATAATGCAGTTGTGTGGAGGAAACTTTGTTATCTTTTGTTTGTATAAAACTGTTTTAGAGACATTACAAATGAGTCCATTACAATTTGAAAAAGATGATGACAGCAATGGTCACCTGGACTTCGTCACATCAGCCTCCGCTCTCAGAGCCAGAATGTACTCTATTGAGCCTGCTGACCGTTTTAAGACCAAGCGCATCGCTGGAAAGATCATTCCTGCTATTGCTACAGCAACAGCTGCTGTTGCAGGACTGGTAAGAGAATATCTGTTTTGATCAGAGATATTTGCAATGCCTCTGTTTCAAATAAATACTTTTTCAGGTGGCTCTAGAGCTGATTAAAGTGGCCGGAGGCTATGGGTTTGACTCTTTCAAAAACTGTTTCTTCAACTTGGCCATCCCTGTTGTAGTGCTCACTGAACCCGCACCAGTGAAGAAGACGCTCATTCGGTGTGTGTGACGATTAAGGATTGTTATTGTATAATCTTAATATAATAGGTCTAGACTTTAGTTAAAGGTCATGTTTGTCATTCATATTCTAGGAACAACATCTACTTCTCCATCTGGGACTGTTGGACTGTCTATGGACATCCAGATTTTACTTTGTCAGATTTTATGAATGCAGTTAGGGTGAGTGATTTACTCTTTTACAGTTACTGCCTGTGTTAATGCAACTTTGTAATCCAGACTTTTTTTTTTACCAGGAAAAATATGGAATTGAACCAACTATGGTTGTGTATGGAGTAAAGATGCTTTATGTGCCTGTCATGCCAGGACACTCAAAAAGACTAAAACTAACGTAAGTGTTCAGAAAGCCTCTCACTTGTCTTGAGTCTATGGAGCTGTTAAAATACATTCTGTTTGTGTAGGATGCAGAAACTGATCAAACCATCAGCAGACCGGCGCTATGTGGACCTCACAGTCTCATTTGCTCCAGAGGCAGAAGGAGATGAGGATCTGCCTGGGCCTCCAGTCAGATACTATTTCAGCAGCGGAGGGGAGATGCCCTGACCCCTCCTTCGGATACACACATAAGACCTCTGGTGTCCTTGCAGTTCTTTTTATGTATGCGGTTTTACCCCTGTACTATGGGCTAAAGCTTTGTCATCTGTCAAATGAAAAAGATAGTGGCTCCATCACTGGTCCCATGCTTTTAAGGCAGCCAAGGTCTTTTCTGGCCTTGCCGGTGCCTCAGACCCTGCCAGTGGAATCCACTGATGCTCAAGTAGCAGAACTGTACATTTGTGAAATAAATTCTCACTTCTATTTTTACCTTGGTCTATAATTACACTGATGCCTTCAATAGTATCCATTTTGTCTGTGGCAGCAAGTCTGCTAAAATTGCCGTTTGCTCATACCACAACATTCAAATTTTCAAACGTCATTCTGTTTGTGAGTCATGACTCATTCTCATTAAATGTGTCACATTATAACCTTATACAAGCATCACAAGAGTCTATATTGAAAATATCTGTTTATCTGGGTAAAATCTCAATGACAATATCACTATAGTAGGTTTAAGATTTACCCTCAACTTCAGATCATTTTGAATTGAAACATTTTACAGCTGACTCTGAATCTAAGAATACTATAATTTATGATTTTATTAGTGTGATTATGCCATGTATTTATTTTCTACTCATTTCTTTGTCATTTGTGTTATATTTCTTCTGCTGGTTCATGGTGCACTTTGTTCAGTCATGAACCAAAAAGTAATGCAGGTAATTACACTGAGGACATACCATACGGCGGCATTTTGACTCCCAAAATTAACAAAATAATTTAATGTAAAGATGCAAAACTGTCAAGAGGTATGGACCAAAATAGACATATTTTAATCTTAAAATGGGTGTTCTTTGTTCACAAAAAAAGCCACATGATACACTATGTCAATAAATGGGACAATTTAACAGTAAACTGTGAGATATTAAGATGTCTGAAAAAATAAAGCTGCTTGACTCATTATTTTAAGTGCAATTTCATTTCATATATTGTTCATATAACTCAAAGATAATTACATATGTTTCAGACTTATAAATAGTAAACAGTTCATCATTGTCTTGTTACAATTGATGTATCTGCATTTCATAGCTTCTTTCATTTAAAATCCATTTCATATCTTATTTACATGACAACAAACAAATTTATTAAATATCTAGATCTTGTAAATTACCCCAACTTGGTCCCACTTTGACTTTAGCTTTAAGTTTTACATATAGTTTTACTGCAGACTCCATCTCTCTCTTGACTGTGTGAGCAACCTGTACAAAGACATAATAAAAACATTACCAAATGCTTTAAAAAGTAGATTGTTGAGTAATCATAATGTCAAATAGAGAATATGTACTAGATCCTATGGAGAATCCCATACCTGTATAAGGTTTTCTTCTGAAGTTTCATAAATGAGTTCATCGTGTAGCTGTAGAACAAAATATGCACCTCGCCGATGAGATGTAGTGATCCTACGTTGTGGTTTTTCTGAATATTTTAATTATGTCAAGAGAAAAGCAAGTTACTTTATTTGGAAAACTAAATGAAATGATGGACCATTATGGATGTTACCTGAGGGAATGTGATGATGGGAAAGAGGAGCTGTAGGGAAGGTTTTCCTCAGTTGTTTCTGGATATTGACAGTGGCGAGTTTAACAATGTCTGCAGCTGAACCCTGAACAGTTGTGTTGACTGCCTGTCTCTCAGCCTGAGAAATAAAGATAATGGAAAGATAATATTAAAATCATAGTTTATTTATATAGAATTTGAAATATTCCAATAAAAATATCACATTATCAACACAGATAGACTCCCCTTTTAAGCATTAGGTTAAACGTTCTAATATGAATTACACCATTACAATGAGAGAAAAAGAACCTACTTTAACCCATCTGAACTTTAAGTCATGTTCAGCAAATAATAAAGGAGTTATATCAATGGGATCTGATTTTTGTCCACATAAGGGAGGAAGGTCCCTTCTATGAGAAAAATAACCACACACCTTCCTGAGCAATCCTACTTTACAATGAGTTTCTTCTTGTTTACTATGATATTTATTTTTGTTGTGGATTTTGTAGTGTTGTATGAATAAAAAAAATAAAATCTCACGTGTGCTTTGATGTGTACATTTGCATTTGTGATTCCAGGCAGGTACCTCCTACGTCCCATCAGGGTTTGAACATAACCATTCTTCACACAGTTCTTCACTGTCTCCTTGAGAAAGGCATTAATCCCTGAAATGTGGAACTGAGCAGGTTAATTTCAGTGGCACATATATTATTCAATCTTCTTTTTTTTTACCTTTGTATCTTGATTTAAAGCTCTCAATGTAGCATGCTGCATCATCCTCCTCCACTCCCATTTGCTCCCCCAAAGACTTTGCACCCATTCCATAAATAATGCCATAGCAAATCTGAAAACAAAAAACTTATATACTACTGGAAGGCTTTGTCAAATATTAACATCCAACAGTTTTTCACCTGCTTTGCCTGTTGTCTCAAGTTGTCATTTACACTCTCGGGATCAACACTTTTCCATTCAGCTGCAATGCAGCGAAACACATCTGCTCCGCCATTAAGTACCTGACACAGGAAAATTTGTTTTATTTATTTTATTATCATTTGTTTTAAGAATATGTGTCCTACCTGAAGAAGTCTATGATCCTTTGAAAGATGAGCCAAGACTCTTAACTCCAACTGGGAATAATCAGCTGCTAATATCATTCCACCTGGAGTTTGTACAATGACTGTTAAAGTGATCAGTGAAAATTGTGTTTCTAAATGTTTTTACCTGAAAAAGGCACAAAAGCATGCCTCATGCTGACTGAAAATGCAGGGCCTCTGTCTGTATTACTGGCTGCCACTGAAGGTATAACAGACCGTCTCTTTTTCCTTTTAATAAAATGTAATTGTTTAATTTTAAATGGTCCTGATGAATTTAACTGATATTGCATAATCAAATATTTCACTTGCCCTGGTTTGGTGATTAAATGACATTTCTCTTGTGAAGGAGGGCTCTGACCCACAACTGTGGGCATGTAAATCTCAAAATCTTTTGGAACATTTTGTATGTTGGGCTCAGTGAAACTCACTCTACCTACAACAGAAAAATACATTACTTGTATTCCATACAAGTGGACTAAAATTAAGTATTATAGTATTAGTAGATGTCATTTTACCTGTGGCTGTGTGTGTCTGTGCAATGGGATAGATCCTGTCCATAGCCAGCACAGAGTGGTACCGCTTCTCTCTCTGGAGTGGAAACACCACTTTGGTCAAGGCATTTGTTATTCTTCTCCACTCAAGAATTATACCAGGTAAAGGATGCAGGGGGCACAGTTTCTCCAAAACATCCTGAAAAGAAAAACACAATCAAATCACAATCAAATCTTCATGTGTCAGTTATTAGTGATTGTACCTTGGTGGTGCTAAACTGCTTCCCAAGTCGCACTTTGCCCCCTCTTCTGGTGTAGCCAAGAGTCTTCTTGGTTTTTGAGCCCCCAATGTCACCATTAGGAGGCAGGTGGAGTTCAAAATACAACACCTGAAATAATAAAATTGTGCACTTGAATTCCCTTTCTTATGTTCTGTTTTTTAAATTGAAAATAGGTTTGCTAACCTGTGCTATGTCATCAATGCTTGTTAAAGAGAAGCTATGCCCGGCTAGACTGTATGCTTGCGATTCAAGAGCTGTGAGTTTGGCTTGCATGACGTGTTTTTGTCTCTCACATTCTTCCACACTGAACCCTACTCCATTTAATTCCAACAGAGCAAGACAAACTTGGGATGGCATCTCAACTCTTGTGAAAAAGTCTGATAAAATAAATATTGGATTATTACATTTTTCATTTAGACTTAGACTTTAGATTCCTGTACTAACCAAGCATGCCATCTTTCTCTAGCAACCCAGTTAACTGATTCATGACAGCATAAAGAAGCACACTCTCGGTCGCTGCCCTGACGCGGGGACAGTATGTATGTGCACTTCCAAGTCCTTCTAGCAGGGGGAGCTCTTCGGGGCAATAGACTGTCACCATATTGTGTAGAATTTTTTCTTCACTGCTTGGATCCAGCAGCCAACATGCAACCTGTAAACATATTTGTCAGAGAAAATAACAATAATAACAAATACATGTCAGTAATAGTATAGTGCTGTTTTTATCACCTTGGGGTCTTCACAGTTCATCTGCAAGCTCACGCCACAACTCAGTACGAGGGTTTTGTAAACCTCGATGACGTCATACACAATGGCAGTACTTCTTCCTGAACTATTGGATATGGTTTCCAGACACAGCTTCACTTGCTTCAGTCTCTCACTGACTGTCAGCGCCTCATCCAGAGCAGGAGGGGCCAAACTGGAGCTAAGACCTGGCATAAAAACAGTAGAACACGGTGATTAGGGAAACCAAATAAATAAATAAACTAAAGACATAGGCACTGATGTAGATTGTGTATGCATTTTACCACCCCAGTCCAAAGCCAAATCTGATCCATACTGAAATTACCTTGGCTCTGCTCTCTCTCAAATGAAATGTAGAATGAATCTCTTGCCCCCCAACAGACTGACAAGCCCATCAGCACATGACCCTCATTGTTTCTGACCGGAAAACCATTCTCCTGACTGGATTTATGAGAAGCTGTTGCTGCTGCAAAAGAAAAATCAAAAGGATGTCACTAATAAAAGGTGCACAATATTTGTTTACAGAATAGTTTAAACCGCCAATATTACGCTATTTCCTCATCTATATTATGTTTTTTCCTCATCAGATCATACCTAGAAATGTGTTTAGTTTTATTCACACATGTTTAACACACAAATCCTCCATATTTATGCTGAGTTCTTCTCTCAAACAGAAAATACCCCTTGCCACCTAGTGATACTTTGTGATAATACAGGAAGTGCTCCACTCTGTTTTTAAACTCCATACACTTGCACAATTACTTGGATCATTTCAGCCCTGGAATTACCAGTCTTTACTGAACCAAAGGTAAAGTGTAGAAATGCAGAAAGAGAAATAATAAAGTGTTACTCAAACGTGTGTGAATGGATCAAAACTCAACCCCAGATATGTTTTTGAGGATGTAACAACATTCTAACATGGCTAAAGCTCAGATTTTTCATAATATATGTAGTTAATATGATTAACTGAGATTCAGGAGCAGGACCACGCCTCAGCCGCCCTCTCCTCTCACCAGCGAACCACAGCTCACCTCGACCAGGCCTATAATTTCCCAGAAGCCTATATGTAGCAGCCTTTCCCATCATCCCAGTTTGTCTCGGCTAACTCGACCCCACCCTCCCATCCCCTATTTTGTCTTTCAGTCATAAGAACCCTACAAGGGGGGGTCCCGTTCCGGCTGGGCCAATTGCAGATTGAGACGGAGCCCTCACCCATAGTCTGAACCCAGCCATCTCTGCCCCGCTTCGTACATTATCAATAAACTTCTTCGCACTATGTCGTTGTTGGCGTGGTCTTAGCTAGTGAAAGGGCCTTTAATAATTTGCATGCATTTAAAATATTAAAGCAATTACTTCATTAGATTATGATTAGTCAAATAAAATAAAGCCTTTATGTGTGACAGCAGGAAATTGAAATTAGGCTTTGAATTTAAAATGCCAAATAACACTTTAATTAGCACTAAATTACAATATCAGTTTTGTATGGCTTTTAAATAAATGATAGCCAATATTACCTATCTTATGACTGGCTCCTATCCCGGTTTCCAGCTGCTCCAGTCGATGTGCTCTTTTTTCACAAGCCAAAGCCAGAGCATATCGTCCCTTTGTTTTCCATTCATTTATAAAGGTATCAAAGAGGTGCTTGTCACTCGCAACGTCAATGATGGAGAATGTTCCAGGGTTACTTGAAGTGGGGCTAGCATCCTGAGATAATTGCAAACTAAATCCTTCATCGATCTCACAGTTTTCCAAGTCAGAGGGAGGCTTTGATTGTGCAGAAGCTGACGCAGCATTATTCTCAAACTCAGTATTTGAAGCAAGAGCAGACTCTGGGACAGTTTTTGTTTCCTGTTTATGATTCATGACTGTTGCAGGTTTTGTGATAGTCTCTGCAAGAGATGTGGGGCATTTAGAGACTCTTGTTTTTGGCAAATGTGTGGGAGTTGATTGATTGAGCGGTTGAGTAGTAAGTGGTGAATGCACAGAAGAAGTGGTCAGTTTGACTCTTGGCGTGACTGGCGCTGTTGGTTGAGTAGGAGGAACCAGGTCTACAGCATTGTCTTTTCTCTCTGTAACGAGCTTGGATTTAACTGCAACATTTTGAAAAGTTCTTTTGGCTTCATACACTGTGTCTGAAGAAGCAGGAGTTGGATGAGTAGCTGCTGTAGTTTTCTGCCAAGTCTGTTCTGTCATACTAGGCCAACGGTCAAAGATCTCTTGGACACCAGGACTGCAGAAAAGATTATTTTCAGATTCCTGTTGGAGACATTGTTGAGGCAATGCATCCACCTCCATGTTATTTTGTTCTGGCAAATCATTAACCTCTGTGTCGTTTTGATTTGCTCTGGTAACTACATATTCTAGTTTTTCCTGATTTCCTTGTCTAATCTGTCCATTTTTGTCTTCATTATCAGTAGTGTTTTGTGGCGTATCAGATGGTTTATCAGCATTAGGTGATTTAGTCTTCTCATTTTGGCGAAGTTGCCTTTCCAAGAAGTGTTCACCAACTAATAATGAGTCTCCCCACTCAGAAAGATTAAAAGAGGATTCACCCCATTGAACAGCTTCTTGTCTTTCTGCTTCCTGATTGGCCAAGACCTCACTGCGCCTTCGCTCCTGTGATGAGGGTTGTGGACACCCTTGTTCAGCCGTTTCTGTCTTCTCATCGTCTGATTGTTTTTCTCCATTGTTTGGGCTCAAGCATCCTAAAAGTGAACTATCGTATAAACTGTCAAATATAAAACTACTGCTTCTGTCAGGGCTATCTTCTGATGTGGGCGGGTCTCTTCTCAAGTTCACTTCTTCCATTAAATCTCCTTCCATTTGATTATCAACCACATTATTTGCCAGATAGATCTGTTGGAAAGTAAAAAATATAATAATGACTAGAATTAATAATATAACAACATGAATTAATTTAAGCGCTTAACCTTTTGAGCTCAACCTAAAGTTTAAATGTCTAGTTTTGTTTGCATTTCCTTTTAAGTTATGCTAAAGAGTCTAAAATAGTCTAAACGTAGATGAAGCATTAACAGCATAAGAAATGTACTTTACTAACCTGATCGCTGGTGTTAAGGATACATTCCATCTGGCTATCAGTGAGAGAAGAACCAAATGCAACTACTTCTTTGTCTGTAGCAAGAAGTCCAATCCTGGTTTCAAGGTTGTTTCTCTTCAACTTCATCTAAATCTTCTTCCACCTCATCTCCTTCAACTGGTTTAGATTCCCCTTTGTCATTTGCAGTCCTGTATTGATGGTTCTGCTGTGCCATGATTCTTTCTGTTTGAGAGTCCAATTCAAAGCTGTCCCCAAAACTCTCATCATTTTTCACCTCTTCTTGACTCGCATAAAGCTCCGGGGATGAAAACTTGTCTTCACTTGCTAATCTTTGTCTTTTTGCCTCTGGGGAGAATAGAGGTGCTGATCCAGGTGATTCATCTGGCAGGTCTTTATTTATGTTTTCTTGTTCGGCACTTTGAACAGCAATATTTGGAGTGGTTGGAATTGTAGAAGACTCTGCACCATTTGGTTTCTTGATTGACTTGTCTTTTGTTTGTATTGAGTTGAGGACTTTACTTAGAACCATAGAGTGCTGAAGTCTGCCTGACTGAAGTGGTGATTGTCCATTACCTCTCGATCCATCAGTTGTTGTCCCATCAAAATTCCTTTCAGTCCTGGAGCGCAGTGGTCTGAATTGGGGAGGGGGCATAGGTGAAGATGGTGGTTGAATGACTTCAGGCACAGTTTGAATTGACGGACTTGATACAATTTCTGATAATTCTTGTGTCAGGCTTCTTTCAGGTATGCGTTGTGTCTTTAACTTGGTGTGAATTTCAATTTTGTTTTCTTCTACTTTTCTCAAATTTGTTGCTGCATCTTTTACCGTTTCCTTTATCGCTTTTTCACTCTTTTCTTCTCCTTTTGTCTTTATATTTTTATCATCCTCTCCTTTTGTCTCTGAATTTTTATCAACCCCTCCTTCATTAGTTTTTTTGATACAGTTTGTTTTAGAGTTCTTTTCATGTACTTCACATGAGCCCATTAGTGATTCAGAGGACCTTTCAGAGGAGTCATTGCTGTCCTTGCGGTTGCTAGGGGCTACAGGAGGACGTATTAAAGGGTCCCATTGTATTCCTAACTGTGCTAGGTCTTCCTGAAGTAGCATCTGTGCCTCAGAGATGACCTCTACTGCAGCTTCCTGTTCAGTCAAGGCCCGTCCACCGGTCACCCACACGCACCGCAGACTTCTTCTCTCTACGGCCTCAAACTCACTCTCGTCCACTGCACGTTTAGAGCTATAAACACACACAAATTTAGAAGTTTGATACATTGCTTAAGAAAATATAGACGATAATATTTTAAATCAAAACAAAGTAGAATTAGTCACAAAAAAGTATTCTAAATGTACACTATTATATTATATTTTCACACTATTGTTAAATAATGTAGAGCTGTATAAATAAATCGAAAAATTCAACCCTTTCCCTTCTTGTCTCTACGGAGATGTTATTGATTGCCTGGAATGTTCCATGATATGACATTAAACTAATTCAGCTAGCATTTAGTTATTACTAGTGTTTCTATGATTCAAAAATACAATATGGTAATTCCTTCTGTGAACAGGGGCGACTATCCACAGATCTGAACTGTAATGCAGCGTAGTGCTGCTTGTCTCCCTCTACATAGGTTTAATCTATACTGTGGAACATTCTTGACAAAGCAAAAACATTTCTACGAAAACAAGCAGGCAGCATATCCACCACTAGAAATGTTATACAATGCACCTTTAAGTAATTACTCGGTTTAATTTTAGTTCATAATTCAACCTTCTACAGTTCAAATCTGATCATACAGCAGAAAACTAGCCAAAAATGACCAAATACAACAAAGAAAAAGTATCCACGATGAATATTGACCCCCAAAAATCTTGTTCTATCATATATTAAACAACTAACTCAATATAATATTTATTTTGACAGGCCTACATAATATAACCAATTACTTTTAGAATTTTAAAATAAACTAAACTGTTGCTTCTGTGGCTGTAGTTTAACCTTGTGTTAAAGAACAGGTTGCAACTACAATATTATTATAATAAATAATAAGATACAATGGTACAACATAATTACCATATTATTCCATGTACAAATATATATCATTATTCACTGATTGTAATTACTGTATGCTTTGAAATGTAAATCAAATTTGGGTTGCATGTCTACAATTCACTAGGCATTGACCTCAGAAAGAAATGTATGTACACACCTCTTAAATGGTACAGCATTCCTCAGTGCTTTTTGTACATTCTCCACAGTAGCTCTGGCCAGCTCAGCAACAGTACAGAGACCTTGTGCATAAAGTGCTCTGGCTCTAGTTGCATTTAACAGTGAAACCCGGACCAGGTCAACCAGCTCCCTTTGAACTCCAAAGCTCAGTCTTGTCTGGTACTGGGACAACAGCAGCTCCAAGTTGTGCCACCCCAAACGCTTGCAAAAAACTGTCACCATACCTAAAAAAGGCAGAGGCCCATTAATATTTTTTATTAAACAATTTATTACCAAGGAGTTCAGACAAGTTATTTGTATCTACTATATTTATCATCCTAAAAGTTTATATTAAAAAAACTTTGCAGATCATTACAGTATTTGTGTACCTGCGTATGTTGAAGCAGACTGTTGTAGAGACTGCAACTGCCCACGATTGCAATTGTATTTGGATGCCACTGTTCCCAGAGGAACCTCATTCACAAGATCATGCAGTACAAGAGTGGTGAAAAACCTGATGAAAAATGATTTCATTTCTTAGGAACATTGAATCACAAAGATAGATGAAGATGAAAATTAATTTAGTCTAAAAGTGGGTAATGTGCCATTGTCTTACCTAATTTTGTTGGAAAATGCAAATGCTCATTTTTGTTACATGTACTACAAATTAGCTTTGGACAAACAACTAACTTGGGTTGCAGTGATTAATCAGAACAATTCATACAATCATCAACTGTTTAAAAAAAAAACTTGACTATTTTAACAATCATCATCATATCTGGACTATACAGATCCTAATGCATTCATAAACATTCTCTATCTTAAAGGCCATAATTTACATGTTTTTACTTAAAAACGTTTAAACGTTTAAACATGTATCTAAAAAGCTCAATGTGCAATAAATATAATAGATTGACAAGTCAGCTACTAAAATAGTGTATAGCTGTAGCCCTACAACTAACCTAAAAGGTTTAATCTGAAACTGTTGGTGTAGAAGATATGTTACCGTTTATGTATAGCCATCTGCCTACGCTGCTTCTCTGTCTTGGCAACAAGCTTTCCGCTGACAGACCGTGCGAGAAAGCCTTCCTGGATGCCTACTAACTCAGCAACTCTTTTCATGGAAGACGACAGTTGTTCCCACAGACAGAAAAACTGATACCAGTCTATAGTAGTCCATTCTGCATATAGTGGAGTAATCTGTAGAGAAATCAAGACACAGCAGGGTCACATCAGCTTCGGTTACAAATATTTGTGGTTTGAGGAAGCAAAAAGTGAAAGAGATACTTGAATGTATACCAAATACAAAATATGCAAGTCGTTTTCCAGAACAAAGCCTTTCATAGCCCGCTGGAGATCTGCAAATATTCCCAAAGCCTCAGGAGGTGAGAGAGATGAAGATAGGGTGGCAGCACCAAGTTGAGTTGGACAGTACCGCTCCTCTTAGTAGACAAACATAATACAGCTGTAAGTATTCCACTGAGAGCTGGGTTACTACTTGTATTTGTAACATGATCTAAGAAAAAAGGTTTGTGATCACCTTCTTCTTTTTGGATATTTATGAATTCATTGTCCATGAGCCATTCAACACAGGCCTCAATTGCCCCCTGATTGGTCTCTTCATTTGTCGGTCTCCCCTCACATTTCAAGCTAGCAGCCAGAAGCGTACATGAGGCATACAAGCGGACATCCTGTGGTTTACTGGCAACACCTCCAACAATTATCTAGTGTTAAATACAGGTTTTTCAGAAAGTGCATGTTCCATGTTGTGTATTGATTCTATGGTTACTTTACTTCTGTACCTCTAGGATGGCCCGCAGCATACTAGTGGTGACACCCTCTCCCTCCCTCTTTACTAGGCAGCTTCTGATTGGCTGAAGATCACCTTTGAGGAGTGTTATGCCTTTCTGTCGCTCTGCTTCTTTACATACTAATACACTCTCACCTGGAAGGGGGCACAAATGAATCCCAAATATTACCAAAAAATTTACTTTTTAACATAAATGTACCTGTAGTGTCCACCCCCTTCCTCCCAGCTCTCCCTGCCATCTGCTTATATGTGAGAGGGTCCAATATGTGCCCATTGAAGGTAGGAGTCCGAATGATGACTCTTCTGGCAGGCAGATTTACCCCAGAAGAGAGTGTAGAAGTAGCAGCCAGGACCCTCACTATACTTTGACGAAATGCTCCTTCTAAAACATCTCGCTCATCAAATGTGAGGCCTGTAAGAGGTATAGAGGCATTGAGGGTAGTGTAGAACTAGTTGATAAATTTGGTACGTTTCTACCTGCATGGTGGAAGCCAACGCCCCACGGGACAGTGCGCTGGAGTACAGGGTCCAAGCCAGCAGGAGTTCGTTTTAGCTGTGCAACTACTTCCTCCAGACCCTCTATATTCAGGGTCACAGGCTGATGATCTCTTTCACAATGAGTTTCTGAAGAGAGGAAGGTGCTTGTTTATGAGTCATATTTTTGTATTACATTGTAAATATTTTCATATTACATGGTAATATGCATGCAATCTTAATTGAATGCATAATCCAGCATATAACAGTCCATTGTACTATAAAAGCTGATTCCAAAATACTTTGCACCTACTTTTATGATGAAGATTGTAAAACTCCCTTGCAATGCTGTCTGCAAGTTTCTCACACCAATTCTTTGAAGGGCAGAAAAGCAGCACAGAATGTCCCTCACTCACCGTCTCGTAACAGAGACTAACAATATGGTCATCATCACCCTTGAAAATAAAACATTTTAATTACAATGCAATTAGTCTTAGTTGAACATTACATTTTGTTTAAAAAGTTCAAACTTATACTTTACTTTAACACTCAGTGCAGGTGTAAAGTGTCGAATCACAGAAAGACTCTTGTTGTAAATATTGCTTCCAATCTTTAGATGCTCCTGAAGTGGTACAGGCCGGTAGTCAGTTTGATAAAGCTCTGCTCCAAGCCATTTGGCCAAAAGGGAAAGGTTTGGTAAAGTGGCACTCATACCAACAATCTGTACACCCTCAGAAAGTGACCTACAACATCATAGGTTTTCTCAATGATTCATGTACAGCTTGCCAGGCAGCAGAAGATGTATTTATACAGACCCTGTTAAGTTTTGTTTCAGTGAAAGGTATTGAATTTTTGTTAAGAGGAGCTCAAGCAGATACCCCCTTCCAGAATCACCAACCATATGCAACTCATCAACCACCACCATACCTAAAAAATAAATGATTAAATACACAACACATATAAAAATAGTATTGACTGATCATAATTACCCAACAATCCCATATTATCTTCTTCAATAAGTCTGTTGATGAGTGAATTTGCCTTTTCTATAGTGCAAACAGCAACATCCAAAGATGAAAACCCGCCTGCAGCAGCAGTGCTGCCCATGTATCCCTCTACACGAACTCCCACTTCTTCAAACACATTCTAATAACAATAATTAAACAAACTGTTAATATTTGACGTTCATGTTGTGTGTATGCACTCCTTTGTTCCATACCTGAAGGTAATGCATTTTTTCTTTGGCCACGGACACAAATGGCAAAATAAAAAGGGCTTTTCTTTTTGTCTCCAGTACTCGCTTTAACATGAGTAGTTCTGATACTAGTGTTTTTCCAGCACTAGTGGGAGCTGTAAAAGCAAAAAAAAAAAAAAATGCAACAAAAAGGTTATATACTTAAATAATTCAAGACTTACCAGAGTAAACCAGGTTTCCTCCATGCAGAACATGGCCAACTGCTAGACACTGAGCCTGCCATTCAAACATATGAGTCACTCCAAGTTTGCAGTAACGATCCAGAACAGGTTTAGGTAAACCCCAACTGGACAACAACAGCTTCTCTGCCTGCTCTTCTGGAGCACACATAACAGTGCCTGTAACCAAAGACACACACACTCATATTGGAAGAGGTCTGGGCAAGCATAAGTAATATACATTAGTGATTAACACACCTGGTTGGATTGATGTGTTATTCAGAGTCGTAGCATCTAATCCAGTGGGAACCGTAAGCACTGACGCAGACTGATTCTGTAATGACTCCTGTAGTTTGGCCCGTTTTCTAGCCTTTGCCAACTGTGTAGGACTAAACAATATGTAGTCTCTGGAAGCATTCAGGTGCTCTCTGTTTTTGCCTTTATCTACACTCCGAGGTAAGTGTGTTCTTCTGGGAGATTGATTCTGTGTACTATAATTAAAGAGCATTCATAAACTTGTCACAGTGAATCTTTTTTTATTTTATTTTTTTATGTAAGTGGCAATGCTTACTTAGTAGTAATATCTGTTGTTTGCACAGGATTTTCTTTCTCTGTCACAGTGCAACTTGAGGTAGACTGGGGCAATTCCTCTTCATTGAAAAGCAGACGCTGAGCAAGACCTTGGCAGTCGTCTCTCCAGCCAGGTTTCTGGCGATTACCAACATTATTGCACACACTCCTTGGGACATTGGCACCTTTTGTAGATACATTTTTATCTGGCTGAGCAGTACACATCTTGCTAATGGTATTACTTGTTAAAACCTTATTTTGATTCTTTGAAATTGTTGAATAGCCTCTCAATGGTATAACAGAGGCTACATTGTCAGTGTGAACAGCATTTGAAGGTTTTATAGCATCAGCGGCATCAAGCACCTGCAATAGCTCTTCGTCAAGAGCTATGGTGGATTCTCCAAATTGAGGTCTTGCTCCTCCCTCCTAATGTAAGATTTATGAGATTCAGAAATTTTCAAACAACATAAAGTATTTTGGTTAAAAGCGAACACTCACAATGATGCTGTTCCCTCTTATGCTTGGTTTGTCACTAATGCCCACTGGAGTGCAGTTATCTCTTGATTCAGCCCTGAAAGTAATTAGTGGTGAGTCACAAGATAAATTCTTAAAATAACAGAGAACTATCACCAACCAAATAGACAATGTCTGACACAAACTTACCTTCGGGTTTTCTTGATATGGTGCAATCCCATGTAGTTTTTCTTTTTGGGGTGAGGAGCATTGCTCATAGTAGCATATTGTTCAGGGAAAACGCCAGATAAACAAAATGTTGTTTAGTAGTGAAACCATGATGATCCCATGACACTGGTTCATCCAATTACAGAAAGCTGATATGAACTTAGTCGAACCATTATTACAAGAAACCTTTACTAAATTGACTTGGTAATGTTTCCTGAATCAGTACTTTGTATTACAAAGTTTGTAATTAAAAAATGTAAACATGTTTCCCGTGAGCAGTTGAAAAAATCCGCCAGGTGAAGCTCCGCCCAGGGGTTTCTGAGAAAGAAGTCCGTAAGACAACACAATAGTTCCGGCTCGGGTCAAGTGTTGGTTATTTAGTGGTTACAGTAGGTTGTTGCAGTTTGAGTTAGGTCCATAAAATAAATTAATGCAGAAGAAAATGCAATATAATATATGTGTTGCCAATGAGTTCAATAAAGACAAGTAAGATTGTATGGGGAAACCCAAAGACGAGATATCTAACGCTGCACCACGATTATTGAAATAGATAAATAGATGCAATGGCTGGTTAGTGGTAAACTTGGTAAACGTAAATAATGCAAACGTACGGCAAATCGGTGAGTGGAGTAGTCTGGGGCGGGGGCGAGGGATAGTGGGCGCGCCCGCTGCGACGTTGCGGAGGCTTCAAGATGGCGGAAGCCCTGACAACTCAGGAGCAGCTGGTAAGGTTAACTTGTTGGAATTTTCTCAAGTTATCCAACCTCATTACTGTCTTAACTCTTCAGAAGAACAAATGTCTGTGTTAGCGATCTTTGGTACATATCATGCCACGTGGTTGCACGTATTAGTACTCTTGTTAAGTAAACAGCCTTGGCCCTGGTGCCTCTTGAATCGAGTGACTCCGGTGTGACTGACAGCACTTAGCGGTGCTAGCTTTGGTAGCGAAGGCTGCGGCTTAACTAGGGTCTTGATGCTCCGTCTTACAACCCACGGACATTGACAGTATTTTAGTTGTTGTCCAATATGTAAATCATGTCGGGTTTACTTGCCAGTTGTTTTACTTTTGTCGGCTCAGCCCACGCAGATTGGATTGTAAATAACGGTATGGTTAGCTGTCCAGCTACCACATGTATCATAGCCCCCTGCTAATGCTAGCTTTTGTTGCTTTTGTGATTTTGTTGCTTGTTTTGCCTAGAAGTACACATATGACCAATTATTCAGGATGATTTTATGTGGTGGTCACCCGTGTATCAGATCAGAGTTCTTTTCCACGGGGAGGTGGCAGACTGCTTCATGACACTCAGATTTACGGGTCGCAGTTCACAGAAACGAAGATGCGGTTCTTAGCATTGTTGTTGCCATCACTTTCTAGTAAAGGGGATGGGCTTCTCGGTGATCATGGCAAACATCGAACTCCAGATTCCCCATTCGGATTTTAACACTGCAGTTATGCACTGACAATAAAATTAAGCTTTGTTGTTATTTGTTTAGTTATTTACATTTTTGGTTTATCCTGACTTGTGACTGAAAGCAGCTTTTGAAACCCGTTTCGATGCTCGGGCATCACACATATTAAGTTTTGCATTTTAAATGGTCTCCTTCTAATCCAAAAAGAAATGTGTAGTTATTAGGTCAACTGTATTGTCTTTATTTTATTAAACAGTCAGTTATTAAACAGTAGTCAGACGTGTAATCACTGATAAACAAATAGTGAGGATCTGCATTTGCCTTTTGTTTATTTTTAATTTATAATGTGAACACTCTTGTGTTTTTTGCTTTTTGTAAAATTTTCTAGGACGAGCATTGCAAATTAAAATAAACGTTTCAGAGGTCGTCCAAACTAGATAAATTGAAAATGAATTTGCACAGAATTATGATCACCTACTGCACTGTTTCCCGCTTGCCATATTTTGGATTGGAGTTAAGGACTTATTCCTTCAGCATTCTATTATTTGTTTTACATGTTTCTTGTCACCCAGGCTGTGGAAGAGTTCCTGAGTGAAGTGCGCAGCAGAGAGCAGCCACACAGTGCTGGGCTGGTCTCACAACCTACAGCTGTTAAGTTTCTTATGGCACGCAAGTTTGATGTGTCCAGAGCCATTGATCTCTTTCAAGCGTATAAGGTACTTTTTTACATTTTTTCTTGAATGTGTTTTGTCAGTTTCAGGCTTTTCTGTGCATTTTCTATTTAGTAAGATTTCTAATAAGGATCCTCACCCAAACTTCAGTGTTTTTGAGAAAAATTAAGCCCCATGAACCAATAAGGCCTCAGCTAATTACAGTACTAAGCTTCGCCTGAATTAAGTCTAAACATACTGCCATCTGCAGGAGATTTTGAAGTATTACATGTTGCAGTTTGGTTCTCAAGACGATTATTAGAAAAGCTGCAGGTTTCATCTCTGGAAAGTGGCAACCCAGGTTCAGTTGTTATTATAGTACCCTTTTAAAAGAGTAACAGTGCATTTTACATACATTTCCTTTAATACAGTTTCCTATTATAACAATAACAGGAATATAACATTTTATGCTCACAGAAATACACACTTTCTTCATTTTTCTGTCATGACACAAACTTTGGCCTCCAACACATGACTTTTTGGTTACTGACATGCTTTGGTTTGAGGCTTCAGCACTCCCACTTTTGCTTGAACTTGCCTTCATTTGGCCTTTCACTGTTCTTGACTTGGATGAACTTTTCTTGCTATGTAATATTAGTTACGTCAGTATGACTGATTTTAATGAAGCAATACCATGCATACAAAATGAGGCATTCAAAGGACTAATGTCATGCGCTGTTCCAATCAGAACACAAGACTCAAAGAGGGAATCATTAATATCAACCCTGACGAGGAGCCCCTTCGCTCCGAGCTGCTCAGTGGAAAATTTACAGTCCTGGTTAGTGAAAAACACTTTTGCGTAATTTATTTGAATGCAAAGTAAATGACACTGTGTTTTAATAAACTGTGGCATAGCCTGGCCGTGATGCAAAAGGAGCCGCTCTAGCACTATTCACAGCTCGTCTACATAGGCCAGATGCCTCCACGCACAAGGCTGTCCTGCAGGCCATCATCTATCAGCTTGACAAAGCCATAGAAAGGTGAAGCATGTACAACAGTTTTGTTAGTATTTGGACTGTAGTTATCTGGCAAATCAATTAACCTTTAGAACTTTTTATAATTTTTTTAGTTAATATAATTTTAATAATTTGTGTCTTCTCAGTATCCAAACACAAAGAGATGGACTCATATTTATCTACGACATGACTAACTCAACCTATGGAAATTTTGACTATGAGCTCTGTGTCAAGATCCTCAATTTGCTCAAGGTAAATATGTAGTTTTTTATGTTTTTCCTCAAACCTTTATGTAGCAATCTTATTCACTGATTTTACCTTTTAAATATTTAGGGGGCATTTCCAGCTCGATTGAAATGTGTCTTCATTGTCTCATCACCACTGTGGTTTCGGGCCCCTTTTGCAGTTCTCCGGCTTTTTGTCCGTGAGAAGTTAAGAGAAAGGGTATGTGTAATTGATTTTCACAAAACATTATGATACCATATTATTGTAAACTGAAATATATATTTCTCTGATTAGGTGTGCACAGTGAGGGCGCATGAGTTAGCCAACCATATCCCCATTTCCTCCCTCCCAGAACACCTTGGAGGAACATCCCAGTACAGCCATGTGGCATGGATCCAGTCTTGTGTCAATACGCAAACAGATGCTATTGAGGGTGAAACGCAGAGGCATGACTCTCATGACTGTGTAGGAAGTCTCTTGCGTTCCTACAGTTTGGAGTGCAGCAAGTCAAGCGCTGGCGCTGACCACACTCACATTAATACACAGTTAGGTTCTGAGTTGGTTGCAGCTAACTCAAACTGCTTTGATGATAGTAATGCAAATCCACACAACCACTATGACAATGTGGAGGGCAGGACTCGAGACCCAGACCTTAACCAACAGGCCCCATATTCTGCTGCCAACAGACCACTGGGAAATCACCAACACTGGAATGGCTCAGCTGTAACCAGTCGCTCAAGTCCCAATGCTAATGTCAATGGCCGTGGACATCAAGCTCCGCCACAGTCAGACACACCCCCTGACACACCTCTTTCTCAAAAAGATAGCATGGATGTGTTGGATGGTAAGGGCACCAACAATGCCAAAAGATCAGAGGAGCTTCAGACGAATGATATCGAGTCTGTTGATGTGGGTGAGGAAGGTGTTCCTCCACTGCCCCAGAAGTCTTTGCCTCGTCCACCACATCAGACCTCCTCCCAATCGCCACATCTGTCCTGGTCAGACGATGACGAGCGCTGCATAGAGGAGTCTGTTCACATGCCAGAGCAGGGAGGCATGACGCTGCATGACCTGGTGGAGCATGTCAAAAGGAAAAAGAAGAAGGGGATCTACCAGGAGTATGAGGAAATCCGGAAGGAACCTCCAGCTGGAACCTTTGATTATTCAAAGTAAGACATTGACATTATATTACACAGTAGGCACCTACCAAACTTGGGGCGGCAGTGGGTCAGTGGATCGCTCGTCGACCCTCCCAAAGTAGTTTGAACCCCATTCTGACTAGAGCATACTGTCGTTATGTCTTGGACAAGACACTTCACCTCTCCTAGTATAAATGTGATATATCTGTGACTGGTGGTGATCTGAGCTGATGATGATGATAGCCTTGCTTTTATCAGGAGTTGTGGCTGTAGCTTATCACCATAGAGAGTGAAGTATATGAATAATCAACTACAGTGTGGCGCTTTGAGAAGCTTGTGAAGTGCAATACAGTGTAAGGCATTATTATTATCATTATAACTCTTCTGTGTGCCCCTCTGTTTTAGGAAACTGGCCAATCAAATAAAAAATCGGTACAGCGACGTGCTGTGCCTGGACCACTCACGTGTGCGACTTTCTCAGCTCTGTGATGCTGACGATGAGGTAAGTCATTTATACATTTCATCAGGATAAATATGATGGGAATCCCTGTGTAATTCATCTTTTGGTTGTAGACATCAGACTACATTAATGCTAGCTTCATGGATGGTTACAAAAGAAGAAATGCCTATATTGCTACTCAGGGTATGCACCTTTTCAGCCATCATAAAAATAAACCTGACCTCTGTCAGACCACTATCATTAATTTTTAACTAATTTGGTGTTCCCCAGGTCCTTTGCCTAAAACATTTGCTGACTTCTGGCGCATGGTGTGGGAACAGATGGTACTAATAATTGTTATGACCACAAGGTGAGACAATGTAACTGTTCATGAATCACATACATTTATTACAGAAGATTTCAGGAGAATTGGCACAAACCAGAATGTCTGATAAGTTTTGCACAGGATTTTAGGGTAGTTGCAAGGAGTTTAAATCACCTCCAATCAAATTCCAATTTGGGTAATGTTGATCCTTTTTCAGGGTGGTGGAGCGAGGCCGTGTTAAGTGTGGTCAGTATTGGCCTCTAGAAGAGGGAAGGACTGAGCAGCATGGGTGCTTTTTGATCAGAAACACTCACATCCAAGTGTTTCAAGACTTTAAACTCTCCCATTTAGAGTTGTACAACACACAGGTAAGATTAATCAATATTTTATTTATTTAAAAATCAAAACAAACAAAAAACACTTTACTCACTTTTCTTAGTCTGGTGAAAGACGAGAGGTATGTCACTACCTGTATGTCAGCTGGCCAGACTTTGGGGTGCCCAAAAGTGCTACAGCCATGTTGGATTTTCGTGAACATGTAATTCAAAGGCAGAAAACAGCTGTACAAAACTTGGGCACCAGTTGGAACGGACGTCCCGAAGGCCCTCCAGTGGTTGTCCATTGTAGTGCTGGCATTGGTCGCACAGGTATGTTATTACATTATATTATTCACGTGTCATACTGATATTATTCATAAATTCAATCAATAATCTTTTTTTTTTTTTTTTTTTTTTGTACTAAGGTACATTCTGCACTCTGGACATCTGTCTTTCACGTCTAGAGGACATAGGCACAGTAGATGTCTGTCAAACTGTGCGCCGAATGCGCACTCAGAGGGCTTTTAGTATTCAGACCTGGGACCAGTACTACTTCTGCTACACGGCAGTCATAGAGTATGCCCAGCGCCATGGCAAACTGAGCCCAGTGCAGTGGTCTGACTCAGACATAGAGACTGACAGTGAGTGAGACACTCGTGGGCTCATAGGACAACATTTTGGATTTCAAGCCTAAGCTGAATTCTGTGGAGATGGATTCACAGATGCGCTACAGTTAAATGTCATGACTTACCGGATGAACTTTTTTGACTGGGGTCATATCTAAAACGAACACCTCTACCAAAACATAGATGGATAGAGCACAAGAGGAGAAAAGACTGCATTGTCGCTGATTAAGCAAACTGTGCTGCCAATGTCCAAGCCCCTTTATATTTGCAAACTAAAGGAGACATGGCTTGCCCTGAACCGGTCTTGTTCACAGGAGAATGAATTGTAGCATTTTTATGATTTGCACATGAGGAATGATGAGCTCTACCCCTTAATAACCTCAAAACATGGTCCTTTTTTGTTTTCCAGCCCTAATATGTATGTGATTGGAACACACAGAATGTGAGGAATGAGTGTGGGTGAAACGTGTGTGTATGTTTCAATTTTCTTTGTGTGTTTCATATCTTTACATATAGACTAACTTTTAAAAGCCAAAGTCCTTACCTTGAATGCATGGATGTACTTGTGAAATGGTAGACTGAAGCCAATGTCTATTCTTGTGTCATACATTTTTACCCATTATGTATAATAACATCATAAAAGGGAAAACCTTGTTTAATTTAATTCACTTGTCATAGCGAATAAATATTTATGTAGCGACCCAGCTGGTTAAAAATTTAAATCATATTTTTATGTATGATATTCAGGTCCTACAATAAACTTTATCATAGAACATTCTTATCAGGCAGTCTTGGGTAAATTGGCCTGAACCTGCTTCACTGCCTCCTCACCTCTGAGTCTATGACCTACACCCCTGCCTTTGAAATCTTCCGTGATAGTTTTACATAAATTCTTGGGGACAAGCTGCCTCCGAAAAGTGTGCCTTCACATTCTCCTTGTTATGTCTCAGAGTTCAGCTAATATCGCAGTAACAGAGCAGTGCACTTGCATACTACCACTGATTGTGCTGATCAGGACTTAAATATTCTGCCTCTAGTCCTGCACAGAGTTTGCTTGTAATAAAGACAGGACATTACTGCAGTACGTGTGCAAGATGAGACATTGTTTTATTTGACCTCAGGGGGTTTTCTAATGTTTTTGCCTAGTGTCAAAGATCTGTTTCTGAGTTTGCCTCTGGTAAATTATCATTTAAGAAAACTATATCAATTTTATTTTTACGGAATTGTAACCTATATTTATGTCTTTTGTAAACGTATACAGTTATGAAATTTGTGAATGATGGTACGATGCTTAATACAACATTTCATTTGATAATCTGAACAAAGAGTGTGGCATTTTTAAGGAAATCTGGTGGAACACAAATGAGTAATTTTTAAATACTACAGCAGTTCGAAGTATTTTTAGAGAGCTTTGAATGGTTAAAGTCTGACAAAACCTTCACCCTATGGTACAATGCCATGGAAAAGGTAACGTTTTATAACGACAGTTCCTTTGTGATACCTGGGAGATAACCATCACAAGACTTGCATACTTTGAGAACGGTGAAAGAGCCTTGAATGTTTTGGGGTGATGGCGTTAAATGCAGACGTTGATGTGGACCCCTCAGTTCTCTTACCAAAGGCCCAGGTTCATTTGAGACTTTTTACACAGCCACAAAAGCATGGACCTAACAGCAACCACAGACACAAGACAACTGTGGAGAAACACGGTGAAGAAAATGCAGGGTTGTGTTTGTGAAGATCTTGCTACTTTGTTTTACAAGAGAGTATGCAATGTGAGTCAATGGTGTTTTTAATGTTACTTTCTGTGTTCTTGCGATTGATTTATGGCCTTTTACATGCTGTCAATTCAGCAGTTCCATTAAAACAAAGGTATTACTATAACGCTCTTGAGTACGGTGATAACTGTCCATTGTCCATTATTGTCCAACATTGTATTCACTCCATATATTTACATTGATACATGTATAGTCTTACCTAGTTCTGATACTTCTTATTGACCACTACTACACAAAGATTTTACTTATTTTTATTTACACTCTGACAACAATAATCTACTGGTAAGATAATTCAAATAAATATAAAAAACATGGATAGGTAAATGATATACTGCATCTAAGCACAGTAAGTTCTGGTAATGAGCATACCAGGTTGGCAAGTCATTCAAGCTGTGGTGAGTGAATTAATTTATTCAGTACTTGTTATCATTAATGGTCCTACATTACACAAAACTGACTCTTGTGATCTTTAAGCCATGTTACAATGCTATTATCCCATCAAAAACATAACTGAAGTTGTGTTTTGTTTCATTCACACATTTGAGTAAATCTGACATATTAGTCTGTTTACATCTCCAAAGATTAAAATGCTGAAGTGATGTTATGCAGTGGCAGTTTTCAAGTTAACAGCTGCCTTTTATCATTAGTTCAGTATAGACTGGAAATTCCAGGGATAAAATTATCCAAATGATTCTAGTGAATGTGTACGTGTCTTCAGTTTGAGAGAAGAAAGTAGCCTAAATATGCAGGGTTTGTGTATTAAACATGTATGAATGAAACAAAACACAACTCCAGTATCACATGGAATGAGAAAATAGAGTAATATGGACCCTTTAAGCAATGATGTCAGCAGTGAACTATCCCATTTAAAGAAAAGTCATTCTGAGTTTTTTTTTTTTTTTTTTTTTTTTAATCACCGGCGTATCCTGTTCTGGTGAATATTGGCTGGGAATGTTTTCTGGGCCCGAGAGCAAGAAGCACAGCAGACACTTCTGTAGTATGGATAAATGCAGAGTCGAGCCTGAACCACCACCATACATTTGTGGTACTGGTCACTGCACTGAAGATCTGAAACGAGGTAAAGGATTGTAAGTAGACCTGTCATGATAATTACTATATTATCTACTTCTCATTCAATGTATGACAGCTGGATCTATATACTTTAGGGCTCAATATTAATCATGTGCACATTTTCTTTAAGATATGGGTTATTTTTGTTGTAATACAAAAACACTTGAGCCATAGAAGTTTGAATAACTTCTGTGGCTAATTATTGGTTCATTCTGCTATTTATTTTTTGCATCGCAGGCCTTTTAATGATACTGTCTATTTATGTGTGCAGTGGATAACTTTTCTGGTGGAGGGTCCGGTACCTGCTTGTCTCCATGAAGATGTTATTGCTTTGCATGTTATTGGAATGTTCCATGGTATAACATTAAACTTGTCCATCTACCATTTACTCATTACAGGTTTCTATTGCTCGAAAAAACAATAATTCCTTCTGTGAAATAGGGGAGACTCTCCACAGATCTGAATTGTAATGTAGTGCTTCATTCTGTCAAGTAAAGGTTAAAATTTTTCCTCACTAAAGCTACTGAGACTTACCGATCTCTGCAAGGCAAGGCTGTAGGTTGCATTCTTCTTGTGTGTTTGGGGTCACATGTAGGTCACAGTTCTCACTTGGGACAATGTCATCAGTCAGACAGCGCACTTCACGCACACGGTAGCCACCATTACAAGAACGAGAGCACTGGAGCAACAGCACATAGACCCAGTACTCAAAATGTCACCGTGTTTTGCACTGCCAAGTCAAAATCATCAAACCACTTACTGTGCTCCACTCCGAGACATACCACTGGACTCCACAAGGCTTCAGACTGCAGGCCTGAGCTCTGATTGGCTTTGACAGACTATCACATTTTGCTTGATCAACAACATCCATCTTCCCATTATTAGTGACAATACAAGCAATACTCCGGGTCTGTGTTCCATTTCCACAGTCTGCAGAACACTGGAATACATTGAATTACATACATGAAGAACTGTAATAATTTATAAGAGAAAGTATAATGATAATTTACCCGACTCCAGGGACCTGTGTACCACTCAACGCGGTTTTGGCAGGGGCCTGAATCACATGTTGTCACCTCTGCTGGTCGCTCCCCTTCACAGCTGCCCAGTGGAAGATCTGTCACATAGTCCATGAGGCACACAGCTGTCCGAGTGCGATTCCCTCTTCCGCACTCCGTGGTGCACTGAGGAGCACAATGCAGACATTCTGTGAGGGACATTCTTGTGTCTATAATAATGTGGCGTCTCACCTGTTGGCTCCACTGTGAGGTGAACCAGCTGCGAGCACACTTGCCCATGTCACAGTTTTGCAGAGTGTCTGGCTTTATGTTCATATTACACTCTGTGTCTGGCTCTGGTTCCCCCTGGTTACTCACACACAACACCTCTCTGCTGCGTTGGCCCACTCCACACGGCACTGAGCACTGACAGATATGCAGTGTTATATGGTGAAAATATGAATTGATTTGGGTCATTTTGTTACTGTGTTTCTTACTGGAGTCCATTCAGACCGGATCTCCCACTGGCTACAGATCTTGAGCTGACAGGTGGACTTGGTCTCAGGGATATCAGTGGAGCCACACTGTTCCAGCGCTACAGTCACAGAAGTCTCGGAGCCATTGGCGTGCGCCTGAGTAACCTGACGACAGATGACCTGACGCTGCTGAGTACCAGGCCCACATTTTGCACTGCACTCAGACCACTCCCCAATGTCCCAACTGAACAAGCAAGGATGAAAAGGAACATTAAAGGTGGAACATTTGGCTGCAGACCAGATGTAAAAGACAAGAACACATGGCCAATACAGAACCTCAAGTATTCTGGCTAAAGTCAGTTGGATATCCTCTCCTGAATAACATATATGCAATAATGCCCTATTTGACTGCAGTAAGATCAGATAATATTTGCCACTTCATCACAAGTGACAGTTACGTACATACTGTACCCTTAAATATAACCCGCATACAATAGAGAAGTCAAATCCATAGGCCCATATGTTACCTTATATGTGTTTATATGGTGTGTGTGTTATTTGTTTACTATGCAGGGCATTGCTGGGGGTTGCAGTCCTCTAGCTGCTTTTCTGGTTCAAGAGCAGAGTCGCAAAGGTCAGAGGAAACTGTTGTTTGGGAATCCTTCTCCACACAGGCCCAGAGCATGTGCCGCGTGCCTGACGACATACACCACAGTGAGCATGTGTTTAGTGTGTGCATGTACAGCTGTGTGTGTTTAGTATGTGTATGTACATGTGTTTAGTATGTGTGTGCTATGTGCTTCTTACCAGTGCCACATGTGGTGCTGCACTCACTGAATCTTGATTCTACCCACTCGTACACGGTCTGCAGTTTTGTGGTCACAGCCGGTGTGGTTAGGGCCTGATTCAGATGGGAGTTCTCATTGATGTTGTTGTTGGAGATGCCACTGTTGTTGACCCCATCCCCTGAGTGGGGTGATTTTGTGGTTACACCTCATAAGAGACAGAGACATACTTTAGAATGTGATTTATATTAACCATGATACATTATGTTTAGTGAATATAAAATAAAATAATACCAAATATTTGCCTTATGTACATTGTAAGGCAGTGTTTCATTATTACATACATGAGAATCATTACATAACATGAGAATGTTTATAGAGTTAAGTGTATAGGACTGTAATCTCACCTGGGGCAATAACATTTGAACCCTCATGGGGTTTTGGATTTTGCTCTGTGTGTGGTGAGGGCACAGTGTACTCATAGTACACACTGGGATTGGGTTGTTGATAAATGAGCTGCACAAACAGGAGACTTATATAAGACTTGTGTCTAAGAATGTTAGTGGGGTTCTATGACACACTTACATATAAAATCAGGTCCTCACTCAGTGGCCCAGGGGCAGTAATAGATTCTCCTGTGCGTGAGCGAATCTCATTGGGTCTCATATACAGTAATTGGGTTCCAACTGCTGTGTAGATACCCGGTCTATCAATCACCCAGTTTCCATTGATTATGGACACACCATTTTTAGTCTGCAGGGCTGAAGAAAAAACACAATATTTTTTACAAATTCAAAAATGTGTGTGGAAGTTATTAAAATGTTTTATAAACTATGTTGCATAACACTTTCCTGGCTATTTTTATACCCAGATAATTGCGGCTCTTTATTGTCTCCTGTATGCTGATGTTGTGCGCTCCTGCTGGAATCTCAGCTATTTTGTGATAGCCAACGCGAAGGAAAGTCTGAGAGAAGTTTCCCTTCACCATCTCATACTTCTGCAAGCATAACAATATGTCCATAAACTAACACCTCCTTTTTGAAATTGATGTGTTAGATCAGAGGCAGAAGAAATAAGCATGCAAGCATTTGGATGAAGTATGAGAAAATTCAAACTGTTATGGTCAAAGAATTGTCTCTTCAAAACTGCAGCTCTTGTCTAGTGTTATTTGTTTGCAGTAGACAAGTTCAAAAGTGGTCCTATGAAGGAATAGTAGCGAAACATCTATAACAATACATAGTGTGAGTGCTCAAAAACTACCAGTATTTTTGCCATGTCATTCATCTAATACAACTGTTTTCCTTTCGTTCTGCCCAGACGTTGTGAATTTTACACATACAATGGCAAATAAATCTATTGAAACAGAAATCCTACCTTGAGAGTCAGGTCAAAATTTATGTCCGAGAAACCAGAAACAAATGATTGGTTGAGAAGCGCGAGTTGGAGAATGAGCAGGAGCAGTGCCATGGCCTGACCCCGACTGCAGGAGCAAAGCTGCAGCTGAGCCATGGGGAGACTGGACAGTGAAGACCCTCATCCAGTCTCATGCACAGGGATACAAGCTTTCATCCTTTACAGGGAGAGAAGAGCAGTGAGGTGGGGTCAACTCGAAAGGGGAGGAAAGAGGATAGTTTTAGGAGGGTATGGAGAACACTAGAGTTAGTATAGTTACAACTTGGGTAAAGGTGCTTAACATTATTGGACGTAACAAAATTGCAAAATATAGTTGTGTAGGGTAGTAGTAGGGGTGGGGTAATAACTAATAAATTACTTAGCCACTGGAAAATGTTCAATATTGTAAAAAAAAAACAAAAAAACAATAATAATCTTATCCTCAAGGAGTAAAAATGATTGTATGGAGACTATATGAAATAATCTAAAACATGTTTTGATTTATAATTTATATACCATGAAATTCCTTATGTACACGAAATCTGCTATACATGAAAACATAAAGTCAGAGAAAATATTTAGCTGTGCTGTTGCTGCACATAGCTGGAGTACATGTGTGAAGAAAGATAGGTGCTTGCATAGTGTTTAAGTGTGAATAAAGAATTGTGACACATAGGAACTATAAAAAAACTAGAATTTATGCTAGAAGAGTCTATGGTGCATGAAAGATGCAGAAAGAGAAACAGGTTGACAGTAATCCTGAAGTATGTGAAAGTATCACCAAGACAAATTCCCATAGTGTTATATTATATATTTACATTGCAGCAGCTTAGAGAATGAATGTTGGGTATATATTACCAGCTAAATCAGAGATAGTTTGGGTTATACAGTACTGTAAAGCATGCATGTAGGCATCCTGGGAGTTTGTCAAAATCTGTTCTGAAGAAATGCTCAAGCATCATCTTAATTTTAATTGTGTAGGCTACTATGTATCCCGATGGATTGTGCTGATTAACTTAAAATCAGGGACTCCAAACTATTAGAACACACATAAGTATGTTTCAAGTATATTTCATGTTCTTGAATATTAAAAGAATTTTCATAAGGTCATGCAATTATGAAATAGACATGCATTTAAAAATTACTTTTCTGTAGTTGTATTCCTTACTGTTATAAACACACTATTGTACACTATTGCCTCTTTTGTTACCTCTCCTTGCATGAGGGTCTTTGATGTACCTGTCGTGGCCAGCTGCCACAGGAACCAAATGAGCGGTTCTGTGAGCCTGCTGACACCTGGACATTTCCTAAACACCAGTTAGTTTGTTAACGACTGCCTCTTTTCATAACGACCATGAGAAACGCACAAAAGTAGCAATCAATCGCTCAAACATTGGCCCCTAAACATTAACATGAGTTCTTATGTAAGGTTTGTGTCTGGATATTAGATTGGTTACATGAGGTCATATATTCCTAATAAGGATTTGTAGAGTATAGTGACCTGGATTGTGTGATGGCCAAAAGACAATTCCAGTGCAAGTTTGAAAGTGAAATGAATGACCGGCGCACAGGAGAGCTGGACTCTCTCCTCTCACCTTTTCCTGATTACAGGGTTGGACCCAGGGCAGGTGAACACAAACTGTCAGTCTGTAAATATAGGCCTACCTCTGGTCAGCCACGGCGCCCACATACCTGGAGGGTCAAACAGAGCACATGTTTCAACACTTTTTTTTCATCTTGAAATATGTAACGGCAATCATGTACCTGGACAATTGCAATGTGTCACACTACAAAAAATGTCACTATGGTGAAGTCATGCAGCTTTATCGCCTGTGACGGAGAATTTAAAAGGTCAATTATTGTTCTGTAAGTTTACACCATACACAATCATCACCACCACCATACACCAACACCCTTTGGAATCAATACAGCCTAGTAGACTAGATTCAGTAGAATGATTAATACTCACAATCACCATTACATGAATAAGAGGTACATGGAGTGTGTAATAAAGTTAAGGAACATCATTCTCAAACTAGTTTGCATTATGGTTTGCATGGACAGCCAAGAATACATTTCTCTTGCCACTTTACAAAAAAGAGAGAGATTCATAGAATGTACAGGGAGAAACAGGCCAAGAACCTTGGGTGTCCTCCAAAGTTTCTATTCAGTACATATATTTTCTCATAACCCCAAATGTAGACCAATAAAATAAAGACTAAGCCTATTAGAAATAAATCTTCACTTAACTTTGGTATGGTTTCAAATTCATAATGTATTGGGATGTCATGGTGGCGGATGACAGGAGAACCTTGGGATATTTTCTGGAAAAAAACGAGTCGGATTGTGCGGCTAAGCAATCGGTTAGATCGGAAAATGTAGCTGAATAAACATGGCATACAGACCATCTTGTACCATCAGAGTCCCCATTTCGTACGTACATTAATTAATGAAACGTAGTTTGCCCCCGCCTTGTCTGACCTCGAGTCGAGTGCGGCATTCAACCACACGAGGGCGCAAGACATAAACCGGAAGTGGGAAGTACGTCCTGACGTCGACGTGCGAAATTCAAACTTGAGCAACAAAACACGAATAGATCCATGCAAAAAACTCGCCTTCTGCTTTTCCGTATGCACGGGGTGGATTTCTAACTCGTTTAACAACATTGTGTGACGATTTTGGGACAGTTGTAGGTAAATCATCTGTCTTCTGATTTGTTACACAAAGCGCATGATGATAGATTCTTGATGTCTTCATAGTACTAAGAGACTGATTAGCTCGTCACTAGTCACCATATCTTTTACAGCGTTTACTAGTCACATTTCTTTCATTGTTATTGCTAAATATAAAGTTTATTTTTAGATCTATCAAGTGCTGCTGTTTCAAACGGCCTTTTTTCTGCAGAGAGTTTTGGGTGTGCCGTGGTCACAGAGCTCAGCACGATGCCAGTGGAAAAGACAGAGCTGCGTGGAGCGGAAGAACTACACAAATACTATGAAGTTTATGAGACAATAGGCTCAGGTAATGTGTAATATGGATTTGAGTCCAATATTTACACTTTACTGGCATGTTACTTTTAATATTTGCCTATGGCGATCTTATGTTCAAAATCAAAAACTGGGGCACACCCGGTTTGTGATACCTGATGATAAAATAATAACATTGTGAAACGAGTGCGTAATTAAGGAAAACTAACTAACAGACTAACATCAGTCAGTATACTCATTTTCTTCAGTTTGGTCATTTTTAAACATCTTTTTCTGTATTTTACCTAAACTAATGGCAATGTATGCCTCTCTTTACTGTTGACAGCTATCAGATTAGTCAAAAATAGGAACACCTGGGACATTTCTTGTATAAAACTGGGACAAATAAATGGTTCTGTATAAATCTGCTGGGACTGTCCCAGTTAAATAGGGATGTCTGGTCACCCTGTATTTGCCTATTAACTCTTTGTTTATTTTGTCGTGTTTTTTTTTTGTTTTTTTTTTTTTTTTAACACAGGTGGCTTTGCTAAAGTAAAACTTGGGCGGCACAAACTGACAGGCGAAAAGGTTGCCATAAAGATAATGAGCAAAAAGGACCTTGGGGTATGTTAATAAACAGTTACATCAAACTGAAATGGTTTTGTAATTTCTTCTCATTTTTTTTTAATTTAATTTAATTGATTTTGTAACTGTAGAAAATGCAGCAACAACAGACCCACAATTAAACAGATTGGGTGAAAACTGCACTGGAGTTACTGACATATTAGTATTACCCTTTTTAGGATGACCTGCCTCGAGTGAAGCTGGAAATTGACGCCATGAAGAACTTAAGCCATCAGCATGTCTGCCGCCTTTACCAAGTTATTGAGACATCCACACAGATTTTTATGGTGATTGAGGTAAATGACAATCTGAACGAAACACCTGCGCCATCTGTGAAGATGTAAACATTTGTATTCTTTTTTTATTCAGTACTGTCCTGGTGGAGAGCTGTTTGACTACATAATTGCCAAAGACCGTCTTTCAGAGGAGGAAACCAGAGTATTTTTCAGGCAGATTGTGTCAGCTATTGCCTATGTCCACAGTCAAGGTTTTGCTCATAGAGATCTTAAACCGGTATATACTTACTGCTTTAAAATTACACGTAGGTAGGCCTGTCATGATAATTACTATATCGACTTGTCCTTCAATATATGAAAGCTGGGTCAATATATTTTTGGGCTCAATATTCATCGTGGGTACTTTTTCTTTCCCATTTTAGCCATTTTCAGCTGCACAGAGTAGAAAAATTAACTTGTATGGCAAATTATCGATTCAGTCTGCCATTTATTTGTTGCAGCTCAGGCATTTTAATGATACCCTCTTTAAAAATGTGTTTACTGGCATTATTCTGCTTTGTGTCAGTGGCCCTTTAAATATTACTGTTTATCGCAGTATATCTCTGTAGCAATATTTCATGCTTCAAAATGTGTCATTGTGACAGGCCTACATGTAGGTGAACCTAATATATCTGAGTTCTGTGTTCTATGTTGTGTTTATGTTTTTAGGAAAACTTGTTGATTGATGGAGATCACAATTTGAAACTTATAGACTTCGGTCTGTGTGCTAGACCTAAGGTATTTAATTTGTACCTGTTGTAATGATTTATTCTTTAAAAACCCTCTTTATTTCTGTTTATTATGGCTCTCAAACTGTACCAGTATAAATTCTGTTTTTAAAGATGCACTATGTAACATTTCTGGTGTGGGGTCCTTTAAAAGCTTGTTTCCATGGAGATGTTATATATTTTACCTGAAATGTTCCACACTGTGACGTTAAACATTTCCATCTTATATTTATTCAATTACAGGGGATTTTATTACTTAAACTCTTGAAAAAAATGCATTCTTATTGTAAGTGGGTGTCACCTTTCCACAGATCTGACTTGTAACTTGGATGATGATAGTTGTCCCCATAGAGATAAATAAGTGAAAGGACAGGCTGTGGAACATTCTCCATAGTGACGAGCAGGTGATGGACCCCCCACCAGAAGAGTTGTGTATTGCACCTTTAACATAGTCTTTGTCGTGCAGGGTGGTCTGGGCTATGAGCTGATGACGTGCTGTGGCAGTCCCGCTTACGCTGCTCCTGAACTCATCCAGGGGAAAGCCTACATCGGTTCAGAGGTGAAATCCACATCCTTATCTATCTATGCTACATTTATACCAGAACTGCACCTGTCTATTTTTACCCCTAAAAACCATTTGTTTTTTCCACCAAGTTTAATGATTACCTGCCTGTTCCACATTTTGCTTCTTCATGGTGTGCTGATCATATTCGCTGGTGCATGACTCGGTGCAACTGAGCTGTGAAATCCTGTCTGAAACGCTTGAAGCTGAAATAGTGCTGTATGATGTGTAACTTCCAGGCCGACGTATGGAGTATGGGAGTGCTGCTGTTCGCTCTGCTCTGTGGGTATCTGCCCTTTGATGACGACAACTGTATGGTGCTTTACAGAAAGATCACAGTATGTCATCTATATAAACACCTACATACCTGCTGTCCTGTTTGTATTTCAAATGGATATAGATCAATAAGATACTTGTATATTTATAGCAATGGTTTGGTTATTTTTATCTCTAATGCAACTTTTGTGTTTTGTTTTAAGCGAGGCAAATATGACAACCCACACTGGCTCTCAACCGGGAGCATTCTCCTCCTGAACCAGATGATGCAGGTGTGGGTTTGATAATTATTTAATTTTTTTTTTTACTATTTAATTGATTTTAATAATCATTGTTTTACAATACAGATTCACTTTTTTGTTTGTAATGTTCTTCCTTTCTTGCTTTCTTTATCAATTACAATTCGTAAAGCTTAATTAAGCCCTGCGCAAATTGAGTTGTAGTTCTTCATGTGTCCTCTAGGTGGACCCCAAGCGTCGTCTTACTGTCAGACAGTTGTTGGATCATCCCTGGGTGTTAAAAGATTACAACAGCCCTGTTGAGTGGCACAGCAGGCTGCCGGTAAAAGGAAAATACTTGTGCGTTTTCTATAAATATATAAAAATATTTACAAATAAATTTGTTGTGAAATTGTTTGTGTTTGTAGCTAGGCCATATTGATGAGGACTGTATTACTGAGATGGCTGTCAACATGAAGCGGTCAAGAGAGCACAACTGCACTAGTGAAAGAGGTGTGTCTTGCTTTTGCTTTAGCTCATTAAATTATGTTTTCTCTGTCAAACCCCTCACAAAAATCCCCTTTTGTAGTCCTCATATTGAGGAAATCTTATGGTCGTTGCTGGTAGAAATGCCCTCTAATTGCTGTGATCTGTGACAGTGGCAGTATGACCACACCACAGCCACCTACCTGCTGCTGCTGTCAAAGAAGCAAAGGGGTAAGCCTGTCAGACTGCGCGCTGAACCAGTGCTCCGTGAGGACTCCTGCTCTCCATTACACCAGGGACTCCAGGTCAGACTGCAGAGCCACAATCCTCTGTGCTGTTCTTCACATGCTCAATTTTACAGCCTCTATACTGTTTTATCACCTAAGGCTTGGGCTTGTGTTTCTGATTTCTCTTTTGTTTTTCTTTTATTAGACAAAAGAATCTCTTCAATTCAGTGAGGATGAAGATGGTGTGATTGTTGGTTCTTTGGACTTTTACTCTGAATACTTGGACGATTCCCCGTGGCGTACAGTCACACCAAATACACCCAAAGAAAGGCAGGATAAAATCCCAAGCAATAAAGTGATGGTATGTATCTACACTACTGTCTTTCAGTACTAATCATTAATTGTTCAAAAGTAACGAGTGAGTATGTGTCTGCAGAGAATGGCATCTCCAGTCGTAGAGAGAAGATGTGCTTACAGCCCAATGCCAGAAAGGGGGCGAGCTGCTGGGCACCGCCCTGAGAGGCGGGAAAAGAACCAGGAGCACACCACAGAGAATAAAGAGAACATAGGAGTTCCAGAGCGAGATGCAGATAAATTCTTGGTGCCTCCTCCTCAAACTCCTGTATCCAGTAAAAAGACCGGCCGACCCAACAAGAATGTGCTCACAACTCCCAATGACAATGTCAGCACCAAAACCTCAGTATCGCCAAGAGGTAAGATTTAGTAGACCTAGAAGACCTCGTTAGACCCATGCCTGTAAGAAAAAAAACATTTTTTTCATAAACTGTTTTATTCAGATATTTGCATTTGCTCACTGCTTTCTATTCATTTAGTCTTTTTCTCATCTCATGCTTCTTTTATTATTACAAGTGCCACATCCACATGCCCTGCATTTGCAAGTAAATTGTCTTCTGGTAATAAACTCATTTGTTGGACTTGTTTTTATCCCAGAGCCACTCATAATTCTATGATTTAGCTGTCATTGGACCATTAAAATGGACACACACTCATTTGCTCTCAGACACTTATCACTGTCAACTCCAAGGTAAGGTTATTATCAGGACGCTAATTCTATTCACTTATCTAAAAGTCAAGGACACTAATATGAATGGAGAATCGTTTAGGTCTTAATTATTTGTCAAGGGGAGTTTTGTTCAGATGTCCAGCCTCATTAGTTTGCTCTTCAAAGCTTTGTCATAACTTGGTTCAAGAGCTTCTGTGGAGAAAGCGTATGTTAAACCCTTGAAATGTGTGTACAGTTGCTGCTCCTGCCGCCCTCTATTCTGTAAGCAGCTCTACACTGTTGTGACAGTGTCCACACATACACATGGGCTCTGTGTGTGGCGGTCCCCAGGCATGTGCTGTGACAGGTGTAGCTGTCTCTTTCTTCTGCTCACTGTCCCACGTGGGCTGTCATGACACATGTTCCTCTGCCACTAAAGCCTAACTCTGTAGGTGTCAGCCCTTTTGTCTGATACTGTACCTTTATCATATTAGGAATCCAGTGGTATTTGTGTTTTACAACCTTTTTAAGTCTGTCCTATATGTAGGCCTGTCATGATAAAATATTTTCAAATGCGATACATATATATATTGAATCTACTTTGTGCCACTTACACAATAACCCAAGATCAGATATATACTCATTCTTAAATGTAAAATATAAATCAACAGGAGAATGAAACATTTTAGTACTTAATTTGCCTCTGTAATGAGTCATAGAAGTTATTAATTCAACTGCAATGCTCAAATCATCCAAATCAAATCAACCAAAAAAAAAAAAAAAACGTTCCCCAGTAGTGCAAAGAAAATGTACACATGATAAATTTTGACCTAACATTATATTGAACCTACCTATATGAACATTACCTACGTCAATTAATATAAATGTCCTGCATATTTTACTTTTTGATGTTCAAATGGCCTTTTATTCCAAATAAATTAAACTGGTAAATGCTTTTTATTTTACCATTGCCCTGTTCAATTCAAAATATTGTCTAAAGCGCATAGACAGATTCCGCTTCCTGTTCATAGGTGATATGTTGAGGACTTTTGCCCATTTAGTAAGAAATTTAACAGTTTGCTTGTATCTTTTCCTGTTTGTTTTAGTTGGAGGTAGTGCCAGCAAAGATCAGAAGAAGACCAAAACATCATCAGAGAATGGTGAACCTTCAAATCTAGAAATAATGGCTTTGAGTCCTGACAGACGGTAAGTAGTGTCCTTTAATCATGTAAATGACTGTAAAATAAACCGTGAAAGTACTATGATTCTCCTTGTTGTGTCTCAGGTCTCGATCTTTGGACATGGCCAGCAGTGGAGACAGTGGTAAGAAGAGGAGGGCAGGTAAAATGTTTGGGTCCTTGGAAAGAGGCCTAGACAAAGTAATCACCATGCTCACTCCAAGCAAGAGACGAGATGGTCCACGCAAGATTAAGGTACGGGATAAAAGGCTACAAAAATGAATTGATGATGGATTTGTAATGTGTATTTGTGTTGAGGAATAATTTTTACTTCTTTTTAAGGTGCAATACAATGTGACGCTGACTAGTCAAACAAACCCAGATCAGGTCTTGAATCAGATCTTGTCTGCTCTACCAGAGAAAAATGTCGACTTTACACAGAAAGGGTAGGAATGATGGAAATAAAACTGTTGGATCTATTCATTTTAAGCAAACACTAAATAGATGTTAAATTTCTTTTAAGGTATACATTGAAGTGCCAGACGTGGGGTGATTTTGGAAAGGTGACCATGGCGTTTGAGTTGGAGGTCTGCTTTCTGCAGAAGCTCGACGTTGTGGGGGTCCGGAGGCAGAGGCTTAAGGGAGATGCTTGGGTCTATAAGCATTTAGTTGAGGATATCCTTTCCTCATCCAGTATTTAAAACATTTTGTTTCTGTTTTAAGAGCACTATGTACAAGAAGGAAGAAGACAATGGAGCTCAAAAGTGACCGCCGCCCCACCCTCCGCACGGTTCTGGAAGTAAATTTTTCATTCATTTTCCCTTAGACCTTCCAAAAAAATTTATGTTAAAAGTCTGAAAGCTTGTTTTCAGGGCTAATCACCTACGTGGTAATTAATGACCACAAGACCTATAATTTTATTTAAAGTTGCACTCTGTAACTTTTCTGGTAGGGGGTCTGCCACCTGCTTGACTCCACATTGTACATGCTATTGTTTTTCCTGAAATGTTCTACAGTATAGTATTTAATTTAACTTTCTCCATTTTCTATATTCGTTACCATGTAGCTGATTAGCCTCTGTGGTGCCTTTGAGCTCTTAGTATTTGAATTTTTCTATGAGGACAAATGAATGGAAAATTTACTTCTAGAACAAGAGCAGGTGGTCACTGTTAAGCTCCATAATAAGCCGATTATTTTAGATTTTTAAATAGTCTTAATGCACTACACCTGAATGCGTGTGCGTGTTGCGATGCTGTACAGTAGTTTTACACTTTTTTTTTTTTTTTTTTTTTAGATCCAACATAATTAATAAGTGAAATAGATTCCCTGCTGTAAATTCTCCTGAGATAAAGTGTGTATGTAACAAGCCTGTTTCATCTAGACCTTCCAGCTGCTTGTTACCATATTTATGTCTAGATGTTTATTCTCCCCTCTAGGTGTATGTAGTTGGAATAACATCAACACAGCATTATTATTTAACTGACATTATTTTTATGTGCATATGTTTACAAAGCTCCATCATGTCTTACGTATTTGTCTGTTGCCTTTGTTCTCGTTATCTTGTTTTTGTAATTGTATCTGTAAATGGTCTATTAACAATTTAAAAACTGCAAAATAAATAGTTTGTGGTCCCTACTTTGTCATTTTAGAGATGGAGTTGCTTGAATGATAGAAGTGTCTTTGCTCACGTCAAGAACTGTCATTGATTCAGTAGTTTGACAGTAGTTTTCCACCCTGTCACCACCCACCTGTTCTGCCTGTGTTTTCCATATATCTTATTGATGGGAATATTTAAATTAGAGACAGCATTCTATACCACAGGGAGTACGACTAGTTTGGTTTTGATAACTACACTTATGGCTATATTTCTAATAATGGAGATAAGTTAAAAGTGTTTCTTTGCAAGCTGTTTTTATACACATTTACACTTGATTGGGATTTTGGTTAGGGTCATAACATTTTCAAAATCAAAAACTGTGACGCCGGTTTGGGATGGTTGGTAATAATAAAACAAGTGCGTAATTAAGGAGAATTGTTCTGCACTTGGCCCATTCATGACAAACATCTGACTCAGTATAATCACATTTTCTTAATGTTTTGGTCATTTTTAAGCAGTTTTTCCTGTATTTTACCTAAACAAGTGTCTCTTTATGCCTCTTTACTGTTGGCAAGCATCAAACTGGTCAAAAATATGGACATTTGGGACATTTCTTTTATGAAACTGGGACAAATCACTGGTTTTGAATAAATCTGCTGGGACAGGGGACACAGGGCTCAAAACTGGGACTGTCCCAAGTAAATAAGGATGTTTGGTCACCCTAATTTTGGTATCATGAATGGTGTCTTTCTCAATATTGCATTTCCAGCAGTAGCAGTACTAGTAGTAAAATAGAAATCACAATGTTGCTGTTGTCTTTCTCAATAATGCAATTTCAGTGTAGTAATGGCAGCAGCATTAGTAAAAATAGAAATTCAAATGTTTGGGTATCACCAGTGGTCTTTCCCAAGAATGCAATTCCAGCAGCAGTAATAGTAGTAGAAGAAGTAGTAGTAGCAGTGGCAGTATTAGTGGCAAAACAGAAATCCTACATGTAAATTGTAATCGATCTTATCACATGATGGTAAATAATTTTCAAAGGTTTTCATGGCATAGACATTTAGAGTGAATGTCCTGGAAAAATATCTTAAAAAAACAAAAACCAAAACATGCAGTAAGCACTAAAGACCTTCCCTTTTCTAATGTTTAGTTTGAATGTCTCCAGCAGTTTTGCCCTGAACATGTCTTGTGTCAAAATTCATTGTGGAGCTGGCTTGTGGTTTGATTTGGTATTTGCATTTAGAAGAATTAGAACAGGTTTACATAATCATAATCTATCCAATTTACATAGCATTTCCACACATCCAGCTTCACTTCCTCACCTGCTCCACTGTAAACCTAACAGTGCAACCAAAGCCTTGTAAATGTATTTTGTGCGCTGAAAATGGGGGCTGATCATTGTTATTGCAAGAACGGCAGTTGGGAGCACAATTTCAATAATGATCATTGCCCCGGGCTGTGTGTTGTATGTAATAAATGTACCTCGTGTGCATAATACAGATAGAGCATTCCTGCACTCCACATGTTCAAAGGCAGGAGGCCACTTATTCATGACAGTGGTGGGGCTTGATGGGCACGCATTTGGGGCAGGCTCTCCTTGGCATCTCGGTAGGAGGCTGGAGATTAAAGATGGGTTGCCGTGATTATAAGGGAGGGTTAATAGAGTCTGAGGAGAGTGGGGGGTACGTGACAGTTTAAGACAGAGGTGAAGGTGAGAGTAAACAAGTAAAAATATATCATGGTACTATGAGGGGCTGTGACTCCTGCAGGAAATGGGTTCACTGGTCATGTGTGGACAACAGCTGGACCGAGGAAATAGGACCATATGTAAAGTTGGGGGTTA
Source organism: Boleophthalmus pectinirostris (assembly GCF_026225935.1). Classification (NCBI taxonomy): domain Eukaryota; kingdom Metazoa; phylum Chordata; class Actinopteri; order Gobiiformes; family Gobiidae; genus Boleophthalmus; species Boleophthalmus pectinirostris. The sequence goes on from NW_026571190.1 coordinate 27,803,301, forward strand.
AGTTGTTATATGATTATTGTAATTATTCACAATTTATTTAGAAATGATTAAGGGGCCCATATTACACTATTTTATGATCCATGTTATAACATTTCTTTGTTAAAAACATACCTCAAGTTGTGTTTTGTTTCATTCACACATGTTTAACACACAAATCCTTCATATTTAGGGTGAGTTCTCTCAAACGGAAAACATTTTGTACCATCTTGAGATGTCATGCTCCACTGTGTTTTTAAAATCCATACACCTTCACTACAATAATTTGGATGAAAATATCGCTTCTTGACATCACAAGGTGGAACAGAGCATTTATTTTGATTTGGAGATTTAAACCAACTAATAATAAAGGGTTACTCAAACAGGCATGAATGAATGAAACAAAACACAACTCCAGGTATGTTTTTGCTATGACAACAGTCAACACTACAACATTTCTTCAGTTTTGTGCATTATATTACCTTTAATTATGTTGTACAAATATGTATACTGTGGGGATATGGGCAAGTAGAATTATTAGACTTTATTTTAATCAGTATAATTTGACTGTTGTAAACTGATTCTCTAATGTGGTAAATAAGATTACATCATTTAGGTTCAGCCCTTACCCCTCCTTTCAAACAGATGGCGCTAAAATACAAAATTGTGCCACCCTGTTGAGAGGAAGCCCTAAAGTTTGCCAGTCCCAAACATAGCAGCTGTGATCAGATGCTCAGGGCATTAGGAGGGAGGCAGAGCTTTTGAGCTGCAGACTGGAACAATATTGGTACGTTTTTTTTTCCTACTTGGATTATTATTGACTTGGAAATTATCATGAAGTTCTAAATGATTACTTGTCAGATTACATTAGTTTATCTATACTGTAATTCCAAAGAATGCTCCATATTTAATTGATGTTTGGTCAAATATTGTTTATTTACCTTTTGGCGACACAGTACAGAGTTAGGGTACAGAATAATATTTCAATAAATTTTTGTGATTTCCTATTTATTTTTTAATTTAGGCTTGAGTTGAATATTAGCTAAATATATTTATGGTCTGTTACATATTGACATGTTATCTTGCTTTATTTAAAAAAAAAAAAAAAAAAAAAAAAGAAAGAAACAGAAAACTTTCTATATCTTTATATCACGTTTGCACTCCTGGTCCTGCTCCATTTAAACTTCTTAAAATACAAAATGTGGGTCAAATGTCTGAGCGGATTATGCCACCTTTATGCCAGCTTCTTTTGTAACTGTTTATATAGACGCAGCACAATGAGGGGTTTGCTTGGACTGGCTCTTATTCTCCTTTTCTTGTGTAAGTAGGAGTCATATTTTAATAGTTTTCATGCATTACAATTCTCTCTGCTAACACCCATTTTGTACCACACGTAGGGCTTCAGAAGTCCCACATGTCCAGCAGCAACTATACTCCTTGTAAGGTAAAAATATTCTAATAAGATTTACTTTTTGGATATAGCAAAGATATATTTTGTATTACTATATTTCTATATTTTATTTTTACGTGCACATATAAATTTGTATAATTATGCCTTATTTGACAACAGTCTCTTGCTATTTTTGCTACTTATTTTTGAATTTATTATTAACGTTTATATTGTTGTTCTTTGTTATTATAATATATTGTGATGCATGAGCTACTGTGTCCAAATGATTTACCTTGTGGATCAATAAAGTCTGGCTACGTTTATTGCAATAGTTAGTTAGTTCACAAAGAGGGTCGTGAAATATATTTTTGGATTGTGTACTTGGGCAAGACTTAAGTAGTTCTGTCGCAATAGAATCATGCTGGATCATGCTTCCAAATTTGTTATTGTTACAAGCCTGCAAGTACCTGTGGGTAGTTCTCCACCATGAAGGTTGAACGAGGAATTGAGGAGTGAGGAGTGGGCAATAGTAGCTCAGTTTGTAGTGTTTCCCCACTGATCTGAAGGTTGGAGGTTCGAATTTCTCGCAACATAAATACCATTGGTTAAGTTGTGATTCAAGCTCCTATGGATGAATGCTGCTTGAGTTGTGTCCTTGAGCAAGACACATAACCCACCTCTCCCCAGTGTCTGCGTACAGTGGTGTATGAATGTGTGTGTGACTGGGTGGTTCCTTGATGTAAAGGACTTTGAGTGCCTTGCAGGTGGAAAACTACTCTATAAAAATGTGACTAGGAATACATGTTTAACTGTATTTGAACTTATAATAGACATTTTAGAAGAAGAATATATTTAATTATGCATATCTGTTTGTTTTTTTTTTGTAGGATGTTTCTTTGAGTGATTCCACCGTGTCCCTGCTCCTCTCCCCTCTGTCCCTGTACTCCTGGCTGATGTCCACCACGCTCAGACTGGTCCTGTCCCTTCCAGCTCTCGTCCTAAACATCCTGCATCACTCCTGGTTTTTGCTGATGGCCTTCCCATGGTGCATTGCTTCTATTAGTCTCTCATTCGTCTTCACCATTTTGCAAGTGGCTCTGTATCTTCTTCATCTCTCTTTGGTGCTTGCGGTTGTTGCTATTTTGACCCTCTCCAAATCCCACTTGGCCAAACAGGATATGAAAAAGAAGAATATATCGAGCCTGCACAAAGTTTCTACAAGTAGAGTTGGACATCAAGGCTGAAAATACCAAGCTGAAGTCAATTTGTTTGGAGCTGCCTTACCTTCATCTATTAAATTAACATTTCACAGTACATTTTTACTCCGGCCCTGTGTGTAAATTGGCTTAGAGAAGCACTAGAGAAGCAACAGGAAGAAAAGCTCTGATTAGTGAGCGTCCATGTGACCTAAATGAGGGTGAAAATATATGTGCTTGCTGCCTCTTCAAGCCCTAGTCCACTTATCTATCTCCCAATTATCTACGGATTGTTGTACTGTTTTCTCCCTATCTACCAGTGTTTTCATTAGATATGTCCGTCAAATGAAGATGAGCGAGGGAGAAGGGAAACAGCAGAGAGGAAGAAAAGGAGGTTTTCCGCTTTTGACTGGTATTAAGTTTTCTGTGTACATCGCAATAGATCGTCCTGAGAAATACTAATAAAGGGAGTTAACAGTGAGAGAAAGTGTAGAAAGTGAGTTTCGTGGGCACTGAGGCAAGATTGCTCCAGCAGGCATTAACCAGGACAGGCAATGGACAGCACAAGAAACAAGAGTTAAAACTGTTCATGAGTGCACACGGGCTTTTAGAAATCCAATTGGTGTTTACAGAATAATGGTGTCTTTCTTTGTAAGACCCTTTTCAGCCTTTTCAGTTTGCGCTAGCAGTTCATAATACATTTTGAACAGCAAACAATATATGAAAACAATGAAGCTATATTTTCAGCTTTTGAGAAGGATGGAGCCCAAAAGATTATTCTCAGTGCTACTTTTCTTTTATAGATGGAAGCAAATTATAAGAAGTCTTAGTATTAGTATGTTAATATTAGTGTAGTATTTTAATTTGTCTCATTTCAAAGGATTCTCTTGTACTCCTATACACTCCTCATGTATGCTGCAAATTCCAGTGTTGCAAATAATTTAAAGGTGCACTGTGTAATTTCTCTGGTCTGTCCCTTGCTTGTCTCCATGGAAACGTTATTGCTTTGCCTGGAGTGTTACACAGTCATCTATCGAGCATTTATTTCAGGTCTTTTAATTGAAAAAATACCATACAAACATGCATTCATTATGTTACTAGTGTCGCCTCGTCACAGATCTGACCTGTAACTTGGGTTGGTGACGTCTCCATGGAGATACATACGTTTATTTCCATACTGGGCGGCAGTAGCTCAGATGGTAGAGCGTTTGTCCACTGATCTGAAGGTTGGCGATTCAACTCCTGCTCTCGACATAAACATCATTGGATGAGCGGTCAGATCTCCAGTACCCACATGAATGCTGTCTTTGTGTCCTTGGGCAAGACACTTAACCCACCTCGCCCCAGTGTCTGCGTACACTGGTGTATGAATGGGTGGTTCCTTGTTGTAAAGTGCTTTGAGTGCCTTGAAGGTGGAAAAGCGCTGTATAAAAATGTGACCATTTACTGTAGTACAACATTCCAGCCCAAAGCAGTAACATCTCCATACTAACAGATGGTGAACCGTCTACCCGTCAAGTTACACAGTGCACCTTAAAAATCTTTTCCGTCCATGGATAATATTATTACGTTGAATGGATTGAATTTAATTTTAAGTTACTCTTCTGAAAATGAACATAAATATAAAACTTAAAATGGTATTACTTTGACTTCAAATATTTCTTTAAAATTGCACTTATTTAAAAACAAAAAAACAAAAACATGATTGATCGAACAACAAACAAATGAAACTGGGTATCATGTGAAAAGAATGAGTGAACTTTTAGCGCTTGAGTGTGTGCGTGTGGGTGTGCGCATGTGTGTTAAAAGAGACAGACAAAAAGACAGAGGGGAAATGAGGCTGGATCATAGAGATTTATTACATGGCCGTGGCATCCTAATTAGCATAAAGACTGGACCGGCCCACTCAAGCAGAGAATTAAAAACCTTAATTGTGCTGTCAGCCCTCCTCTCTCTGTCTCACTGTTGACTCTCCCCTTTCCTCTCTCTATGAAGTAGCCTGTGTCTGCCGCGCGGTTTAATTGTTAGTGATAAATGGGGAAGCGGGATGTTTGTAATTGTCTCTGAGATGGGAAGAGGATGGCATTGATAGAGCAGAGGAACAAGAACAGAACAAGAGAAAGCTTCCCTAATTCTGAAAGTGATAGGAGAGCAGCCCAAAGCTATTTATCAAATATTTGGGAAAGTTGTAAATGAGTTTGGCAGTGAACACTGAGGACGTGGGGCGATGTGAAACAAGGCCAAATTCCAGCTAGAAAGAAAATGTTTTTTATCAAGTTTGACAATACATTTAAAGGGCATTAGAACTATTAAAAGGGTCACAAATTTCTATTGACACGGTTAACAAGAACACCAGCCATTTAAGATACAATGACTATATACAGTATGACTTTTGTTTAAGTTCATGCCAAACGGAACTTGTAAATATTTGAATAAATACTTGAGTAGCCAAACACAATTTTAATTTATGTGTGTGTCTTTGTTGCATTATTTCACACGTGCCACCTTGCCTATTTGAAAAAAAAAATCTGTTCATATAAGGAAATCTTTGCAGTCCATTTTGACCCAACCTTTTAAAGTAAATTTTGGACAACAGTGCATTGTATTGGAAGGACCCCAGAGAAACTGTTGATTTCTTGCTCAATTTCAGTTCAGATTTTTTAAATTCAGATTAAAGATTAAAGGTTTTATTGTCATTGTCATGGAAAAACATCAAAATTATAGTTAGAGCATCAAACTCTGCATAGTTTGGATGTAAAGGGCACTACCAAAGGTGCAAGAACCCATAAAGAACCCCAGTGTACACATTAGCACAATAAAGACATTCAGTGCCACCATACACCAAAGCCTTTTTCCAACCTTTTAATAACAGCAAATATGGCTCTTCATCCTAAACATGCATGGTAAAATCTTGCAGCTAAAGTAGTCCTGACCAAGCCTAGCTCAAGATCACAGAGAAGCATTGAAGAATGGGTCACTAGGCTGGTGCTTGGATAACTTAGATATTTTATGGTTGTGCAGAGCACAAATGGACAATGGACATGAATAATGGACACGTGTCTTGTGATAAGTTCCGTTTGTTGTCTGACTGTAGTGTGTGTGTGAGTGTTACTGTGTTTTTAAGTCCAAGACAAATTTCCCCTTTGGGACATTAAATTTTGTCTTATCTTATCTTATCTTGTCATTAAAGGTGCAATGTATAACTTTTCAGGTGGCAGGTGGAATGTATTGAATGTATTATCTATTAAACCTTTCTATCTTTATGGAGACCAAACCAGACCAAGTCACAGGTCAGACCTGTGGAGAGACAGAATGCCTGTTTTTCTTGGCATTTTTGAGCTATAAAACCACTTGGAATTTAATAAATGTATTAAACTGTTTAATACCATACTGTGGTACATTACAGGCAGACAAATAACATATCCATACAAATGAGTAGGTGATGGACCCCCAACAAAAAAGTTACATAGTGCACCTTTAACCTTAACCATAGATGCCCTCCTGATACAACGTTTCTCATTTATCCTGGTTTGGAACTGGCACATGGAATGACTTAACCTGTTTCTCCCAGTGGCTGTATTATAAAATGTTATAATGTATAAAGAAGGTGGGGATATTGCATAACAGTGCTTTTTCTAGAGGAGTTTGTGTTTTTGCAAAAGTCCTCTGTTTGTGCTGTCAGCGTCTCCACAGCAGCAGCAGCAGCGTACGAGGTTAAGACTTGGTATCCCTTCACACACAGAGCCTCTCCCTCAGCCCTGACAGCTCGCCCACACACACCGCTCCAGTGTCAATGCACTGTCTCAACTTCCTGCCCCAATCCTATACCTCCTTTTTAACCTATCTGCCCTTCTCCCATCCTCTCCATATCTTCCTTTTGGCTTCCTATCCCCTCTTTCTTTTTCTTCTTCTCTCTAATTGGTCTCTGCTAGGTTAGCTGAGACAGGCCTATTCATCATAGCACTATCCTTAGAGACAAACCCTCTGGGAGCTGGTGCTAGATAGACAGAGTCAGACGGGAGGGCAAAGAGGGGTCTGCTGCTTGTCAACCCTCTCCCTCTCTCTCCCCATAGTGTCAGAAAAAACCCCAGAAGTGTAGACGTATTAGTCCAGCTATTAGTTCACTGCACTGTTTAAATGACTGCCAGCGAAGCATCTTGAGGTATATCTGATGATGTGGGACAGAACAGACATAGTGTATAAAAAGTTAACATGATTTCTGATGTCCAGTGGGAGACATAACCAGGCAGACATAAGTACTGTACATGCCAGTGTAATGTAGTGCGTGTTGGTGATTTGCTGTAAAAGGGCAATGAGAAGCATGTAGGACGAATACTGTGAGGTTGACATGTCATCTGGGAAAAGGTCAAACCAGATTTTCTCATGTGGAAGTGGGATAGCCAGGAGTGTTTGTGTGGTTGATGGAGACAGCAACTATCAGAGGTAAAAGTGTTGGGAGAGCATATATAAAATTGATTTCAATATTTTGATGTTTTAAATTAGAGGGCTGGTTCAGGTTTATAATGTAACTTTTAGATTAATTCCATGTCTGTGCTGTACTGAGGGCTTTCACTGCCAACTCATTACTTTTTATATTGGCCTATGTCATTAGAGATAATACTCAAAATAGTTACCAAGTAAGTACAAAAAATATCGAGAGACTGGTGTCAAATAATAGTCTGATTCATCAGCCGGTTTCAACCTCACAGTGACAGAAATCGTTCGCTTAATGGTAAGCAGGCACTTTTTCTATTTAACCAATCGCAGCTATTTGGTTGACACGTATGTAACGCGCCGCTAATGGAGCTAACTGGTATATTAAGCTTTTCCCAAATCCCATAGGAAGAAGGACAATAACATCTTTCCTCTTGATAAAATTCACCATTCTCTTTGTTCTGGCTTTAAATCCTCGATGTCAGGAATCGTTACCAACACAGAATGTATGGCTCTTGTCTGATTGGCTGGTGACCGAACTCTCACTTCTGGGGTTTTTGTGAACCGTCTAGTGTATTCTGATTCCTGACCTAGTCACTGGAAAGAAATGAAATTGAGTGGAGGCAATAGGTAGCACCAGCCTGGCTAGTCAAATAAGGCATAAGCATAAACATTTACATGTACAGGTAAAGTAAAAATAGAAATATGGCAATACAAATATATCTCTCATACATCAACATGAGACTGGCTCACAAGAAACACACATGATGTAAAAATATAAATCAGGGGTCTCTGAACTTTTTTTCTTTTTAAAAAAAAATAACTTTTTTTATTTTGATATCTTAAAATTAGAAGGCTGGTTCAGGTTTATAATGTAACTTTTAGAGAAATTCCATGTCTGTGCTGTACTGAGGGCTCTCACTGCCAACTCATTCCTTTTTATATTGGTCTATATCATCAGAGGTATAATACTCCCTGTACTGTAAAATAAACTTTCTGTGTTACTCCAGGGTCAAGCCTCTTCTTCCAACTTTCAGACTACTTCAGTTTATTTTTAGTTTCCAAAGAGAACTTTTATTAGGTGTCTCTGAGAATATTGATCACATTGAAAAGGTTATTTATCATGTAAGTATTAAAACCATTGGAATAATTAAGAGAACAACATTACCTTGCATCATTTTTGCTTTATGAGTGAGGAACATGGTTCTGCTTGAATTGTTTTCTCTGCCCTGTGTCTCCTTAGTCCCTTCTCGTCCCAGGCAGTTGCTTCCACATATTTCTCGTCCAACAACATGCCTAATTGGACAAAATGAGGTGTCACTCCTAGTTGTTACTTTATGGTTCCCATCCAATAAATTGCCTATTAAAATGCATAGGCGATATCATACATACTTTCTTACTTTACTTTTTGTTTGTTTTAATGATTACTTTTAATGTAGTTGCTTCTACAAATATGTGTCTAAACTTTATAAACTTTATATATGCAAGTAAGCCCTTAAATATCACCATTTGTGGCCTGTCTACTGAAACAAAAAACTGTAGAATGTATAAATAAAAAACACTGAAATCTTTGCTTCACATATAGCTTGATAATGTAATCTCTATAATTTTGTATCTTTCATTGTTTTGAATTTGAGGACAATTATTACAGTAGTTATCAGCGAGTTAAATAGAAATAACTAGACTTTTTAAAACTGTTTTCTACCAAGATAGCTTAATCAGGGCAGTTTTTCCTAATGAATTATGTGTGAGAAACTCAAATATACTTTACATAAGCATAATTGCGCATTAATGACCAGTGGAGAAAATAGAATAAATGAAACAGCAGCAGAACGTGCAGCTTTTGTGTTGAATCAGTTCATTTCCTGTTTGGTCATTCTTTCCTTTTCTATCTGCAGGACTTGGCTCTTAAAAGCTCTACTCATTTTTTCTGTACAAACTGCTTTTCACTAATAAGTTGAGGCCCAATTATATTCAGCTGGCACCACACCTCCCCCCTACAGGGGCATGGGAGGGCCAAAAAGTACCAATGCTGACTGACGTTAATTTGCATGACTTCTTGGCCTCCATAAGTACCATTGTTGTGTGTCTGCTTCGTGTGCAGAGGAAGAACAAGAGGGTATAGGAGAGATAGAGCTGTCAGTATTTAGTGTTATGTAATCAAAGAAGAGGCAGAAGAGTCAAGGGCCATATAATGTCACATGGATGTTAAACTAAACTCTGTCAAACACTGAGCTGATAAACCATCGTAATGTTCGCTTACAAGCACAGCTCTGCTCAGATACACAACTCTACTTCAACATTCTTTGTTTTTCTTTGTTTTTTTTCCACAAGATGGTTTGGGGGCAACAGGTCTGGTTACTGACTTTGCCAGTTTCTCAGTTTGTTTTCTAATGAATAGACAGAGTAACTTCTTAAAAAGCAACAACACAAACTTGCTGCCATAGCCTAATATAATTTCCTGTAAGTTCCTTTTTTAATGGGAACACAATTACAATTACACATGTATAGATTTAGACTTAAACAAAACTTATTCATCCACAAGGGAAATTATTTGGACACAGTAGCTCACATATCACAATATATTACAATAACACAGAGCAATAATATAAATGATAATAATACATTCAAAATAAGTCCCCAAAATACCAAGAGATTGGTGTCAAATAAGGCATAACCATAAAAATGTATGTGTACAGGTAAAATAAAAGTAGAAATATAGCAATGCAAAATATCTCTCATACAAGAACATGAGACTGGCTCACAAGAAAGGCACATGATGTTAAAATATAGATCAGGGGTCTCTGAACATTTTTTCTTTTTTTTTTTCTACAGAGGGCAGAATATGGAAACACATTTAGGAGGGACACAGATCAATGGTCAATGCAGTGTCTATTTAATATCCCTAGAACAGTCATGGTTCATCTTTTGTAGTCATTGTGTTTGCTTATTATTATTATTGCTTATTTTGGTGTAGCTTTTTCCTTTAGCGTTGTGTGCCGTTGGTGTTTTATTTTGACATTTGTCCTTTCTGCTTCTAGTTTTGAGTTTTACTTCCTTTCTGTTGATTGTTTGCCCCGCCCTAAAGTGTTACACCTATATTTGTGAACACCCTGTGTTCTCCTGTGCCCTTTGTAGCCCTGTGTTCGATTATTTTCTGACTCCCACATGAACCTCAGTTTTGACGTCATGTCCGAGCTTGAAGCATATTATTATGTTTTGAGTGTCAGACTCAGAGAACCTCACCACAACACTGACTACCATACCCGTAGGCAGTGATACGGACGTGGTAAGGTATTGGAGTAATACGAGTGACTGAAATTGCTATTTAAACCACCAAAGTGTCCAAACACAATGAAAACTGTTCATGTTTACATGTCACAGTGTGAGCAGCCATCTTGGATTCTGACTCGGAATCCTTGCTGCTACCGAGGTCCGAGTTGTGCCATCCCAGGAAAGGGGGCATGTCACACGTGTCTCTAGGCAACTTGCTCGAAAAACCGATTCAGAAGGATAATGGAACGCAGGGTAAACCATTGTAATTGTCATTGTCAGTGTTTTTTTAATTTTTGGTTTTATGGATTTTTGGGTCTTTTCGTTTGTTATTAAAGAGCTTGAACTGCAGTCCTGTGTTTTGGGTCCTCTGAACTGTACTTTTAGGTGATACACAAAGCTTAACTTATTGCCATTAAAACGTAATGCCATGATCATTTGTGCAAATTAAGCTGGAAGCCTGAGGGTCCACAAAAACTGTTCTGAGGGCCACATTTGACCCTGGGCCACAGTTTGGACACCCGTGATATAGACACACAGCAGTGAGCAGAGTCCTGGACATGAGCCCGGAGTGCGGACAGTGTGACCTGTTTCTCAAGATGGAGGAGTACTGTTGTTGCTGTGTTGTTACCATGTCGTGCCTTGTGTCCTATTATCACCCCCACACAAACGCTCACACTAATGTAGGGTTTCCATGCTTCCCGGGGACTTTACATCGACTTACATTAATTTCCTGTAGACTGATCATAACCTTAACCATAGTTACTACTTGCTTAATCTTCACCCAAACCTTAACCTTGACTTATTTTAACCCATGTCTAACTGATTTATGCGATGGTGGATTTTGTGCCGATAAGGGAGAGAGGTCCCCATAATGAGAGTGTGTACAGATTTTAGTCCCCACAATGTGATAAATATTCATCCACACACGCACGCTACTGCCCCTGTCAACAGTGGGCCCCGAGCCAAACTGCAGACCAGGCCGGGACTCCCTGAAAGGTTTTGTAGGCTTTATACATGGATGTGTTTCATTAAACTAAAGTTAAAACAATACAAAATTAAATTAAATGTTCTTTCTCTAAACACAACTTTCATGTAATATATTTTAACCAGCTAATATACTTTTAATATAATAGTCAATATTTTGTTATAAGAATGTAATTGCAGAATGCTTTAGGACAGAAACAGAGCTGCAGGGACACACATTTAACTTCCAAAATTATTTTTTTTATTCTGAAGGATCAATAAAATTATGGCAAATATTTACAAATAATTACTTCTTAGCTTCACATTACAGGTACATAAATGGAATAATTCACCAACAACAGTCACTCAGGTGATGGACAGGTACACAGAGTATGAAGATGCATCAAGCAAACTGCAATTTATTTGTCCATTTCACAGTAAACTAAAAAAAAAAGGAATAAAATAACAATAATATTAATAGCAATAATAAAAAAGCTGAATATCAAATACACAATTTTCTTGACAGAAATTGGTCACAATTATGAAAAACTAAACCAGAGGGAAAAACAAAATTCAGTGATATGATATCTTTGGCAAATTCTCACTGCAGTAAAATACATTCAAATATTAAGACAACACACAACACACAAGAAGAAAAAACACCAAGTTTTGTTTGCAACTACTAGAAAATTGAATATAAAACATACACATTTTCTTAAAGAAGCGTTTGTTTTACTTTTTTAAATCCTCCCCTCCAGAATATTTGAAGGCAATTCTGAACTTAATCTAATGTTTGTATCTGAAATTCTTTTCTGTTAATTTAATAGTTTTCTGTACAAGACTATGTTGTTTAAACAGGCATCACAGGCTTTGGTGAGCAGTACAGATATGCTGACATTTTAGTTTGACTTTTGAAGGATCGATCAAGCGGATATTTTCTGTTTTTGATGCTTTGATATTATTTCTAAAATGCCATAGGTTAAATACCCCTTTAACACCTCAAATAGGAGGCCATGGACAATACAAACTCGGGATTGTTACACGAAAGGCCACAGTAAGGTGAAAACGTATGTATTTTTTGATTGGATTGATCGGATTACAAAACAGCAGTCGATTTTGTAGGTTCAGTCCTATGTTCGTCTCCCTTTTTCCACAGTTGAATAATATTAAGATGTACAGAGCATTGTAAGACTTCAGTAGCAGATATGTCCAAAGCCTAGTTATATTAGCAAGCGTGAAACAGATTGTGCCACTAATTGCTGTCAAGAAGTGATGCCGGAATCCCCCCAGGTTTTACACCAGGCAGTAGCCATCTTCAAGGGCTAGTATTGAGATACAGTCAGACGCTACACACTTGCTGAGAGAAGTCATAATAAAAAAGAAAGCTCATTTACATGTATTTCCCTTTTTGACTTGGACGAGAGAGTTCGGGGTGATATTTTTGAATACTGAAACCACAGACAGAAGAAACTCTGGTACAAGAATTACAGTTTAGGCATAATTCAGAATTGGAATCCATTATCTACATCACTGGGTCTAGTGATACTCATGAGAAATTTCAAAGGTGACAGAGAAAATCAATTGATATGGAAAAAAGGGAATGTTATTAACGTAGACTAGAACTGCTTAGTAAACCAATGGATTTTTTGTACTATACTATTGAAAAAGGACTTTGGAACTCAGTGGTTACAGTTGAAAATCAGGTACTATAATTTCATCAAGATACTGAGATAATTCTGAGAGTTGCCTCTAGCATCTTGGAGCCACTTTAGGTATAGCCTTTATTCTTCTACTGCCTGTGGTTGCAAAAGCATTTTCGACCCATAGACTGTATAAAGAAGTGGACTAACAGAATGTGACGCCATCCTTAACATTCAGCTCCAGTCAAATGAATTTCATGAGGCTAGCAGTTATAGGGGCGAATTTGGAGCCAGGTTCATACTGGGAATAGTTTTTTTTTTTTTTTTTGAATTTATGTATAAAATAGTGAAATAAAAACCAAACCAAAATCACGCGGGTCACTGCAGCAGTTACAAAGAGAGGGGTGACAATTTTTCAATATAAAGTTAAATGGAAACAGAGTCGATGGAGCTGGAAGATAGCCAGGCCGGCACCACCTAGTGCCTACGCTCAATTTAATTTCTCTCCAGCGACTAGGTCAGGAATCGGAATACACTATACGGTTTGCAAGAACACCGGAAGTGCGAGTCCGGGCATCAGTCAATCAACGAAGAGCTGTGAAGCCATGATGTCAAAATCAAGCACCTGTCTGGGTTCCTTTTGTAGTCCAACATAATAGTAAACAAAGTGGTTGAGATTTAGACGAAGCCATACATTCTGTGTTGGCAACAATTCCCGAGATTGAGGATTTAAAGCCGGAACAAAGAGAAGGTTTGGTGAAATTTATCAAGGAGAAAGACGTTATTGCCCTTCTTCCTAGGGGATTTGGCGCATTACATGCGTGACAACCAAATAGCAGTGATTGGTTAAATAAAAAAAAGTACCGGCCTACTGTCGACCGAACGAATCCTAATGCTGCAAGGTCAGACGGTTTCCATAAAGTGAAACCGGCTGATGAATCAGCCTAGCCGGAAGTGCCCCCGTGTTCACTTCTTCTTTGTAATGCAGCGACTAGTAGGTTAGCTATGTCCATTTTTATATACAGTCTATGGTTCAGTGTAAATTAAATGTGTGATTTTGCCATTGAAATGACCCGGCTTTATACAAACGGGACTTCTTCATTACACAGCTGTGCGAATGGTCAGATAGAGAAGTCCGCAAAAGAGAGGAAAGGGGATTAATGCGCTGTGTGAAGAAAAGAGCTTTTTGAGGGAGGTCGGCGGAGCAGTTTTAATATTCCTAATCTGGCCCGGTGTGTGGCAGAGGAACGGCATGAGGAGAGATATTCTGATGAGATTAGAGCAAAAAAACGGGATGAGCTTCTGATGGCACAGCAGGTTTGGGCGCCCCTTGGGAATGCAGGGCACGAGGGAGGGGCCACAGCGCTAAAGGACAAAAGGGGGTGTGTCCTCATGTGCCTGTACTGTAGCGTAAAGTGTATGTACGTACCACCAACTGCAGTCAATGTCACGGCTACCAATCGACTCTGGCATCTGTCCTCTCCCCCAACAATGTGAGCCAATTAGGTCAAAGCAATGGCAAGCCCGGATGTGTCCTTATGAAGATGCATAGTTAACAAATAATCCTGTTAATGGAGAAGAGACTTGTTTGGTGTCACAGCTTCTTGGACACAGCTGATTCACCGCCTCAAGGACTTCCTCAAGGATTGACTCCTGTTTACGCTAGTGTGTGACGTAATGCTTTTGTACAGGGTAACAACATTGTGGCTTTTTAATTTGTTGTGCCTTTTTAGTATTTCACTGCAGTTTGTACAATAATATGTTGGTACTAATATCACCGTCTGCTTTAAAAAGTTCATACAAGGGTGGCTGAATCCGGTTTTAGAGACACGTGGTCAGCAAAGGGGGCTGTCGACATAGAAAACTAAAGGCACTGTCCTTGTTTTTAGCTGGTGTGGTTCAGGTTTGATAATGCCTCAAAGTTTGAGAGAAAATACAGGATGGAAAGAAAAATGCTCCCCACTGCTCGGCACAGCGGGCAAGCCGTTCATTAAAATGTTTTTTAGAGTTGTTTGCTCACAACTTTCAAACTCTACAAAAGGATAAGCTCTATTTACTTGCTCAAAACTCAGAAACAACGACAGGTTGAGAAACTAATAGCTTTGTTTAGTTGTATACTTTTATATATTTTTATGTTATGCCACATACTATGTGGTGTGTCCAAAATGTTCTCTAGTAAACTACAGAAGCAATGAACAGTCTTACCCAAAACAATGAAACTGGGATTAACACTCGCAGACAATGGCTAAAACAACACCACACACCTTTGTCAAAGAAAGCTTCATCACTAAAAGCTAAATTTTCATGGGAGTATTTCAAATACCTATCAACATTGTGACTTTGTATTTTTCTATTTCACTGATCACTGTACAAAATTGTCTGGATGGAAAGTTACAAAAACAGTTTATATTAAGCAGAAAGAGGGAAAAGTTATGCTTCTCTGATGAATGTGAATGGGTAAGGCCTCAACCCTGGCATCATGCATTGTCACTGCGCAGAACCAATGTGGCAGACATTTGTTTACTTATAATTCACCAGGCAGTTTCATTAACACCATAGAACAGTTTTAAGATGTAAAGTAACAGAAGAAAAGGGAGGAGAAAATGCAGAAATGATTGAGTCTCTTTGTGCTTTTGTTGTTGTCAGCCGATCCACTAGGGGGGCCCATCTTTGGGGAGTTTCAAGAGAAATAGAAAGACAGTATTAAGTTCCATAACTTCCTGTTTTCAGGAATCAACATGGCATTTGTGTCGACTGATACCAGGCGAGAAATATCGCAGTCAGTTTACATTTATGAACAAAGACTTTGTAATATGAAGAAATGTCACTGCGTCAGCTCGGTCATCATCACTATTCTATCACAACAGCTTGACACACATTATAAATCATTACAGGCAGTAGTCACTCCCATAGCACAGAAAAGCTTCATAATATATTACTCTGTTTCTCCTTCATTATAAATAGCTCTTATATCTGGGCTGTGGGGGCAGGATAGCACCTTCATTTAGTGACACTCCCTGGCTCATTTAGATTTGGGGCTGTGCTTTTCATCTGGTTTAAATGTCTTTTGTTTTGTAAAGCTTAAAATGCAGTGGGAATTGGATGGCAACTATGTCTGTTTTCCTGCTTGAGATATTTCAGAAAAGGTGACAAAATGACAATGATTTGGTGGATTTTGGTCATTAATAGTTTTGGGAGTTGGATTGTCTTTACATCACTGTTGGATGGCATAGATACAAGATTGATTGACAGTGAATTTGCAGAAAGGTTTACACTGATGAACTCACTCAACTGCACTCTGATCCCACTGACTTGTTCAGAAACATGTCCATGATGTCAACAGCTGCTGCTAAACTATTCGTCAGCCTAACTAACTGGAATGGTCTTCACAATGTTAAGTTCTGAGATGTCCTGGTGCTATCACTCCCTCCCACATGTTGTCCTGGGGGTCAGTGGCGGTCGTAGGCTGAGGCTGTAGCAGTAGCAGCAGGGCCAGCCCCTCTGGACGTCGCACTATAGTAGTATGGTGACCCTGTGGACATGTGAATGAGTTAACATCAATACAAATCGATACTGGACAATTAAGACAGAATTAGAATCTCAGTAACAGTGGTTAATTATTTCATGTACACTGCAAAAAGTAATATCTATGTAAGTTTAAATGCAAATGAAGAACATTTAGTTTGATTTCAGTAGATTTGACTCAACAAATTAAATTATTTACCAATGGAATAAGTTATTTTGTTCTCGATTGAAATTTAATACGATTTAGTTTCTTATTTTAGAGCAAAGAGAATGTATTTTTCTATTCTAAGTACTTGCTCCATTGGTAGATAATTTTTACTTGTCATGTGAAATTTACACATTTTCTTAATTCAAGTAATTTTAACTTGGCAAGACTTTACTTTTTTGCAATGTACCAATAATCAGTTAATTTTCTGACACACTGGTAAATGCGCTGCTTGCTTTATCATGGCATCATATCGTTCAAGTCCATGATTTCACATGACCGCACCAAAAAGCACCTCATAGATATGAATTTGTTTAATTTTACAGTAGTCTAAAAAACTTGTGAATGCTTTCTTTCTAGCCACAATTGTTCTGGGGTTTACTGATAGAAATATGGCTGCCAACCTCCAATTCAAGCACCTACAACAACCACTTCTACTACACATAACACAGAGGCAAGATGGGCAAAGCTGCTTGCTCAAGGACACGACAAAAGCGTGCACTGACTGGGCCTGGGACTGACCTACCAACCTCCTTGTTATCAGATGATTGTTCCCTGAGCCACTTAATAAAACATTATATGGTACAATTCATTTAAAGGGAGCTGTCCTCTATCGCAGAGTACAAATGTGGAAAATGTTAATTGTCTGAATGATCTGCCACTTTCTGAATCTCAATGACTCAAGAATACTGTTATCAGAGGAGTAAATGACATGCATATGTAATAGAGCTATCCTTTGACTCTGTGGCAAATGTGAAATGACCAGTTACAATAGCGTCTACAGATTGTATTGTACTTTTAATGTAAGAACTGAAAGGATGACTATGAGATGACATGAGCAGATGAATCTAATGACTATAAAAGCTTTCTCTCAGACTGTTTGATCAATGAGGTGAACTCCGAGCCAGCCCACTTTCTTCTTTCTGATGATTTTCTTTTCATCTCGTAACCCACACACACCTTAAACAGCCTATCTAAGTGCCAGTTTAAGCTACTGATCCCCTGAGTCTATTCTCTCCTCAGGGAAGAGGTCAATTCAATACTGTAACCTCAAAAGCACACACAGTGAAACCGCCACACTCACACCTGTCTCTGTCACTTCCATCCATCAAGATGGCCGCACACTGGCAGGTTATGTCTGTCTACAGCGCAGGTAATCTCATGGGGCTCTTTGGGAAGTGAGGCAGTAAGCTCCTCTGATAAACTATGTAGTCTCATCCAGGACTTTAGGGCACCTTTGCCACACTTCTTCTACAGTTTGTCACTTAGGGATCACTGTCTCTCTCTTTTCAGCGTACCTTGCATCTGTCCGGCCTGGCTGGTGAAGAGACTGGAGGAGCAGCCGATTTCTGTGCCCAGGATAGAGCCATAGTCCTGCTGAAACACTGCGAAGAAAGAGAGAAGGAGAGGTGAGAGAAAAGCTTCTAAAAGTTAATTTGGACTTGTCACCTTTTGATCTTTAAACAGGAAAGGCCTTGACTTATTCCCTTTTGTATATGACCCCCAAATGTTCCCCCAAAGCAATTCCTATGACAGAGTAGCTCAGGAATTGTTTATAAATTATAAGTAGATAGCTGATGTGATTGATTTGATGTGTTGCGTGCTTCTTATGTTACAATCATAGACTACATAAAGAAGTGAACTAAGAGACCCATAGCGTTCGGTTCCAGTCAAATGAAGCTCACGATGCTAGCAGTTATAGGAGCGAATTTGGAACCGAGTTCCATATTCCTGATAGGAATTTACTCGGGTTAGCTATGTCCATTTATATATACAGTCTATGGTTACAATTCACAATTCATTTTTGTTTATAGCAGAAATAACTGTTCAGTATTAGAGGTGAGGTCTGATGTGTGTTTGTACGTACCTAATAAACTGGGGTTTGGAAATCTCCATGATTCATTGTAAGTTGAATACTGAGGATGAGAATATGGGCTTCCAGAGAAATCTCCTCCTGCAAAAAAGACAAGAAATAAAGATGAGTTCACAAAAGCATTCGTATTAAAGGGCCCATATTACACTATTTTCTGATCTATTTTGCAATAATGTATTATATATAATATAATGTTTCTTCAAAATAAACATACCTGGAGTTGTGTTTTGTTTTATTCACATATGTTTAACACACAAACCCTGCACATTTAGGCTGTTTTTTCTCAAACTTTCTGTTCCACCTTGTGATGTCATGTGGTAATACAAAATGTGTTCCACTGTGTTTTTAAACTCCATAAACCTTCACTAGAATATTTGGATAATTTCAGCCCTGGAATTTCTAATCTCAAAGGTAAAAGGAGCTGTTAACCTGAAAACTACCAGTTGTTATGACATCACAAGGTGGAACAGAGCATTTTGAACTTTGGAGATGCAGACAGACTAATAATAATGTGTGAATGCAAAAAAGCACAACTCTCCGTATGTTTTTTGATGAGATAACTACAATCTAACATGGCTTAAAGCTCACAAGAGTCATTTTTGCATAATGTAGTGCCTTTAATGTAATCTATGAAATTATCATTTTAGTATATAACACCTACAAAACATTTGTGCAAGAGGGAGAATAAGCACCTCAGTGCTTTTATGGATATAATGATCTTTTCTATTGCATTAAATGGTATAACCTTGTACGTCCACATTCATATGGGCAGTACTGGCCTGAGGGCTATTGGAAGTGACTGTTGAGCTGAGCTGGTGTGTAACGGCCTTGTGGATGATAGCGTAGCTTTTCTCCCTCATTTACTACTTGCTGTCTGGGGTCTACTCGTTCTTTCGTCTTCCCTTCATCCTCTTCACTATATACTCCCTCTCTCTCTCTGCTGACGTCTGGCTCTCGCTCGCCCGTCACCCTTCACATCAAAACAACATTCTCCCTCTCCTCTTCTGACTCTCCAGCGTTTTTATTTTTTCTCTTTCTTTCTTTTCTTTGGTTTTTCTCCTGAACCTTCACTCGTCCCGGGGGATCCCTCTCCCATCGCTGACAGTCACAGACCCCAGTGCCCCCTCCTCCCTCTGCCTCGGTTCTGTCGGTTCTGCCTCAGTGCTCTTCTACACCCCCTCCGAGTGTCAGCCCCCTGCTGCACGCGCAGACAGAGCGCACGGAGCAGCAGCAGAAGAAGAACAGGGGAAGAGAGTTGCTCGCTTAATGAAGGTATGATATTAGACAGAGCGGACAAAAAGAAGGATAATTTGCCTGAGAAGTGCTGAGATAAAACACGTCCAAGTCCAAGAAGCAAACTTGGGAGATTATCCCCTCCACTCATTCTAGCCAGCATTAAGAGAGCTCCACAAAAAGGAGAGTTTAGAAGCAGTTTAGCAGCTTAGGTACCCTAATATTGTATGATGGTAAGATGAAGAAGAAACAAATCAACACAACAGTCATCTTAATATCAATGTAAGCGATGGGTACATTTTAGTTATATCACAAATTAAGTAAAATTGTTAGTGTAGTGTAAAGTGTTTTGACATTGCAAGAGAAGATATTCTTCTTGGCATTTCTGTATAATTATAATTAGATTTACCTGAAAGAATTACTTAATAATGTCTTAGATCTATCACTAGACCCAATGGAAAAGTGAGAGTGGATGGTAGTGCACTAATAACGTACATTATGAAAATCTAATGAATTTTATGAAGATAAGTTTCCTTGTGTTCTTTTACACACTTATAAAATAAAACTAAATTAAATTACTTGTTGTTACTTGTTGTTGTCTTTTGATTCAAAATACCCACTAAACCAGAGTAGAATATTAAGAATAGAATAGTGTGGAACAGTATAGTAGGATAACATATTGTATTTATGTGGTCTGTCCAATGCTCGCATCCAGTTGTGGACCGACTTCTCTTGTTTTGCTGAAGCCTCTATATATATTTGTGTTTATCTGCGTCTGTCAGGTGGGGTCGTGATGCGGTCTCCATGGCATCCCCGGGTTCGAGCATCCCTCCCCTTGTCATCACCGTAGTGACGGCGACGTGTCAGGTTGTGTGGGAGACGCAGACGTGGGCAAGAGAGGGAAGCTGTAGGAGGCTAAGGGGGCTCTCCCGGGTGTAGCTCTGTGTCAAGGTCGCACACTTCCAAACAATCGCATGCCAACACACACACACACAAATATGCTGTCAAACCTGAACGCAGGACGGGGCAGTGCAGGGGGGTGACAGGGTTAGCCATCTTTAGACGTGCTGTTGCGACATGTCCGCTGAGAATGTGTGAGAGTGAATGAGTGGGAATACAAAGAGGACAGAACTTGTAAACACTGTTTTGATGTTGTTTGGGGGATGTTTTTTCGTCTTATCCTCTGAGGTATACTTTGCACTGACCAATATTAGAAAGCAGAGGGAAAGCCAAGAGAATCTGGTCCAAGATTGAAACACAAAAGCTCCGTGGAAGGCGGAGTGGAAGGGAATGAATGAATTAGTCGTGGGTCACTGGTGATTCTCATTAAAAACAAATTACTAATGTTGAGGAGGGACAGCTGTGCTACTGTGGCTGTTTTCTAATGATACACACACGCACGCAAACACTCAACACACACCTATACAGATGCATGCAAACACACAAGGCCCCCTGGGAGCTCTGTCAGGCAGAGTGGAGGGAGACAAGAAGAAGGAAGTGGCAAAGCTAAATACAGCCTCTGAAGATATACACAAAGAGAAGCTCCGGGGGGAATTCAGGGGACTGGGTACAGTTACAGGTTAGCTCTGCGGGAAGGGCGGCTGGGTTACGGTAAGAGGGTGTGTGCAAGTGACGGAAGTTAAGACTAGAGAGAAATGAACAAAACTATGGTCTCCTACAATGTGAGATTTGAGTCAGCATCTCAACAACATTTAAAGGATTTATCATACCAAGAAGTACATTTTGATTTATTATTTCAGAGACTATTATATTTTAGTTTCCCAACCTGGAGTTCAGCACTCAAAGATTCTGAATTGAATTATTGAATTATAATAAAGGCATGGCTGGTAACTGCTTTTAGTTTAGTTTTTTGTTTAGTTTATTTTTTTTTAGATGATAATAGACTGGCCTATAAGACTTCTTCTCATCTTCTCATGTAGATGAAAGTGCATGACATGGTAAAAGGGGGTCATTGGGAAAAAGAAAAGGCAGGGAACCATTGTTTTAGACCAAGGTATAATTATAACACTTAACGACTCGTATATTCATTCTGTTACACAGAGCAACAGATGAAAACAAACCTTGGCTTCTAGCTCTAAGTGAACTCAACACTGGAGGCTGCTGTAATTCTGCAGAACACAGCGGAGGGACATTTTTGTTCTGAGTGCTGTTATTCCCCTCAAACTGCTCTGACACAGGATCTGCTGACCCTGCGTGACCAGCCTTTCTGTTAACATGCACTGAGACCTTTAACTGAGACACGGAGGCGACTGTGAAGTGCAGTATGTTCCTGTAGCTAAACTTGAATTTCCTTTGGGATAAATAGTATCTATCAGCATTGCTACTGACAAGAACATTCTGTAAACCACCTAGCCAAAGGAGGCAAACAGATTTCAACAGCTCCTGGCAATATTAAACAGACATTTAATATTGCCTTATGTAAAGCCCAGTGTATTGAACAGACAGAAACAGAGAGTAATTTCGTGATGATCAAATGTGTATATGTACAGACTTACCAGCTACCATGCCTGTGAGCGAAGGGGTGGAGTAGCTGCCCTGTCCAGTGGGAGGGACATGAGGAGGGTAGCCTGGTAGAGTTGTGCTGGCTAAGTCTCGACCTGTAACCACAATAATACATGTTCTTGTTTATACAGTTAGCCAGTCAGGTTGCTTGTCTATTTACAATACTCATTTGAACTATGCTATGTTGTAATTCAATTGTGGGTGAAGGCTCAGTGAACACATGTTTTCTATTGAGAAACTGAAGCATACATCTGATAATTCTTCCACTTAAAGCAGAACTAAGTAAATGACGATAGAGCTCCCGCAGAGTTTTTCTTCCCCATTTCTTCTCTTGTAATATGGCTAAAGACATAAAAGAGGTTTCCCAGGAGAACTCTCTCCGGGTGGTGTCAGCCATATTGCAAGGCTGGTTTTCCCGCACAGACACAGCACAGGAAGACAGCAAAATATTACATGGCTTTACTTTACATTACTATGCTTTTGCAAAACCTTACAAAGATAAGTGGATTTGGAACCATATCCAAATTAACCAATCAGAGAGACATATGGTCCATTTGGATTAAAAACAAACATGTAAAACACTTACACACATAAAAAAGGAGGACTAAGGACTGAGAAACAATGCTGATTTTCTGAAAATCAACAACCAACGCACTAAACAATTATTTATCTGAGGTAGAACAAGTTATTTATTTTGTTCTGAATGTTATAAGAATTTTGGAGAGGAGATGTGATACAAATTAGCTGCTGTTGTTAGATGGATGTTTTTCATGCTCTGTGGTCCGGTTCCAGTAGCCTGATTCATCAGCTAGTTTCACTTCGTAGAAACCGTCTGACCTCGCAGTGTTAGAATTTGTTCACTCGACAGTAGGCGGATACTTTTTATCATTTAACCAATCACTGCTATTTGTGAGTCAAGTATGTAATGCACCGCTAACGGGGCTAACTAGTATATAAAGCTTTTCCCCATATCCTGTAGGAAGAAGGGCAATAACGTCTTTCCCCGTGATGAAATTCACCAAATATTCTCTTTATTCTGGCTTTATATTCTCGATCTCGAGGATCGTTGACAGCACATGAATATATGGCTCTTTGCTGATTGACTGGTGCCCGAACTTGCACTTCTGGGGTTTTTGCGAACCTTTAATTGTATTTTGATTCCTGACCTAGTTGCTGGAGAGAAATTAAATTGAGTGGTGGCACTAGGTGGCGCCAGCCTGGCTACAGTTTCACACCCTTCTGGATTAAAACAGAATGTAAAAGGGACTGGCTGATCAGGCAACCAATAATACATATTTAAACATCACAGCTATGAGGTAAAAATTTTTGTTCTGGTTTAAGTGAATATTTTTGGCTGTTAATGGCGTTGCTCAAATGTCACTTGAAACAGCGGAAGGAATTTAAATACTATTTCTCGTATGTTTAAGGGCTTTAAGTTTTGACACAAAAAAAGCACCTTACTTGATTCAAATAGCAAACATAGCATATTTATTTTAGATAAATTTATAGTATAGCAATTAATCATGCTATAACACATTGTTTACATTCTCTTTGTTTCTATCCCATAGCACCCTTTACTGTTAGCCTCCCCCCTCCTTCGCCCTGTCACTTGCAGGATAGGATCTATAACTGCATTAGACTACATGACAGTCTGTCGGCCCAAATCATTTCTCTGTGTTTGCTCGTAGTCGACACTGGGAGTGCGCTGAGAGCGAGACCACCATTCATCATGATCACAGCCCCTCCTCTTCTTCCCCCCGTCCTGCGCTCCCAACATTTATCATAATCATAAACACCTCACATGCTAACACCATCAATCCCATTCACTTCCCCTCCACTTAACCAGCGCTAACTAACTGCACGCCAGAGGAAGAGGGGAAGGGAGAACAACACCAAGATGGAAGAAACAGGGAAACTAGAGGAAATGTAGTTTTCTTAATATTACTGGAATTTGCAAATTAATGGAGGCTGTGTTCATTAATTTGCGTTGGGGAAATTAAATCATTGGTGCATGTCAACTGGTGCTCGATATTCACTTAGCATTAAGGTAATTTGCAGAGCTTTAATTTAGGTGTAATTTTGATTAAATCATAGAATTCCTTAACAAACCGTTGTTCTATGTAATAGTAAAACCAGGTAAGCGCACAAACCTTCACTGTATGAGTCCTGATTTTCTTCCTCTTGAGAAAAATATATGACAAAATGCATAGACTGCTGCTAAGGTTACCACTGGTCACAAATTTATTACATGTTCATGTTCATTTATTTCAGACACCAACATTATTCAGTCCATGGTTTGGGTTTTTTTTGTTTTGTTTTTTTTAAGGAAAAAGAGGATACAAAAATATACAAGGCAACCAAATTAATCCATAAAATTAAGTTCATTAGAGAGTGTAGTATCCCAAATCCTTATATTGGGCAAAGATGTGACAACTGAATCAACATTGTACCAACCCAACCCTTTTGTGGCTCTATGTTGCAATGAATGGTTTGAATGAGCGTGAATAATTTTATATTTTCATCCACAATATTTTTTTCCCTTTATTTGGACTGTGTTCTATCCATTTATTTGGGCTTGGGATAAAAACAATGAAATAATTTTAGATGTCATGTTGCTATATATTGCTTATTCTGTCATGTCAATCACTATTTCATCTTTGCGTCTTTTCTCCTTACGACTTCTTGTATATACTGTAGATTTGAGATTTATTTGTTACAATGTATTTTTATTTTTACTTATATATTTATAGAATTATGCCTTCTTTGACACCAATGTCTTGTTACTTTTGCTATTTATTTTGAATTTAGTATTCATTCATTATTATTCATTCATTCATCATTTATATTTTTTGGTCTCTTTCTTTCGAAGTCTAAGTAGAAATTGATACACGTTAAATATCAAAAACCTCTCAAGTGTGTTAATTTTTCATCGTAATTTATTCAAGCAATTCTCCACATATTCCCATGCTCTTGCCCTGGCAGTGCATTTGTTTGCTCCCTCCCCGCTCCTCTGTCCTCTCTGCTGTCTCGGCGTAGTAAAGTTTTTCTCAGTGTTTGACGCGACAGCCAGGCATTAGCGCAGACGGTCTACTCATCCGCTCAGGGTCAGTGCACAGGGCAAGAGGAGAGGGAGGAAAGGGAGGAGAGGAGGGAGGAGAGGAGGGAGGAGAGGGTGGACCACAGCTCACACAGACTCTCCACTGCCCAACTTAGAGGGGCCAGACAGGGCCACATCCTCAGAGGTGCGTGTGTGTTTGTGAAAATGTACGCCAGTTGTGTTGATGTGTCTGTTTTCTACCTCTTTGCTGTAGAGGTCAAGCAGACAGTACAAGTCTCCTCTGAACGGCTACAGATGAACATGCTTTGTGCCTCTCATAGACTGTCTATCTATCCACTGAATCCAACACCAGTCAGACATAAGGGAGGCTGGGGGTTTACAGAGCCCCTCTGGTACTACTATTATGTTTACATGCTATAAAAGATTAGCTTTGTGAGGTTTGTTTTATTGATGGTTTATGCAAAATCCAACTACGTGGGAGTCATGTCACTAAGCCTTTATAACTTAAGCTTGTATTGTATTTTCAAAGACGAAGCTAAAAAAAAAATAATAATGACGTGCATTGAATTTGAGATCCCTAATGAAAACAGCAAATCGGAAAAGGAGAATTTTCTACAAATTATTCACAGGGGATTCTTTTGGGGTTGGTGGTCAAATATGTGTTTTGCATATAAAGGAGGTCTTAAACTTATTGCTGTGTTTTGGATAATATCACAACTTGGGATGTGCAAAAATATCAAAATATCGGGATACTAAATTTGATGATACAGTGTTTTTATCGTGGGCTGCTGTATCGCCAAGAGGATTTTTTGGTATCAGTTAGTAGCAATTATATTGATATAATAATTTATCATAATATTGACATATTCACTGTGTTGATGATTAAAATAGACATATTTCATATTTACTTTGCACAAGTAGTGTTTTAACAAAGATATATTGTTGTTAAAATATATTTGGTTCTTAAAAACAGCAATATATTGTGTACAACATATCTATTATGGCATGTATTGCCATATTGTGATAATATTATGAGTCATGTATCGCGCATCATATCAAATCATGAGTGACCCTGTGATTCCCAACCCTAATCACAACATATAGACCAATATTAATTAATATAATTAACGGACGGGGTTCAGCCAAATTAATATTGATAAACTCCAGATTTTTGTTGTTATATAGTGAGTTATGTGGTCTAGGCACTAACAGAAATTATCAGCTTTAACATTTGTGAATTTACCTTTTGGTTATTTCATGGTAAAGTACAATGTAATCAATGGGGAAAACGGTCTCCTCATCTGGAAGTATAACATCAGCGCATTTGATGATTTGGAAATTACCAACTGAACTGGCGCAATTAAGAGATCTGTTAAGATGTCCTGTTAAGAAGCTTAATGGGGAGATGCAGCAGAAGTTAATGTTCTTCAGTTGCCAAATAGACAAAATGAGGTTATCCATTGTATTATGACTACAGTTTTGGTTTTGTCATCTCTAGCACACGAGATGACACCTTAAATAGAACAATCATTTTTGGCTGTCAGTATTTATTATGGGTACTTTTTCTTTGTAGTAGTGGGAAATTCTGATCAGATTTGAGCTGTAAAAGGCTGAAACTAAAATTACAGAAACTAAGTGTTGAATTCTATTTATTTATACAGCTCAACAATATTTAACAATATTGTACTTTTAGAATACTTTTTTGTTAATAATTCTGCTTTGTGGTTTGGTTTAAATATTATTATTTATCGTCTATATTTACGTCAGCAATATATCACACTTCAAAATGTGTTATCGTATCAAGCCTATGACCCATGTAAAGAAAGGTTAAAATGTACAATTGAAATATGAAGACCTCACTGCTTTAATAATGCTGTGTGAAACATGCAGACGTGTGATCCCCTAGAGGGAGCTCTGTTCTGAGGCCAAAGTCAGGAAACAAAATGCATGCATAATATTCCAAAGGTGTGCGCATATGTGTTTGCATGCATAAGCTGAAATGGAAATATTATCTCCCTCTCCCCCTTTTTCCTCACGTCTATGTTGCTGCTTCTCCTTCCTTCTCTCTATTCCTGCACTCGTTTGGAGCAGGTAATATTCCTCAGTGGTTTGGAAGGCCAGGAGAAAGAGCCCATTCCCCGATATCCCAAAATCCCAGCTCTATGATTCCCCTCATTACAGATGGGAACGTTAAAGGCTTGTCCAAGTGCTCCCCGGTCTACTCTTAATTAAGCAGCGCCGTTCCCAGTGCCCCTGAATAGAGCCTGACTTCTGCTCCATCCCTCCACTGCTCTGCTTCGTCTTTGCTCTGGGCTTTCTGTCTCTCCAGAGGGACACTGAGCTCTTTAAACAGGTTGAATACTTTGAATAGTTATGTTCATTTACAGTCAGAAAGGAGAGAAATGAGAGGGTTTCTTTTTTTTTTTTCATAATATTAAGTGGCTCAAATCTGAATGAAGGGATGTGAGCTCAGACTGAAGTGGAGCAGAGCATCAGTAGGTCAGATTTTGGAGGTTTGAAGATGCATAAGTGCTTGGACAGATATATACACTGGTTTTGTTTGCATCAAAATTGTTAAAAACATATATTACAGTATTTTCTGATCTATGTTATAATCTTGTTAACTCTTCAAAAAACATAATGTGAGTTGTGTTTAATTCATTCACATGCATATTTAGGCTGAGTTCTTCTCATGTGATAATACAGGAAGTGCTCCACTGTGTTTTTAAACTCCAGACCCCTTCACTAGAATCATTTGAATAATTTCAGCCCTTTATTGAATTAAAGGTAAAAAGTAGCTGTCAGCTTAATTTTTTAATGAAACAAAACACAACTGCAGGTATGTTTTTGAGGAGATAACAGCCCTCAAAAAAAGCAGAACTGAAAAACAGACCTCTACACAGTGTCTTCATCTAATTATTATTTATACATTTTATCTTTTACCATCTTACAAGAAAGAGCCATATTAGTCATTAAATAACACTTTGGGGTGAGAGGTGATGAGTCAGGGTGATCCACAATTTTGTGTGTAAAAGTTTGTGCATGTGAACACTAGAAATGTCCAAAATGGTTTGTGAGAGCTAGAAACCAGTTAGATATATGCAAATACTGACTTCCTTCTTTCACCGTTTGAAAATTATTTACCCCAGCTTTAAATCTTCTGCACAATATAACAGAATGACTCTAGGGTACGAACCCATAATCTTTTTGCATTCAGTCTCTTGTAGTTCAACTGATAAACACAATTTGGTAACATTTTAGTTTGCAGACCACAATATTAATAGCTAAAAATAGTAAAATGCAAACTTACTTAATAATCACATCTTTGTTAGTATTTATAATGTACTTTCAATGCACTTTTTGTACTTAACCATTAACTAATTTCCTCCCATTAAAGTTGTGGGAACTACAATACATATTTTTGTATAAAATCTCAATAAGCATTAATACGCGTTTGATAAAGACCAATTAACACCACTTAGTTAGCGATTTAATATGTGGTCCCTTGACTAAAATTGTCACCTGTAATTTCTTGTTCAATATATAAGTAACCCATGGCTTCCTTACCTGGCACTAGTGAGTAGGACTGAGGCCCAGAAACACCAGCTCCCAAATCTGCTCCTGTGCCCGGATTGGCCAAACTACTCTTCATCTCATCAAGTCCACCAGCGAGCGAGGCCATGGCCGAGTAATCTGACGTCTGCAATCACAACAACAGATCAACAAATATAACATTTTCTGGTGCTACATAAATATACAGTTGTTCCTTACAGCTAAGATCAATCTGAGTGCATCTCCTGCATGTAGCTGTTTCTCCCCTATACACACACACACACACACACACACGCACATGCACACACACACACACTTAACTGCGCACACAGAGTTATTGATCTGTTTACAAAGACAGGGATTTACTGTACAACCAAGTCCAACAGTCTATAACCACGGGATCAACTTGCTCTTTCTCTTCATCTCTCCTCATCCACACACACACACAAACAAGCACACACACTCACACTTTGTCCAACATACCACACTAGAGCAGCGTCACAGAGACCACAGCTAACACAAAGCCTTGTCTCCCCAGATACTCTCAACAATAACAACTGTGATCATCTCCGCACACCAACATTGTGTCAGATGCCCTGAACACATGGATTTCAGTCAAAGAAAAAAATATGACAGAGATGGTGTTTATCAAATGGTCAGGGATGACAAAAAAAAAGATACGTTTATGCAGACAATAATAAGGGCTGAATAAATACTAATTAATGACCAATTAACCATTTACAACTATGCTAATTAGGAGGTAGTTAGACGTTAATAAGTGTACCCTTAAATAAAGAGTTACCAAAACTAGTATTGAAACTAGACACTCATTTAAATAGCAAAACTGAAAGGGATTGGGCCTTGCTTGAATAGTTTTAGAATGATCTTGATTTATTTCAGAACTATTCTGAGACAACTGTTAACATTAAGGGTGCACTGTGTAACATTTCTAGTGGAGTGTCCGCCATCTGCTTATCTCCATGGAAAAGTTGTTGCTTTGTCTAGAATGTTCCACAGTATAGATTAAACCTATATATCACGAGGGAGACAAGCAGGTTATAGCATTACTCTACATTACAATTAAGATCTGTGGAGAGGAGCCCCTAGACTGATTCATCAGCCAGTTGCACTTCATGGAAACCATCTGACCTCACAGCAGTGGAATTTGTTTGCTCGACCGTAGATGGGTACTTTTTTTATTTAACCAATCGCTGCTATTTGGTTGTAACGTATGTAATGCGCCACTAACGGGGGTAACTGGTATATTAAGCTTTTCCCAAATCCAGTAGGAAGAATGGCAATAAAGTCTTTCCCCTTGATAAAATTCACCAAGCATTTTCTTTGTTCTGGCTTTAAATCCTCGATCACAGCAATCGTTGCCAACACAGAACGTATGGCTCTTCGCTTGGCTGGTGACTGGACTCACACTTCCGGTCTAGTGTATTCCGATTCCTGATCTAGTCGCTGGAGAGAAATGAAATTGAGTGGAGGCACTAGGTGGCACCAGCCTGGCCAAGTCGCCCCTATTCACAGAGGGAATTATTGTATTTTAATAAATGCTATGGATATGTTAAGAGTTAAACCATGGAGCATTTCTGGCAAAGTAATAACATCTCTTCATCTAAAGTTGCACAGTGCACCTTTAAAGAAACTGTCACGGCAAGGTTCTGGGTTTGAGTCTTCTGTTGCCCAGGCCCTTCTGTGTTTGTAGGCAGTTTCATCATCCCAAAACATGCAAAATGAAGTCAATGTAGTCAAATCTACAGATGATATGTGTTCAAAAATATCTCACATCTATTCCAGTTTTACCTTGTCTGTAGATAGAAATGTCATAATGGAGGCCAGAGTAAAACGGACTGTCCCCTGCCTCCTTAAACGCAGATGAATGAATGGAGAGTCTCGTCACCTGTGTGTGACCCCATCTCTCCATCAGTGACCATCGATCCTTATCAGCTCCTCTGTGTGTGATCCACAGAGTATGGTGATTTACAGAGCAGCCACTGACACTGACGACCAGGAGATTAACTATTAAATACAGCAGTGTTTCAGGGCCACAAGGAGCTACTGTCATATCTCTAATGTTTTATTTTATTTTGAAATTTTTTATCTATTTGAGATTAGTATTTCAAAATAAAACCCAACATAATTTTGTTTATAATATCTCATGAACTTGGACTTAGACTTGGACAGACTTTATTGATCCACAAGTGAAATTCTTTGGACACAGTAGCTCAAACATCACAATAAATATACTAATAAAGAGCAAAATATAAATGTAATAATACATTTAAAACAAACAAGTAGCAAAACACACAAAAATGTAATCTTACTAGAAGAGTGCTAATTCTATTGACCTAATTTGGCTCAGGCACTGTGACAGAAAACTATATTTATGAACCCTATAAAACTACTGCCCCACTGATTTTTTTTTCTTCTTTTTTTCAATTCCGTGCATTAAGTGGCTGCTTTTACCCTCTGAGCCTGTACATGTTGGAGCTGACCTGTAAGTTAGGTGTGCGTTTGTGCTCACTGACCTCTTAAACACCCTTGCACACAACACAACCACTGGACTGTGACCTGCCAAATAACAGCTTTACTCCCAGTACACACATCTCTGTCTGCCTCTTAAGAATTCCACCACATTTTAACTTCTTTTTTCTCTCTTGTCTCACCCTTTCACTTCATATCTGTAGTTTTATTTCCTTGCTACCTCTCCTCCCCCCTCAGTCGCCCCCCTGTCTTATTGTAATGGTGTTTAATGTGTCCGTGTTTCCATGTAGATAGGGGGGCATGGGGGGGCTAGGCGGCAGGGGCTGACACAAGAAGGGGTGTGCTCCAGTAATTGGCCATGATGAAGTTTGGCCAGTGGGGTGACAGGCCCGCTAAGGAAGATGGATCATTCTCATTCGCCCCCGTAAATGTTGTCAATTCCACCATTCATACAGCGCCATCAACCCTCATCAAAAAGCGGGCGGGGTGGGGGGTGTACGCTGGGCCAAAAGGAAGGGTTGGGGTTCGAGAGAAAGGGGGACTGAGGGCAGTTCTGGGCTGGACTGGTTTTGTAATCACTCTATGGGCTTTGGTTATTATTCAATATTTTTGAATAATTTTGGAGAGCACAGTCAAGTATATTTTAGTTCTGGTTCCTTGATTGGGAAAATGCGTCACGCTTTTTATGAGTATATCAATGCAAGTTCTTCAAGGAAAAGACACATTTTCAACTAGGGGAACATTGTTTATGTTCATCACATGTTTATGTTCAGCACCTAAAAAGTAATTAAACCAAAAACCATTTACAGATCATTACAGCTTCTGCACTTAGGACTTGTTTACATGAGAACGCTTGTGGGTAAAAACAACTAAATATTTAGTCAGAAGTGCCTTTCGTTTAGATGGCGAAGGCATTTTGGGGGCTTAAAAGCGCAAAAATCTGAAACCACCCTCCAGAGTGGAAAAGCTGAATACACTCCGCCATAACATTTCCATCTACACTGCCCAAGACGCAAAACTCTGATCAGAACTGCTCACGTCGCATACGCGTTTACATACATCATCATCTAGCATCACCACCTAGCCGCCTGGCATGCATTTCCAATCGAATTCCACACACTTTTGCATCACCATATGCACGGAGATTTCCTCCTGAAAATGCTCTCCTGAACATGGAATAAAACATGAAGACGCAAAGCCACTATAGCGTCTTCTGTTCAGACCGTCGTCATATAAACGTAGTCTTAGAATGCAAAAAGAAAGATGCTGACTTAAAAAAAAAACTTTCATTGTCTTGATACTGGATAATAGACTGTATAAAGAAGTGGACTGAGGGAGTGTGAGTTCACCCTTAGCGTTCACAAGTCTAGAGTTATAGGAGTGAATTTGGAGTTGAGTTCCATATTAGGAATAAGAATTGATTTACGGCCAAATACTGAAATAACCAGGATCAGGTGGAGCAAGTTAATACGAAAATTCTGACATCAAAATGAGTTACAGAGCAGTTACAGAGACAGAGGTGGTGTTTTTTTAATGCGAAGTGAATTGGAGCCAGAGTTGACGGAGGCAGATGGGCATCCATGCTCACTTCCTATTTGGAACGCGGCAGATAGTGACTTAGCTATGTTCATTTATATATACACACTATGGTCTGGATACATACGCATTAAAGTTGTCCAACACTTATCCAGTTAATTATGAAGTGAAACTAAAACAGTGGCCAAATCTTTTGTATTGTCCGCACATGAAGCTCTCTCTCCGCACACAGCAGATTGGTACAGTGCCTCTGAGATGGAAGTGTAATGGTTTGGTCAAAATCTCACATCAATAACAGATGAGCCCTAATCGGCCTGGACTCTCTCACACACACACACACGTGCATATGCTGTCAACCCACACTATTTGCATAATAGTATTTCCCCTTTTCTCCATTCTCCAATAGCTTCTGATTTCTCCATCTCTCTCTGGCATTGTCTTGTGTCGCCCCTGATAGAAAAAGGCTGGACCATAAACAAACAAATCCCTCAGAGGCCCTCGAACTGAGACAGCCACTGTGGGGAAACAATTAATCTGTGCTTAGAAAGAGCCTGGGAGCAGCAGCCAGTGTCTACTTCAGTGGAAATCTCTTAAATGCTAAAAAACATCATAGGAATTATGCATAATATGGTGTATGATTTTTTTTTTTTTTAAATATAACATTTTTCTGCTTGGTTTGTCTTGGTTTAATATCAACTCACTATTGCTAAAATTTCAATGAATAACAACTTGCATTTTACAAGTCTATAGTTGTTTTACCATTGTCAGCTATGTTGTAAAAATTGTATTAAAAGGTGATTTAACGTGAACAATAAGTAAATACTTTTGGGATTTTTATTGCAATAGAACTCCTGCGTGCATTTGGACCCAGGGGCAGCCCAGATGGGTGGGGTCTCTGCTGGAGCCCTGATTTATCACCTGAGTAATATGAAGTGATTGAAGGGAAATTCAAATGAACTCTGTTGGACAGGCACCCACATGCACACTCCCATGTGCACACACATTAATAGCAGGGCTTAATAGAGAAGAGTGAAAGGGGGAGAGATGAGATCAAATGATGGCTTGTTAGTAAGAAAGGAAAAGGTTTGAGCAGGACAGGGCTCCAGTAACTACAGCAGACAGATAAAATAAGACTTGTCTGCATGAGCGACAAGAGCAATTTTATCCATTTGGTAAAAGAAGAAACTGAGAGAGGCTTGCAATGCAGAAGTTGCAAAGAAGCATGCTTGTAAACAGAGTAGAAGGTCTGCAGTTTTAAAAATAGTAAGTGCAATAATGAATTACGATACCCAGATGGTTTGTTATTATTTCCTTTGTAGAGTACAATCTGGAATGCAAAATAAAGTAACCAAAATCTTATGTAGTTAATGCTACAGTAATTCCCTTGTGAGTGGATATAGTAAGATTTTTCTTAACTGCTTTGTACCATTCATTATCAAGGGTCCCATTCATATGTTTTATTTGTAAGAGACCCTAAAATTTCATTTGAAGTGCAATACAAATGCATTTTCCAATAGCAATGTCTTAAGTGCACCCCTATACTATTTTTAATAAGGCTGCATATGTCTTATTAGTGTCATTATATGATAGCATTGAACGTAACTGTTGAACTTTATCGATATTGCATGAGCACCTGACTTGTGTGACATGTATGTGTGTGGTCTTTTTATGCTGCGATCTGTGACTGCAAACAGAATTACCCCTCCTGGATGAATAAACTTTTCTAAACCTAAACCTAAATATTTTTTTGTCCCATGAACATTGCTCTACAGGCCCCCACCACTGCAGCAAACATCACGTTTTTCATGAGCGTCCGTCACAACACAGCATGACCCTCCTTGACCAGCTCCCTGCACACATACGCACACACACACTGGCACACACTCACACATCCACACCTCTGCGCACACAAAGAGGCCGGGCCGGGGCTGTCAGTGTGTCACCGTTAAGGATATGACTGTCAATCAACCCCTCTGGGAAATGCAGGGGGGGTGATCAACGAGACAGGAGCGCAGTTCAAGACAGATAGTGATGTACGTGTGTGTGTGCGTATGTGAGTGTGTGCCTCTTTATAATCACAATGCCGTTCGCTAAAGCCATTTTGACCCAGTGGTGACCCAAGACTTAATGCCTCCCCTATCCTAGTGCCTGACCCCAGCGGCTTGACCGGGCTCACGGAGGACACTGACCTGGGAATCATGTGCATTATAGTCCTGAGTCATACCAGTCTATAGAGGGACTAGCGCTGCTCCCAAACCGACCTCTCGCCCTCACCCCACTCCACTCCCCATGTCAGTCAGAGATGTCTGAATAGCCTAAAAAGCCCAAATCTGCCCTATAGGTCTAAGGCTGCAACCTACTTGTGCTGCTATGTACTTCTACACAGCTAATGTTTTTTGTCCTTTTGGCCTTGACTTTGGCTGAGTAAATAAACAAGAAAAGGCAGATCTTCAAAGCTTTTCTAAACAGCATTTTAAGACAGAATATTTTTACTTAATTATTGACTAGAGGGGCTGCAGATTAGAAGATATCTGAGAAACAGTGGCAAGAATACAAATGCATTTGTTTTGATTTTGTTATTCAGTGGACTCCATGCACCTGTCTATTCCACTCAGATTTACATTATAGAGAATACAAAGGGCAGGAGGTCATTTCAGATGCAGTATTTAGCTACAAAAACACACAGCACATCTCTGCATAGTCTCTCACACTCAAACACGGAAAAACACATTCCCAAGATACATCAGCATGCGGACGGCTCTGGGGGTGTCCCTGAGCAGCAGGAAGTGAGGTCATAATGAGGCGCCAGGTCAATATGCTCATTAACCCCTGGAGTGTGTCTCGATTATACGAACATCAATAGGACACTCCTGACTGGCTCTTCACAAGTCTAACCAGTCAGGAGCAGAGAAAAACACACTCAGAAGCGAACGATTATGTAGTTGTGATTCAATACATGCAATAGATCAGAGTGTGAGCTTTGAAAAGGTAATATTAGCCGATTATTGAACTTTAAAGGTGCATTGTGTAATTTTTCTAGTGGAGGGTTCGTCACATGCTTTTCTTCACAGAAATGTTATTGCTTTGTCAGGAATATTTCACAGTATGCTATTAAGTCTTTCTATCTTCATGGAGACCAAACCAGAAAAAGTCACAGGTCAGATCTATGGAGAGGGAACCCCACTCGAGCAAAATGTTTTTCTAGGTATTTTTGAGCTGTAAAACCATCTGTAATTGAATAAATGTAAGGTAGAGCTGTTTAAAGTCATACTGTGGAACATTCAAGGTAAAGCAATGACATATCCATACAAACAAGCAGGTGACAGACCCTCAACCAGAAAAATTACACAATGCACCTTTAAATATGCTGTATTTTGTTTCCTTTGTCTCTATTCATTTAGTCATTTATATTGTGTGGTACTGCATTTTAAAAGCCCAAAACACTCTCTCACAGACTCATACAAGCATAATATTATTGATCAGCTGTATGTGAGTGACATGGCTTGGCAAGGCATAGCAGGCAGGGCAGGCTTTGAGCATCAGTAGAAGCACAGAGAACCAGTCAAAAGCTGGAGCTGCAACAATTGCTTATGCTAAGCTTGGACGTACTGGCAAACTAACAGGGCTAATTTTGCATGAACAAAGTGTCATAACATTTATTTTCCATTTAACCCTACTCTGACACGCATAATGGATTTCTGAAAGTCTTTTAAAGGTCCTATTTTACACAACATTGACTCTTGTGAGCTTTAAGCCAAGTTAGAGTGTTGTTACCTCATCAAAAACATAGTTGTGTTTTGTTTAATTCACACGTCTGTCTTTATCTCCAAAGCTCAAAATGCTCTGTTCCACCTTGTGATGTTATGAAGTAGTCATTTTCAAGTTAACACCTACCTTTAGTTCAGTGGAGATTGGTAATTCCAGGGCTAAAATAATCTAAATGATTCAAGTGACGGTGTTTAAAAACACAGTAGAGCACTTCCTGTATTACCACGTGACATCGCAAGGTGGAACAGTGTTTTTGAGTTTGAGAGAAGAACACAGCAAGATTAGTGAGTAAGACATGTGTAAATGAAACTAAACACAAGTCCAGGCATGTTTTTGAGGAGGAAACAACATTATAACATAAAGCAGTAAATAGTGTAATATGGATCCTTTAAATAATACATGAGCACCATAATATAGCACAGTATTTGCTATTTCTGAAAATTACATTTTATATATAGACTAGCAGGTTGACTCCACTCCCTCCAGCCCCAGCCTGGAGCCTGCACAGTACTATGCCCTTACCTTGCCACAGTCTAGGCCCACATACAGCTCGGGGCAGGCCTGCATTGGACTGGACATCTGTCTGTCAAACAGGCGATCCAATACCTCGATCTGTTGCGGCGAGAATAGCTCCCCTCTCATCTGTTTTCGGAGGAAGTCCCGCCCACTGTGGCCATGCCCATTGGCCAGCGGCGACTCCTGCATACCTGTGCAAAAATAAGAGCCACATTAGATAGAACATCTGATTGAGAAATTGAGTTATTATAGCTAAAAAGATTCAGTTCATGAGAAAATTCAGGTCTAGAACTCTCCTGGACTGATGCTATACAAATGCAATCTATTACTTCACATATGATCCTTTTCACTACCCATCTAGTTACACTCCCAGAGACACAAATATATATTTCTTGGCTCTACTTATTGTCTGTGAGCTCCTGTATCCTGCAGTTATTGCGAAGCTGAGGGACTGAACGAGACAATTACAAGAACCCTGAAGAGTCGTGCCCCACACATGATTAGAAAAAAAAGATAAAGAGAAAGGGGGGATGAGGGAGAAAATCCCCTGCTATGGGCTCAATTCATTGGGCAAACCGCTGCCGAGAGTCCATTTTAGTCCTGGGGTCACTGTGTGTTTGGGTTTGGTGAGAAGGTGCGCTTGGTGTGGGGAGAGTGATATGACAGGCAGGTGGGGTGGGGGTTGGGGGATCAAATGTCTATTACCATTCTGCTTCTGAGTCATCTGTACCTCAGACCAAGTCCAATGTGATGAAGCAAAAAGAGAGCATGATATCTGGAATAGC
Source organism: Boleophthalmus pectinirostris (assembly GCF_026225935.1). Taxonomy (NCBI): domain Eukaryota; kingdom Metazoa; phylum Chordata; class Actinopteri; order Gobiiformes; family Gobiidae; genus Boleophthalmus; species Boleophthalmus pectinirostris. Next base: position 27,841,240 of record NW_026571190.1, read on the forward strand.
TTTTAAAAATAGCTATGCATACAGAGGTTAGATTTTAGTTTAGTTTAGTTTATTTGTTTGTTTATCAGGCACAATGCACATACAAAAACAATGACCTTCACAAAGAGGTAATATGTTTGTGCCAGGTTATAGCAAAATAGCTCATTTCCTCCTTCAGTTCTTGGACAGGCTGATGTCATAAATGAGGTACATGCCAATCGAATTTATAGGTCTTTTAAGGCATTTTTAATATACATAATTTATAGAGTAATGTTGAGTTATTTTTATCAAAAGGGACTGGTAACCTTGTATTTTTCATCTACTTTTTTTTAGCCATTGCTGCCCTGAGGCTGGTAGACAAAGACACAAGCGTGCCTTCTGAGACCACCACTAATCACTCCACATTCATTCTGAGAGAAAGCGCTGGCTAGACTTGGGATCGAATTTTTAACCAAGATCATGCTACTACCTGAGCCAAAGGTGGGTATCAAAGGAGTCAAAAATAAAAATAAAGAACAATACAAGGCAATTTTGATATTATAACACTGATCAAAAGGAGGAAAAAACAATGAGAAGCCAGACTGAGATGGTAAGAAAGAGGTTAAGTTAAAGGGCCCATATAATGCTATTTTCAGCTATGTTATAATATTGTTTTGTTTCATTCACACACGTTTAATACACCACTTCTGCATATTTAGGCTTGAGTTCTTTTCTCAAACAGAAAACACTGTAGACAACCTGATAATGTAAGGTTACTCAAACATGTGTGACTGAAACCAAACACAACTCCAGATATGTTTTTCAGAATGCAACAACAGTCTAACACGGCCTAAAGGTCACAAGGGTTAATTTTGCATAATATAGAACCTTTAAGTGAAACTCAAAATCCCCAGGCAGAATGTGCAGAAATTAAGTAAACCAAAGAAATTAATAAATGAAACCAAAAGGAAAACGAGGAAGATTGACAGTGGCTTAGATGTTTTTTAAACCTACGAACTGAAAAGAGGTTTGATCCCTGTATCAACATTACATAGTATATTGTTGTGTTATTTGCCCAGACATTAGGATCTTTGGAGTAGAGGTATTGAAGCAGTGCACAGTGTATAGATATCCCAACTGTATCTCACTATGAGCAACTCAACAAAACTCCCCATTCCTCCCTAGTCCACAAAAACCTCTTTCTCCTTCTCTCACAAACACTCCTTTTCGATCGTAATCTCTCCCCTCTGGTCTGTAGCCCCTCGCGTACACCTTCAGAGTGCAGTCAGTGTATGGAGCTGGTCCCCGGTGACAGACCAATCGGGGTGGAGATAAAGCCCGTATGATGCTTTAGCCTGGTAACCCACGGCGACCCATTTAATCCCACTGGCCAGTCCCCATCATGGAATTCAATTGATCAATCATGTAGCTCTGATGGCACCATTTCAGCTACCTTATTGCTTTCTGCTGTCACTCTGCCTCACACATAAACACCACCTGAGATACTGACCAGGCTATACACACACACACTGTATTCTCACCATAAAGACATTAACATATTAAAATAATCAGTGTCCATTTGGGTGTATGTTAGAGCATGTTGTGCGGTGGAAGCTTGATATCCGGTCTCATTGTATTAGCGGATGGGTAAAGAAACTCATTGGCGTGACGGGTTAAGTCCCATTCACACAGCAGCCTCTATCTGTGCGCGGCGGTCTCAGAAGGGAAGCGCTCGTCTTGCCTCTTTTTTAGAGCAGAACAAAACAAACAATGACGCCTTATTGTTCTGGCCTCTCTGCCTTTTGCCACTCTCTTCCGGCTGCTCTGTCTATCTCCTTAACTCGTTTTCAATTCCTCTTCTCTCTCTCTTTGATACTGGTCGCTCATTACTACTCGTATATGCAGGTATCCCACTATTCAAGGACAGTCGTGTTTAAAATGGAAATACCCAGGATAATAATATTGATTTTCATTTTGGACTTTTAGCATTTTTGACTTATTTAGTGCTGAGAGATTTAAGACTGCTAAAAAATAAAAGTTGCCTTGAAATGTACCTTTGGGGAAAATTGACTTGATATGTTCTGAAAGGATTAAGATGTATGGGCTCAAAAAGCAAGTATATAATTTTGTGCAGGTTCTAAGCATAAACAAATGTAAATTGTGTTGGGAAGGACATCTGGTATGAAAATGTGCATATAAACTTTAGAAATTTAGAAAGAAAATTGAAAGACATGTTCCTAGTCAACACCAAAACAGTGGTAGCGCACATTCAGATCTGACATACGATATTTAAAAATCAAGTTCTATATCACAACTTTGGACTTGCAGATGTAATATTGCGCCACAATTTGGTTCTCCACTGTCTAATACGCCTCTTGAAATTAACACGCTTTTTACACAGACGTAAGGCAGAATAATTGTAGTGAAAACTTTGAAAAAACACACTGCAACGAGACTAAAAGAAAATGGTCCTTATAGGGCTGGGTGATGCTCTGAGTGACAAGTGGATTTGGCAAATCATAGTGAAATGTGAACTCTCAGAAATATTTTTGTTACCTTCTGAAGGCAATATAAATGGCAATCACAATTGAGACAAATTAATGGCCAGATCTATGGAAAAGCAAGTCTGGATATGGTAAGAATCCATGTTTTTAAGGTATTTTTGGGCTATAAAACAAATGTAATTGAACTAATGCAAGGGAAATATAATAACATTAAATAACATTTCCAGGGAGATAAGCAAGTAGCAGGTCCTCCACCTTAGAAGTTATATAGTACCCCTTTAAGATAAATTTTTCTGACACATAGCATGCTCCACGATGTCCCTTGTTTGGAAAGTAGAATTTAAAATAATGCTTTTTGCACTTGACAATGTTGGCTCCCTCATGTACACAACAGTCTGACCCCACACAGGGCCTTTACCAGGGTCCCGGATGGATTCACTGATCAAAGTTATTTCTGAGGGCGGGGGTTAAACAGAGGAAGCTGGGGTGAAGGACAGAGCCCCCCATGTTCTTCTCTTCTTTATGTGCTGCCCGGTACAGAGACCCTTTATCTCCCAGAGTCACAGTGGATGCACAGCGGGGTGAAGGGTCAGCTTTGTGAGTAAATGTAACTGATACTATTACTCATCATGTGATTTCTGACTCAAATTCAGGTTTAAAACAATAGTAAGTCCGAAAGTAGTTTTGACTAACAGCCACCTGGCCTGGCGCTGTATGAGGTGGCGCACACACACACATAAACATATCTATTCTCTGGAGTTCAGATAATAGGTTAAGACACAAAAGTCCCCCCTGGCCCCGTGAGTCAAGTTCTCCCATTCAATCCAATTCAACATGATTCAAACCCGGTCACCCCCTCACTTCCCTTCACTTTGGCTGGGGTCAAAGGTCACCACAGGGCTTTACCCCCGCACAATTCTGAATATACACACACACATATGCTGCGGAGACGCCTTCCTGTGTTCCCATCTCTTCGGCAGCTGCCATTTTATCAGTTACAGCAAAATTCAAAGCTTTTTTCAACGTGCACACATTGTCTTGGAAATGAAAAAAGGGAGATATGATCAAGATGTTAAGAAAACGTTAATGCAGCTTTTGGTGTCAACGTAGTTTGATTCAAACTACAAAGAAAGCAAGGTTTTTTTCATGCAATTCTAATCCAAAATGTAATGTTCAAAAAGACAAACAATTCAGGGGGATACTCAGAATAAAGCAATAAGAATACATCACATATTTAAAATCTAAGATTGTATTTTATTTGATAGACACTAGAGGTGTGCCAACATTCAACAAATCCAAGCAGTGGCAGAGCTTATTTAGAGAAAAATAAATCTATCCCTGTCATGCACTCAGCATATTTACTGTGTTAATATTAAATTGTGTATATTTCATAGAATGTGCATGTAGTGGTTTTACAAAGAAATGCCATTGTAAAAATGTATTTCTTTCTTTTAAAACAGTGATATATCATAGAATATCATATATATAACATATTGATTACCACACCACATCGGATTGTGATATTGTCATAGTCGCGAGACATGTTTTGTGTTTTGAGTCAAGAGCAGCCATGTGATTCAGAGCAGACACACACCTGAAGTAAGAATTTTGTAATGACTTTAGTAACATGACTAAACTAAGTATTTGAGAAAGCAGGGCTTAACTTTTTTTTTTGGGATGTGCTGCTGCAAATAGAAGTGCTTTTAGTAGTATTATAACATTATCATGATATTAATGAATATTAATTCATTATCTATAGCAGTGATACTCGCTACATTGAAAAACAATTATAGACAATAGTTTTGTGCATTTTGGTTAAAATATAACAGGCTAATGTGTGGGATGTTGCAGTTTAGAACTACTGTATTTCTGACAAAAACTTCCTATAACTTTTATATTAATATAAAGATTTAAACCATATGACTTTAAATCTGACAATAACATTTTAGTACTTGGCAAAACTATATCCTTGCTTCAGATTTCATGCAGATAAACCCCACTGTCATGTCTCATCTTTGTGCGTCCGCATGTTGTCACACAGAAGCATGTGTGTTTGTGTGACTGTGTGTTTGTGTGACTGTGTGTGTGACTGTGTGTGAGTGTGTGAGAGGCTGCTGTGTAATGTATGTCTGTGTCTGTCCATGTTGGTGCATGCTGTTCTCCCTGTTGCCCCTCGCTGTGTGTGTGTCATTATCCAGTGGGGGCTGCTCTAATGGAAGCTGTGATTAGCAATGCTGTTAATTAGACCACCGAGCCGGGCGTGCGGACCTCTGCCACAGAAAACTGCACGCACACACAGACACACATGCACACACACAAAGAGATGGGATGCAGGGGCCAACATGATGCTTCAGCCAGCCAGTGTAAGTGCAACAGAGGTCTAAGTATTTATCTTCAAACACAAAAGCAGCTCTAGTGAAATGACTAACAGACCGCACATGTAGTGAACAAAGACAAACAATGATGCGGCTAATTACTTATACTTGAACTGCAGATTTGGCAACACAGTTATAGCCATACTCTACAGGAAGTGTTGGGAAGTAACTGAATACATGTACTGGGAATAATATATCTTGAATATAATTTGGGTTCTTGTATTCTGGTACAGTTATTCTTTCATTTGGTAGTATTCAGAATACAGTTACTGTTCTAAATTCATAGGAATACATTGTTGTTCTCGATCACACAATTTAGGCTTCAAACTGCACAGAAACAGTGAGAAAAATAGACAACTCTGCTCTTGTGGTGAGGCATATGTGATTTTTCCATCTCCAATTAGTAATAAATAAATGTCAGACAAACATAAAGCTGTTTTGACTTATATGTTTCATTTAACAATAATTTAAATGCAACTTGATTAAAAAGTACTAAATATTCAGAATACAGTACTCTGATTGGACCATGTATCGGAATACATTATAAAATACATTCTAGCGCAGGTATTGAGTATTCTGTAACTAAATACATTTTGTTCTTCCCATCACTGACTACAGGGTGAATACTTTGTGCTACATTTGTGCAATTACATATGTTAGAAAAAAATACTGACTCTATGAAAATATTATAGGCCACTTTGAAGGCAGCAAGTGTAATGTCCCTGTCTCCTAGAAGGTGACTTGTAATCACAAAACATAAAATACAGTATTATCTGGAACCTGCTTTGACCAAATGTCAAGTGTCCAAAATGAAATAGGGATTAGCAATGTAAAAACATGGAAAAAGAAGGACAGTGCTGAACCTGACTGAAATTATGTGCAGTTTAATCTTTAGCACAGCACAAGCTAATGTCGCTAGAGCTGTGTCAGCAGTTTGTATTTATTTATTCATTATTATAAATTCAGAATGTGTTTTTCTACACAGTAATGTCACTGAATAGTCCAAAGAGGCTGTCAACTATTTAGTTACACAGCTGCATGGTCAATCTATTAAATGTCTGTTTAGAGGAGTAAGAAAAATCCCAAACTGTATTGTGTTGTTTGGTAAATTGTAGTTTTGTAGTTTTGAGAATAGGATTAGGATAATCTCTGTGACTGTGATAATTACGATCACTACTACAGCTAAATACTACAGCTAAGGCTTTAACATGTTAAAGTGTTAAAAAATTATTTCATAACACTTTAAAAACACATGTCATCTCCTTCAGTGTTATTATTGGTTGTTTTCCCATAATATGCAGTAAAAGGGTCCAAGTCTAACCTTCACCTGAGCCTCTTGTCCTGGCTTCTTCTTCTTTCAGCTCCAGCATTACTGTATTCCTCATCATGAGCGCTGCCTTTGTGTGTCTCTCTGAGTGTGTGTGAAAGCCCCCAGTGGCGCTCTGTCACCCCCCCTCTTGCTCCGACATCTGGTCCTGTCTCATTTACGGTTGGAGAATGTCGGTGTGATGGCTTTTTAATGCTACTGACAGTGCTACGTACACACATGTACATCAGCATGCTCCCCTCTATTAACATGCAAGCCGCATTGATCCACTATGACAGCATATACGATCAATAGTGCATGCATAAACTGGCTTCTCAGCTAGATCTGGATGTTAGTAAACAAAAAAGTGGTGCGGGATGGAGATGTTTGGTTTAGAAACTCCCATGATGCAACACTCACATCTGGCATTGATTCTCAGGTGTGGACACAACTTAGAAGTTGTTTGTGTGTTGTTCTCTTGATGTACAGTGAAAACAGAAACTGAATGTTTAGGTTTGCCTGGGTTATAGTTTCAATAAGCCAGATGACTATTCTAATGAAATATCGACATTTATCAAGGTTTAGAGTTGTTAAAAGTGCATATTGCTTTAGGCTGGTTTTAATTTGTGGAAAACCAGTCAAAAGTTTGGACACACTTTTCCTACTTTATTTCTGTGATTATTTACACTATATATTCTCACTGAAAGCATCAAAACTATGAATGGACACATATGGACTGTAGCAAACAAAAAGAACTCAAAACTTCTTTTAGATTAAAATCAATTAAAAATATCCACCCTTTGCTTTGAACCCTGCATCTTGGTCTTTCTTGACCCTGACATCGCACACCTCTGAGGTGAAAACCATTTCAGGAAACTTCATCACGAAGCTCATGGAGAGAAGGCCAAGGGTTTTTAGTGCTTTCACCAAAGCAAAGGATGGCTACATGGAGGATTTGAATATAAAATATATAATATATATTCAGATGAGTTTTTCTTCTACCTTCTTCTAGTTTCTACCTTTTTTCTTTACCACATACATGTGTCCAAACTTTTTGTGGCACTCCTGCTGAAACCACAAACTCGTAAGCTACGTAAGCTAAGTGTTATTTGTCTGGATATTTGAATAAGTGGAATTCAAACCAATATACATCAGGGCTTTAATGAAACTGAAACATGAGTTATGAAATGTTTTAATGGGATAAGCATTTGCGTACATGACGGTCAGTGCTGTTTTTCTAAAGAGAGCCTTCAAACATATACCCAGTACAATAAGTCAGAAGCATGCATCTGAAACGGGGTCAAGTCTCCTACTGTGTATTTCAAGTGTAGTTTTTGGTGTAATTTAATTTGATCATATCCATGGACAGACAATGGACAGCTTAAGAAAATCACATCCACTAAGAGTCTGAGAGTCTATTATCCTACCTTCATCTCTCTTCCTCTTGCCCACATCAGTTGCCGAGCTGATACCCAGAATCCCACTGATTGAGTAGGAGGAGCCTGCTGAATCACTGGTCACTGCAGAAACCTGGGTGGCAGCTACAGATGTCCCTGCAAAAAAGAATAAAAAGAGAATTAATAACAGCAAAAATAGAAAATGAGTAAAACTGATAAAAGTATCAAAAATGAAAGGATATAGGTATTCTGTTGTTGTGATCACACAGATGGAAAGAACAAGGACTAGTAGTTTCAGACACTGACTGAAGTTAGCTGTTGTAAATATGGATGTTTGAAACTATTGTGCTTGCCCCTTCAAATGCCAAAAGTATCGTGAATAGACTACAGATCTATATGTTATTGTGTGTAAAATTATAGTTCATCTTAAATGTATTGATTCTTGAGATTAAGTCAGAAGTATTTGCCAGATTAAAACTTGAAACACTTGTTGTTGATAGTCGTATGGTTTTAATCACCAGGTGTTAATAATGTGTTTTAAAGTCACAAATCTTCCATAATCTCTAAATAAGTGGATCTTGTTTAATCTTCTTTTTTAGTGACAACAGTGAACCTTAAAAAGAAGAAAAAGGACATAGGCCAGGCAGTGTAGTATGAGTGAGAGTATTTGTACTGCTCTAATCTTTCCCTGAAGGAGACAAGTTGGTTTGTGGGCGACACAGCGGCGTACTCGTCATCGCTTCACTGACACACACACAACATGGAGTCAGTCACTTTCTGGTCTCTTATCAGCGCCCTGTGAGCGGACGGTGGTGCTGAGTGACAGTATGGTATCCCAGGAGGGACAAGAAAGGTGCAGAGAGACAGACATCCTAATCCATACTCCCAGCAGACCCCCGAACACACACACATACACATAGAAAGTAGGATCTAAATAAAAATAGACAAACTCACAGGATCAAGGTCCCTTCTAGCCACTTCTGCTAACAACAAGGGGGCGATAATGAATGCATATCCCTCCTTTTTCTCCAACACTTGATTTAGCACTTCAATTATCTGATTTTCTTTTCTCTTTCTTTTTTTTAATCTGGAACGCAACGCTTTTATTCGGCAAATCCAAATGTTCAATTTTCCGCCCGGGAGTGGGACCATTTATCTGTGTAATCTCAGTGTGTCGATGTGCGTCTAGGTGCAGCTAGGTGTGTGCGCGAAAGAGGCAAGTAGCGCTGCGTGTGAAATTAATTTAGATTAATAGACAATGCATGATTATGAAGATACGAGAGACAGGGAATCCACTTTGGGGCGGAGTGGGAGATTGACTGCGCTGTGTAATGTATGTGCACGACTATAGTATGAAATACGGTAATAGATATATGGCTTTGGGAGACTTAAATCCAACACAATCTGATATCTGGAGTTGTGCATGTAAATTAGCATAATAATAAAGAGACTGGATTCTTGACATGATGTCACACCAGCACTGGCATTTGCATGTATGGTGTTAGCAGAATAAAATCGATTGAGGAAAAACGGTAATTTTAAGCAAACTGTAAATGAATTGTGAGTTTATTCATTGGGGAAACATGTCAATATTGGCACAGAGGACCTCCACAACACAACGCAAATAAGTGTGTTTGAGATTTACATACAGATGTTTGATGCATAAACTGTTGAGGTAAAGACCCTGTCATCTCTGGTCTCAAGCTTTACAGGTTAGGCTTGGTTGTATGTTAAACGTTTGAGAAATACTTTTTTGACAGATTTTTTGCCACTAGCTGTAACCAAACGTGGGTATTGAACGTGACGCTTCTTTCTTGCATGGTACTGAGTTTAACAATCAAACAGCGGTTTTCCACCAGTGTTATATGTGAAAGGGGTTAGACATTAGATTCTGCATAATCCTTTTGAGCATTACTGTGTCACTCTTCTTTCTTCATGTTACACTGTGTACTAAATTGCTTAAATAAAATAAAATGAATGAATGAACGGTATTATTAACGTGATTGAAATTGTATGATATAAATGACAAGAATGCATTGGAATTTGAAAGCCCTTACGATGTGTTACATTTGTCAAACAGTGCTGATGTGAAGACTGTTTCTGTATTTGATCTACCGCTGTCTATTTTCACAGTCCAAGCTTTGCTCCCACTGAACTGTGCATCTTCGCAGGCAGCACTTACCTAAGTTGTGAGCCGCCACTGAGCCTGTTTGGCCCGGCTGCTGAACCTTAGTCCGAATGATCCTGGTGGAGAGAGGAGAGCAGATATTAGCGAGGATCTGGGTGACACAGGAACATGAGCGTTGTGGGAACAGCCCTGTATGTGTGCCAGTCTGTGTATGTGTGTATTTGTGTGTGTGAAGTGGCTGAGGCAGGCTGACATGGCAAAGGGGCCTCACACTTCCTGCTTGGCTGCTCATGCAAACCCTATTCCTCCTCTCTCCATCCTTTCTTTTCCTCTCCTCCCCTGCTCCCCTCTGTTACTCCGGACCTTTTTTTTTCCTCCAAAGCATGGCCCTTTTATATGATGCTTATTCCCTTCCTTGCTCCAGCACACCTTACGTTCCTTTTGTTCACCTATTTTGCCCCCTCTCACTCTCTTATTACACTATCCCTCCTTCGTAGTGCTGTGCTCAGGGGGAAAGCCTTGTCATTGTACTACCGTGTTGAACCACTGAGCTGCAGCCCCTTCATACATATGGAGGTCTCTTAGCTGGTCACTATTCCGCACGCATATGAAACAGTATATCCTACCTCCACCCTGGATACCTGTTGCTATACGTGCTATGGCATCACCTGTTGATGGAGCTGACGCTGGGGACGCTGTCGTTGTCACACACTCTCTCCGCGAGCAGTCTGTCCCGGATCTCCCAGGCAAACATGGTGGGGTTTTGGCGTTTGTAATCGGCTATTTTGTCAACCACTTTGGGTGTAGCAACCTTTGGTTTGGAGCCCCCGATAACGCCGGGGCGGATGCTGCCTGTCTCATAGTACCTGCAAAAAAAAACAAAAAAAAACACATTGAATAAAAATAGTCAAATTATTTTTTAACTGTTATATCCAGCCAAGTCTGCAATCTACTCTGTCTGGTATAAGGTATGTCTTCTATTACAAAGTGTTATATTCATCACATTTTCATTAATTTCTGCCTCAGATTTTAGCCCTTACGAGCCAAAGATAACAAGTATAGGATGAACTTTTAAGACTCAATTAACTGCTTTTCAAATTTTGCTTTGTTCAATTTGTAATTATAGATATATTCCAAAAGATATTGAAACTAGTAACTATTTTGAATTGAAATTGAGTTTTACTACATGACTTATCTTGCTGCCAGCTTTCTACAGTTGAACTGAGTCATTTAACACAACATTTAAAAAGTAAAACATGCATTAAACTATGATCTTCTCTCAATCAAGTTCACAAGATAATGACAAAACTACATTGCTTAACACACTTCATCCATTATTGTTATTTCCTCCAGAGTGAGGTAAAGAGGACCACAGATCTTCGCACAGATAGTCAAGTGTCCACCATGGCTATTTCATGAATGTATTTGCATGCGCATGGGGCACAGGGGGCAGGGGGAACAGCAAATGCGCTACAAAGCTTGAAAAAAAAAAATGGGGGGATGCGGAGAGCGGATGCAAGCTGTCAGTCAGTCTTAAACCTGCTGCTCTGCCTGTTTCCCCTTCTCATTCTCTCCCTTGCACTGTATGCTAGAGTAATCCCTTCCCTCTAGATGTGTGTTCTGTAAAAAGCAATGCCACATTTTCTTGTCTTCCCCGTTTCCATTCTGCTCATTTTAACCATTTGATATTTTTTTCATAAGCACCGCTCACGAAAAATACTACCAAAATGGATTTAAATGATTCACAGGCAAATCATCAGTGAATAAAGTGGTTATTGATAGCACACATAGAGAATTCAAGTTGATGGTTTTTTTTTTGTTTTTTTTTTTCCTGTTGGCACCACAGAGACACAGAAGAGGATAAAACAAACGCATCCCACCAACACCACCCTCTCCACTAACTCTCCCCCCTCCTCCTCGCAGTAACGCTTCAGTGAGTTGAACGTCCAGGACAGGGGAGAGAGAGAGAGATACAGAGGCAAAGAGAGAAGAGAAAAGAGAGAGAGACCAAAGGGAGAACAATGAGCAACACATTTTTTGATATAGCTACGGGTCGCTACCGGCTAATCCTTCCCCCTTTTTCTGTCCCCACAAAACGGTCTCTGTGTCTAGTACTTTTTCCGAACATTCTGATTGTCTTTTATAACCATTCGCCAGTTTCCTTGTTCCCTTCATTTCGGGGAGGGGTGCAGAAATATGGTGCCACTTTTTTCATTTTGATGCAAATTTCCAAAAAAGTGATGAATCTGTTCCCCCTTTGTGGGCCTTTCTTCTCCAGGGGACGGAACGAGCATGGATTTTAGTCTTGGATTTAGCTTTGAAAAGGCAGAGGTAGACAGACATGGATGTGGAAAAAGGGAGGAGAGGTCAAGATGGGAATAACATGTCTTGAATTATTATATAGTACTTTGAACAGAGGATGTCGCTAAATTGTCCTATGACTATGTATCTTTTTATGAAGAAATACATGAGTTCCAATTAATCAACTTGGCTGATGCTTTGAGGTTTGGACTAGAATTAAATAACACTGGTGGATATCAAGAGTATTAAAGCAATTTCAATATTTTTAGCAGTTTAATGCATTTTTGATCAGCAAAACTAAATTTGAAAAAGGCATTTGGTGAAGAAGGGGAATAAGTTAGAAAAATATTTGCTTGGTCTCTCTAAGAATTAAACTAAAAAAATACTGTTATTATATTATATTTCCTACTCCTTGAAAGTGAAAAAAAAAGCAATGGACACTCAGATGACCAGTGTCCAAAGCGTCTTTAATTTTAGTTTCAGCAAAATACCTTTGTTAAATCATTTCTTTTTGTTGCTTTGGACCACAGTACAGATATTTCCTGTGTCTTACCTGCCCAGTATCTTGCTTACACATCCGTGGCTAACTCGTAGTTGTCGTGAAATATCACAGGGCCGTACTCCTTGGTGAGCGAGTTCCACTATTCGCTGCCGAACCACATCTGGAAGAGGGCGTCCGTTTACAAACACGCCTCCGAGCTGGTTCACACCTCCATGTCCTACAAGAGACAGGATCAGATCAAGGTTTAAGCACAGATAGCACTATTGAAGTACCACTACAAGAGTTACACACTAGATACTCTCTTTTTATGGCAAAGACAATGTACTTATACTGTGACACAAATAATCTGAAATAAATCTGTTGCTTAGATTTAGACTTAGACAAACTTTATTGATCCATGATGGAAATTATTTGGACACAGTAGCTCTTATATCACAAAATAAGTAGCAAAGAGACTGGTGTCAAATAAGGCATAATTATATAAATGTATATGTACAAGTAAATAAAATATAGAAATATAGTCCTACAAATATATCTCAGCTATATACAAAACACCATTATCCATGCTTAGGACTGGCAAAGACAATACTGTGATAAAAATGATCATAAATGCACCTGTTACCTCCATTTTTCAATCATTATAAACAGATTTTGACCTGTTTTGTTTTGTTTGTAACATGCACATTAAGACCAAGTGAATGAAAAAGACGCAAACCCGATGTAACTTATATAATGGTATGCAAAGTTAGCAGAGCCACTTGGTCAGGTCCTGTGCCCACGGCTGGAGTCAGTTTAACTCAAACACCAGTGATTTCCTTTCTGCCACTTATTTATCTTGTTCAGCATAATGGCAGCAGTCGAAACTCTTCCAAAAGTGCAATCTTGGCCCATTTTCACCGCAGGCAGGCTAAGCTAACACTGCAAGTAAATGAAGGGATTTCAATTAATTATTGACCAAGGCCTGGCCCCGACCCCTTTTACTGAAAGATACAGCTAATATTCCCCCTGAGGGATAGCAGAACCAAGACTGCTGCTAAAAGGACAGAATGCTAACAACACAACAGAAGGACAGTATGGAAAACATATACTATATTTTTACTCATATTTTTTAAATCCTCATTACATTACACATAAATATTTTGGAGGTTACTGGTAAAATTTGAGCAATGTTATAAAGATTAAAATCAAATGGCTGAATGGAGATGGCAACTGTTTTTTCTTTGACCTTGACATTTTGGGTATATTCACCAACTCACCAAATATGCCCAAATTAAAAAACAAACAAACAAACAAAAAAGCAATATTTTATCATTATGATCCTCCAGTCTCCAAATCCAAACAAAAACAGCGGCTGGGTGTACATGTATCTCAGCACAAAATTTTAGCATGCATCTCTGTCTTAGGCAAATACTGTATATTGTGCACATATGTGACCAAAGGCACAGTAAATCCAGAATCTCTCCTGCCCATAATCCAGCACATGGCTTTTTGTATTACCATGGTGATTACGTCTTTAGGGGGAAGCACACACATGCACACTAATCCTTGCTGTGGGGGTAATAGATTTTAAACACATTAGCCCAGCAGGGATACCCCCTAAAACACAAAGCTGGTCCCGAACCTGTCCAACTCATTTCTCCGTCAGCAGTAAGTACACAAGCACATGCACTTAAAATTATTAAAAACACTATGATCTACATATTTGAATAAATACAGATATATTTTCAGACAACGTAAGTTACAAAAAGTCTAAACTCTTCTTATTCTGTCTCTATCTTTATCTATGAAAACCTTACTCTATGTCTAATTAAAATCATCTTGTTTCCAGTAAGGTTTGGTGGTATGAACCTTAAGAACTCTAAGAACTGAAGTCTTCTTATATTTGTTATTGGAAGATTGTGATATGTCCATAGATTGCACATTCCCATTACACACATGCACCAATGTGGAGTCAAAACCCTTACATTCTACCAAACAAAACATGCTATTTCCAAATGACACCCTCTCCCACTTTATTTTTTTGAGATAGAAGAAGGCTCATTATGCAGATTGTGGCTGCAGACAGCACAATTTAAAAAAGCAATCACTTTTCACAAAAGGCAGCAATATAGAGACAGACCAAGCTCTTTATGTCATGTGAGCTCCAGCAGCAGTGGGCCTCCAAATGCCATGAAATGTAACAAGCACTGAACTTCTAAGACTACATAATCACATTAGCTGGATCAGTAACAAGTGACATTTATGAGCACATTTAAAGAAACAAGACATAATTATAGGGGGACTGAAGCAGGAAGTCATTTTAGAAGCATCTTTTAAACAGAAAGAGGAATTAAAGTAGCCAAAATAAATATAATAAAAACCATACAAGGTTCAAAGGTACTAAGAGGGATATTAAGAGGGATGAAAATATTATTTATAAAACAAATTAGACATTTTGAACACAACCACCTTCACTTTTGAGCATATTATGATGTCAGATAAACCCATCCTATACACTTATAGTTATTCTGCATCATTTTGAGAGTAAAAATACAAGCCTCAAAATATAAAATGTTATATATTCATAGCACTTTTAATTTAACCCTGAATTTGGCATTTTTGTAAGATAGGACATGTGCTTGTATTCCCATATCAAAAAGATGCCCAGTCTGGATGAGACTGTCCTGTAAAATAAAGTACTGTGCAAAAACTACTGCACAATGCAGTACAATATGAGAAATATAATAAATTATTTTCATTATGGAACTTTTCTCCAGGTTTATTTTGCCAATGTCCAAAAGTGCTAACACAGACTCTCTGGTGACCTGGCCTGATTCAGGTCTTCTGTGCTGTCAGGATGCTTTTGTAGAAGAGTTTTACAAAGGCCTGATTCCTCCATGCATTTTATTATGATCATTATGTTCTGAGACCTTTGGCTGCAGGCGTATAGCAGCCTACTGCTCCTGACTACATGTATCTCCACAGATCTCTCCATTCTTCCCTTTTTCACTCCGTGCCTTCTCCTCAGATAAGAGTAAATGAAATGGGTCCTTTCCCACTTACCTATCTAGGCCACGGCATGGAATGTGCCATGCTTTGTAAGGCGATGGAAAGGAATGACTGTAGCCTACAAAAAGGCTTTTCCGATAACTATTTATTCACTTATCTGTGTATTTACTGTTAGCATTAGCTGTTGAGGCTCTCACATTCTTGGGATTATGTGTTTGAAATTTATTTTCTGAGCCCAGAAATATACTGATAATAAATACCAACACTTGAAAGCATTTGTTTATCATTGACTTCACACAAAATAAGTAAGAAATTCTCCTGTTTACACTGTCATTGTGGATAGAGTATGCTTCATTTTGGTTTGGAGAGCTTCAGATTTCAGATAACATGCGCGTAAAAGCAAATTATAAACTACCAAACAAATGTGGACACCTATGCCTATTCAATTAACAGCAGCGCCTTGTAAGGTTTACTTAACCAAAGATTGTGCCAAATTAGAGCATTTTTGTTTCTGGGCCTTGAGTCTCAGGAGGCTGCAGTGAAGCAGCAGAGGCAGTTTATTTTCAGTTTTGAGGAAAAAAACAAATCAGACAGGACTATAGAGGTCATTATGCATACCACTTGTATTTTATTTATTTAGCTTTTTATAGCCCTGCTTCCTCCCTAAATGTTTGATTGATTCAGTGTTACCTAGGAGAAGATAACGCCAAATGTATTTGCGCTTCTCCATCCAGAAAATAAGCTCTATTAGTCTCTGTGTCTCTCAGAGTTCTCCTGTCCCCCCTTTTCCTCTTCTGTCCACGGCTCTATCTCTCTCCTACTCCTCTGCCTCGTCACGGCCTGACGCCTCAAAAATAAAGCAAAGGAGAAAATCACTACTCAACGCCAGCGTTTTTTCCCCCCTCTTTTTTCTTGCTATAAAATAGCAGGCAGAAATTACTTTTGGCTTGAATGCTGGAAGTTGCACATTGGAATACAGATGAAACGCATTTCCTTCAGCAAACACTCCTCCGGTCTCCGAGATGTCCAAAGATTTTAAATTCCTTTAAATTGTTTTAAATGCTTTATTTGAAGATGTATTGTTTTATTGTTAAAACACGCTGCGTAAAGGTATCGTCACTAGGCCGAGGTTCCACAGCGTCTATTTGCGCACAAATCCATGAGTTAATGTTGGAGTAATATTGTCACTTTTAAACAATAGGCTATGTCATTCTTCGTTTAGTTTCCATTCGTCAGTGATTCTGTGTTTTTCTTTTGACTGACTCAGGAATGGATGACCAAGGTATAGGCCGCAGTCCTGCCTGCTTAATATTCAGCATACCATCATTAACATTACAATGCGTTATTATGAAATTCAACTCATTACCATCACAATTACCTGCTATAGATTTTTCAAACATTGCTGCAATATATTTGACCTCAAAACACCCTAGAAGGAAGGCCCTGTGCAATAAAAAATATTGCTCATAATAATCAGAATTGTATATAAAAGGTTTTTAGGTTTTTATAATGTTGTGTTCATACGATTCAAAAAGTCACACCACCGTTCGTGTGCATAAATCCAAACATACAACTTTAACGAAAAAAAATATCACGGTTCATGATTAAATAAAGCTTAAGTCTTATATTCATATAAGGAGGAGAGACATAAACGCATTTGATTACTTTTAACCTTTAACATTTTAGCATGTAGGCCTTGGCGTTTTAAACCGTCCCGAGACTGTGACATATAAACTATAACTTAAGCTACGCTCCAGGCTCTACCAGCAACACCAGTAGTGCGAATCATTGGCTGTGGTAAAATCAACACCGATAGCAAAGATGATTCGTTCTAGTTTTGAATGTGAATGAATGTGGGGAGCACATTTAGTGTCGCAAAAATAACGCACCATGGGAACCTGTGTCACACGTATGTAATCAGTTCCCCCGGATCATAAAGCCAAAAAAACTGTCTCATTCATATAAGCTACATTTCACTTTTTTGAATTCATGCGACAAAAGACAAGCAAATAAGTCATAATTATAATATAGTAAAACAACAGTGCAAGACCGGCCATGTCACGACTGAGTAACCAAGTCCCACATCCCGCGCGCACCTGCTCTGCTTCTGTGCGTGTGCGCGTGGGTGGATGAGTACACCGTGTGGACAGTGTGCGTGCACCTTTTCAGTCACTGTTAAGGGTCAACAACAAAGTCTAGCCTTGTTTTTTATAAGAAGACCTGAGCAGACCTCGTGCGTAATGTGCGCTACGTGTTCTGCGTCTAACCCAGTTTGTGGATCAAGTTCAGCTTTTAGTCATGCTTTGTTAGATCCTCTCCCCCTCATTCTCTCCCTGTGGCCCTCAGGAAAGGGACAGGGCGGACACGCAACACAAGGCTCACCCACACACACCAAACCACAACAAAGCAATGGAACCTGGGACCAAAATCACCAACTTTTTAAACAAAAATGCCATGAACAATTGTCTTTCAGTTGGGTATGGCTTTGCAAATTAATATAATGATCGCAATAAACATTTATTCAGTAATAAAATTTCAGGCCTGTGTTGCTCATAGAAATGCATCTATTTAAAAATAAAACAACTACCTCCATGGAAATTGTTTGCATGTTGTTCACAGTATGCGCCAAACTTTTTCATCAAGTGAAACTTCAACCAGATACTAATAAATAGGAAAATAAAATATTCAGCACATTCAACTATTTAGGCCTATTATCCAGTTTTACAAGAGCGGTGGTGACGTTATGTAGGGTTTGAGTGTCAAACTATTCATTTTTCAAATTTTGAAACTATTAGACTAAAAAGGCTTGAACATGTGGCTGGTTTAAAACAACGTGGAGGAATGCAAGTACATAAATCAAGGTGTAAACTTACTGTGCATTGCTGCGAACGGGTCGTGCTTACAGTGAATCTCCATGAGTGATGTGGGGCTGCGGGGCCCCGTTTCAGAACGAGGCTCTTCAAAATACCACTGGACCCCCAGTTTCAGCCTGCCGCCTTTTCCACTTCGACAGCCAAAGAAGCGCACAAGGGCAAAGCGTAAATGTTTCAAGTTATTACAATTCTATGCCCGCAGAATTGCTGCCAGATTAGTTTAGTAAAAAACACTCATAGTTGTAACGTGTTTGGGATATAAAAAATACTTGGCTGATGAACAAATAACAGTGAGAATAGTGAGAATCGGATACAGACTTCCACCTCATGGGGACGGGACGCACCAAGCTCTGTTCTGGTGTCTCCAAAACCAGAGGAGCTTCACCACAGCGGCAGCGCTCATTCCTTCTATTTATCTTTAATCAAAAAGCTGTGGTTAAAAATAATAATAATAATAATAAAATAAAATAAAAAATTCTAGTGGTCTGCCCTCGGTCCTTCTTCTGTGCGGTCCGATGGTGTGACTTCTAAAATAACTTTTTTGTTTCTGAGATGTACTTAAGATACTTGAGAAATAAAGAAATAACATAACAAATTACTAAATGGATTTGGTCCAAGATAGATTGGTCCCCCAGTGACTGAGATGAGTCTTCGGACAACTGTCTCCTGTCTGTTAAAATGCAGCATGGGAATGCTACAACCGCATCCTTCTGAGTGTGTTAAATCTTGACGCACAAAAAGCGTAACACAGCAATAGTCTTGAGCTGTTCAGTTCTGTCCTCCAATGTGAATAGATGGCAGTAGGCTGAACCGCAGTTCTCTGTTGTAACCGGGTCTCACAGCTCACTGACTCTCTCAGGGGATCCGGGTCTGAACGTCACTTTTGAGACAAAATTGTTGGCTTTAAAGAGAAGCAAAAACAGTCCTGACTTGTCCAAGTAGTTGTCTCCCAAAGACGTCAGAGCCGTGGCGTGGACACAAACACCGGCGTTATGATGAGACGGAGAAAAACTCGCGGCGCCCAGCGTCCACTGTGGCGCGCACAGCGTTTCAGGACCTGCTCTCGTGCGGACAGCGCCAGCAATCCTAACCTCCACGCGCCGGCCACCTGCCCGTCACTCACTTCCGTTTCAGCCAATCACAGAGTGAGCGCTGAGGACACGTCACAGTCAATTCTGGACAGCAAAAGGAGGGGGGGTTCAGTGATTGGCTGATGCTTATCCCACGGGCCAATGACACCCTGAACGTACTGTCAAGCAGCCAATGCGAAGGCACGAGCAGGCGACGCACCGAGAGGATGATTTTATGTTTAATTTCAATTAAGGAAGCAAAACCTAGCTCCATACAGTTTGCGCTCAATTTATTCATGTCAATATTAAAGAGCTAATTAATGGTGTATTAAAAATGAGGATTAAGCCTTTAAAGTGTTTACAGAAACGTAAATATTAGCCTATATTGCCACATATGTATATTCAGAGATTTGAGCCAAGAAAAAAAAAAAAATCTAAATACAGAGCTTAATATAAAAATATAGCCTATTTTTGCTTGCAGCCTATCAGTATCTTTTGTGAGATGTCAGTTTCCCCGAAAACAACTGGCATGTGTAATTTCCTTGTTCGAACACAATGCTATAAATGTTTAGCTTGAGGAGAAAATTTGAGGGGAGAGCAAATGAAAGATGCATTGGCACTCATTACTTAATTGATTGCGGATCCAAACGGATGTGGTGTTTAATGAAATGCAATTGCAACGAGCAGCAGTAAGGCTCTGGTCTAAACAAACTAAGGCATTCAATACATGCTGGTCCCACCTGATTTGAGAGGGCAGATCTAACTCCCGCCCTTGTAATATTAACTACACAAATAGCCTAAAGCTGGAGCCAAATTAAAAACTGTTATTTCCCCTCTTCCTCTTTAGACAGTTAATCATTTTAGATTTTCCATGTTTACACTTTGGAAGAAGACCTTTAGCTTGATCTCTAGTCTGTTCATTCTTGAATCCTCATCAACTAACCCTGATATGCCTTGATATATTTTTACCATTCCCCCATATTAACAAAATGTGTGATGTTGCAGAGGGATTTTGAAAAGGTTAATATACCCTATTTTTTATGAGTGTATTTCGTTTCTGTTTTGATTTGATTTTGCTTTGGATAGCACCCTTCCTGAATGCAAACCTGACTTTGATCTCATAATGACCCCAAGGAGGACACATCCATACAGCTTACCCATCAAAATAGTCCAACAGAGTTTATGCTGATAGATCTATGCTGAAATGCCACAAGACATAGCTGGAGTTGGCCTTGCTTTCTTTTGGCTGCTGGCATTTACAACGTACACCACGAGGGGGCGTTTAAGTTTTGGGGCCTACACAACAGCACTTAAAATGAATAGAGACTATGACTAGCTTATATTTCGACAACAGACGACTCATATTTTATATAGTTATTTAAGATACTATCCAGTTAACCGTAGGCCTACATCAAACCAAACAAAGCTCAATATTGTTCAGCTATAAATCTCTTACCCACCATATTGCTTTATTGCGCTTGGTCTAAAGCTTTACGATATTATAAAGTAGCACTTAATCCCTAATATTTTGCATTTTCAAAAAAATAACCATTCAAAAACCACCTGAACAAATAACACACTTAACATATCACACATTTAACATTTGACATGAAGTACATTAAACAAAATATATACATAATATATATAAATATATATTATTATTTTTTATTTATTTTTTTTTTTATCATATTCTCTCTTGATTTAGCCTATAATAGTCAACAGTGGAAATGCCAGGTGTATGATAATTCACATCCACATCCTGACAATACTGTTTCTATTTTGGATGCTTCTTGTACGCAAACTGTTTTTATTTATTTACTAAGATACTGAGCCGAGGAGCACCCCCTTTCTTCCACCCTCCATGCGCACAAGTAAATTGCAGTCTGTGTTATTTGCAAATTAAACACATAAGCAATTAAAAATCCAAACACAATCAATCATGTATACAAATTGTTGTCGCTTTAGGGTTGGAAATTTGGAGAAAACTTCCATCAGGGTGGGACGACACGAGTCTAATCCGCGGGTCCAGGGCCATTACCATATTTCATTACCACTCCAGTGTTGGAGATGAGAGCTGGGGGGAAGATCACGATGTGTACTTTTAAAACATAGTATGTGTTGAGATAATAATTGGAGACACAGTTTGTTGTTTAACCGTTTCTCTTCTCTATTGCTTCTCACTTTCACTCTTCCCGTTTTCATCCTCCATCAAAGCCCGGCTGCTTTGGTGTTTTCGCGCCTGGGTCTCAAAACGAGAAAAAAAAGCAATGAAAAATTAATAGCGCATGTTAACTCCACCGGCTCGTTTATTACACGCCTGCTGACTGTAAACATAATGAGAAAGCTTCCGTATCTCTTTTTAAGTTTTTCATTGGCTTATAAGATATAAACTAATAAATAATATGTTGGGAGTAGGGAGTTTCTCAGAGTCTTGAGTTGGAACTGGTAGGCCTATCCAAAACAGGTGTGCCTCCTCTTCCACTCAGGCCTTTCCAAATGGACACGCACCATCACGTAACGAGGGTGCATCCGTGAGTTTGATTACAGTACACTTTCAATTATTATACAGGAGTCTCACGTTATACAGGGCGCTTGAGGTCAATAGATAAATGCCATATGAGGTCATCGCATGCACTTCACCCCTCCCATATCTTACCTATAGGCTTCATGTCTCAGCTACAATGCTCATGTTATACAAAAAACTTTCTGCGCAAAAAACGTGACTTTAATGCGTAATAATTAATATAGGCTCTGGTAATTAACGAGTTCATCCATTATTAGTGTGATTACGGCTTTTTAAGTAATCGAGTATTATGCACATAAGCTAATATGTTTTCCTTTTGAGGTTTGTGCATATATAGCCTTCTTCTTTTCCTGAAAGAAGAAAAGTTAGACCTAATACAGTGGCCACAAATTAGACCTGCGTTTTGAGCTTTCTTTGATTTGTTGAATCAAATATGGCCCATTATGTAACTGTTAAATCTTTGATTCAGATTATAACCACATGTTAACTAGTTTGATCTAATGGCCTTTTTAGGCATTTTGACAACTGAAGAATGAATGGTATATGGGGATAATTCCAAAGATTCAAGTGGTCCCTGATTTTTCTTTTATTTATTTTTTTCTTGGTTATTAGTTATTTGTTAAACAATAACCTTAAATCTTACAACTCATATTGTTCACTTGTGAGCCATGGATGTATTGCTCATTGAAAGAAGTGGCCGTGTGCGTACTTTACGCACGGCAGGCTCCAGAGCGGGAATAGAAGCCGGGTCTCATTAGATCCACATTCATTTTGATTTAGCTGCTTAGTACGCATGGCACGTATTTTAAAGTGATAGCAAATGGAGAGGCAGTAGGTAGAGGCTGTGGGCCCAAAAGTCTCAGTAAAGCAACCAAGGAGGGCCCGCTTTAAACTCTGATTTCCTCTGCGGTTAAAGAGTTATTATCCTTTTGCAAGGGATCCCACTTCTTTCGGCATTTATCAGGGATTAAAGGCCTATCCAACACTAGAGCAGCAAAGGGGCATTATTTTTTCTTAGGCTACATGGTGCGCATACCATATGTTTATAATACAATAATATCGTATTTCACTCTGTCCCACACAATGCACAACCTGAACCTTGATATAGAAAATCGTATCTTATTTCCTAAATCAGGGAAAAACAACATTAACTTGTTTTTCAATATATCCGCAGCGGGCAGTGATATGAAATTATATGATATCCACTGGGTGCCAAATAGTCGATCGACTAAAGTAGACCCTGCTGTTTTATGAATGGGCCGCAGAGAACCTGTTGAAGAAAGTAGGCCTATAATGCACGTGCACGCACACACAAATCCACAAACTAATTTGCCAGTATACCGAGTGTTCAATAATGACTTGAGAACAATAGTAAACTTAAACACCTTTATGTTTATTCTACCCACAAGAGACTAACAAAAATACTGTCTAATCAAACAGCCTACTGGCCATTTTGAATGATTGCCTATTTAGTCATAAATATTCTTTCTTATGTTAAAGGGGAAAAAAAAGTTTTGTAGCCTATTTGTAGCAAATTAATAAACTCCTGGTGCAAATTTGCCAAAACCCTAAATAACCAAAACCAATCTACAAAACTGTTTTTAAAATGTTGATAAAAGTTTGTTAAACTGCAGTACAGAATATTCAAAACCCGGAAATGCACAGACAATAGAGTAAAATAGTTTCCATTATTTCATAAAAACGCAATGTTCTAATATTTGACTGTTAAAAATGTCAAATCGAGCTGATGCTTACCTGCTCTGCCGACCCGTTGTGCGGGACTCCTAGGCCCTTGCTCCATGTTCATGGTTGGTGCGGGGGGAGGTGATGGAGCGAAAGAAAAAAGGAAAAGAACAAAAACTTTTTTCTTGTGTCCCCCTTCCGTCCTACAGTAGTTTTGGGCCAAGCTGTAAGTTAAAATAATTCGACCCTTCCGCTCCCATTGCACTCTGTGCAAGTGTTCAGTCAGCTGCAACTAAACGCTTTAGGTGGAAAAAGGGCTTCGGGGGGAAGCGTGAAATGATCACGCCGAGTGAAAGAGCTGCGCTCTCAATGTGCGCTCATGTCCTTTCGCTTCTCCTGCACGAACGTGCACTAATGCAATAGGCCTATATGTGTACGCGCACGGACACATAGATCAACCCAACTTAAGAGGCTTCCTGCACCGGACCCCCCTCGCGCATCTGTTGCCAAGTTCCACTAAACTTTGTTCCCCACGCCCATCTCTCGCCTGTCTGACTCGTCTCTGTGCGCTCTTGTTAGTAGAGCAATGGTTGTATGTTGTATTACTGTAGGCATATTAGCTCTATTCCATTTTTTAGAAACTCTGGACGGGACTTTTAGAAAACAGCTTTGCACCTCTACGCCTCCTCTTCACTGAATGGATCTACACCTGTTACGCATAGCGCGCTTTACGCATTACGCACGGGGCTCGGGTACATCAGCAGCATCCAGTCTTCTCCTTCCTCGGTCTGGCAGCGTTTGCTTCTAACAAATACAGGACAATTTTCTGTCAGATAGGCTATCGCTTACGGACACTTAATTGGTTTATAAGTAGGCTATAGACTAATAACATATCCGTTATCCTAGGCTGAGGCTTTGACCGACTTCATGTTCTTCTGAAAACGAGACATGAGAAGCGTATCCCTTTTTAATAGGAAATAGGCCTATGTTGATTTTGACATTGACAAAATATTGATTTTATCATTAGACTGACAATAACATTATAATTCACTCCTTTCTTCAAACTACAAATTAATCTAACCATTTAACCTCGAAGCTGTTTAAAAATAATTTTTTTTACAACAAAAACTGCACCCGCCCGCGTGAGGTATAACATCTGCAGCAGCTGCAGTACGCGCCAAGCTTCTGAGAGTAACAAAGCGCGGGACATCTGGCCTGGTCGTGATCGTGCGCTAACCCTGACTTTGGAACTTAAAAAAAAACATTATTATTTTAATCAATACATGCAACAAGACGCAACTTGACTAAAGATTGTCTATATAAGGTATTCCTCTTTTAAAACTCGCACAGCAGATTTAGACCAAGCATGGTTACAACATACAGACCATAAAATGTAATTCGCCAAATCATGGATAAGATTTAAATCTCCTAAACTCTGCTCATACCGGCAAAATTATAGATTTATAGCTTGTTTAACGCTTTAGTCAAAACTTTGAATCTGTAATTAAGATTGTGTAAAGGACTAATTAATCAAGGTTCAGAAGACTATTTTACAATTTGGCCACCTACGACCAGTCTGTGTCTATGCACATTTTGGTAGAGTATAGCATAATGCAAAAAAAAAGTAGGCTAGTTTTTTGGCTACGCTAGAAAAATGGATACACGCCTGGAAATGTCCCGCTACCTTGATGATGTAGGTGTATCCACGCACCCTATAGGTGTCGCTCCACTTTTGGCTTTTCGGTTAGTCGTGACAGAATTTGCCATAGTTCTGATAATAATAATCTCCTGTTTGTTTTCCCTCCCTGTGCTAATTAATGTCATTAATATGAGGGGAGAGTTGTTGGATCAGTGACCCGAGCTCTGACCGAGCGGAACCGGAAAGAATCGCATTAACCGGGACACACACAAACTAAAGGCCGATTAGAACAATGTAAACACATAAACAACAGTGAAGATGTTCTCCACGGGGCCACCCGCCGCACTCAGCACGGCATTTACACTCTGGATCAAGTCAAAAACACAGTGCATTTCAGAAAGGTCAGACTTGTGCTAAACACAGGTGACAGAACAAGGTGAGGCTATTGCTTAGTGCTTGGGGAAGTCTTTAGACTATAGGCTTTGGGCTACAGTATGAAACTTGCCTGACCAGCCAGTCCCTTAAGTTTTTGGTCTGGCTGGTCAGGTAGGTATTAAGCTGCATATCTGCTAAGATTTGCTCATGGGATTTGAAAACGATGTAGAAAATGACAAATATTCTCAATGGGAGGTAGGACCAGTGAGTTCCAGATTTGATAAATTTGTATCGTTGTATTAAGGAGGCCTAATAGTCATATTATCTACGCAGAGGATTATCTTACAATGTTATCCTACATCTTGTATTTTATTCATAGTAGGTCATGTTTAGGCCAGCCCATGGTCTTAGTAGTTTACAAAAGTAACTCTCAAAACCTGGGTTGCCAGTGCCTTAACCCTCATATAGAGGACACATACAAGTTTTCCTATTCTCAGGAGGCCTAGGCAATATGGACAGGCCATGCATCATGTGGAAGCTCAGAACCTTCAGATTCACTCCTCCAGAGCTGCAGATGTTCCAAAAGCTCAGAGAGTCCTTCTAGGTTTATTTCTGGTTTCAGTAGTAAAACTGGCAATCCAAAGGGCTCATGTGGGGCTCATTCTGGTTTCTGATTGGATAATTGTTTTGAGAACCAAACCAACCTGGCCGTCATGGTCATTGTTTTTGTAATAAAGAATAAATCAACATTACAATTATTATCAGTAAAAACAACATTTGATTTGATATTTACGTATTATCTGGGACAATAGGTCATGTTTATGAAATCACAAATTCTGTATTTGTCACTGAAGACAAATTGGCCTTCTAGAGTCACACCCAACATACCAACTAAAATGGTAGGTAGAAAGCATTTGGAATGATTTTTTTTAATGCTTTTATGCCAGCAGGACTTTGTAGCACTTGCCTGATGTGAAGAGGGGGGAGGAGTCTTTGGTGATGTGACTATGTGACTGTGACTTCTCAACACTGAGGGGATTGGACTGTACATTTTATTTTGCTTGCCTGATTTATGATTGGATTTCTGTTCTACTGTCAAAAGTCATACAGCACTTACAAACTTTTTTCATCTTTTTTATCCAGCCAAGTTATTGAAAAACTATATATTATTCATCAAAATGCAAAAAAAAAAAAAAAAAAAAAAAAAAAAAAAAAAAAAAAAAAAGCAAAACTGAACTGTTGGATCTGATGGATCAGTGGGGCATTTTTGCCCTCAAACTGTATGTTCAAAATATACTATACTGCTTCAAGCCTCATTCACAGTGGCACCATGGGCTAATTTTGCACTTGTATTCTCTCCTGCTGATTTAAAAGTAGCTCAAAAATATTATTTAGCTGTATATTTAGGGATAGGAGAGCTCATTCTCAAACAGTCTCCTACAGCTCCGTTCAAACACTGAACGATACAGGACGACATTCATACCATACTCCATACAAATGTACAACAACTCACCCTTATGTAATAGACAACCCTATATTAATCACTCTTTAATCTTTGCACTGTTTCTCCTTGTGGCCTTTTGGATATAGATAAGATATATTTACTATATATCCTTTATTTTTATTTTACATATACAATAATTATGCCTTATTTGACTTATATTTTTTGTGATGTGTGAGCTACTGTGTTCAAATAATTTCCCTTGTGGATCAATAAAGTGTAAGTAAAGTGTAAAGTAAAGTGTAAGTCTAAATGTGACTCAATATGACTTGTATGTAAAGGCAAACATTTCAGCGTGACCAGTGGACAAGGATTCTGTTCTGTTACAAATGTAATCCCCAGTCGCCTGGTCCACTCTTTGAGGAAATGTGTTGTGAAGCTTGCTCGCTTGTTCAAGATTTTTCCTGTTGAGAGCACTGACACTTTGTATTTCTAAAGATAGAATGTCGATAGGGTCTAAGCTTTTGTTACGAAAATCAGACTTAGCTGTAAATGTGTAAATAGTCTAGACTTCTTTTCACTAAGGTGGTCCAAAGGTGGCACCAGGATTTTTTATTATAATTTGGTGCCATATTATGAGTAAAATTACAGAAAGAAGTTTTATATACTGCCTTAGACCCTCTGTGTGTCGAACCTGTAGTGGCCACTCCCTAGAAGCACATACGTTTTCATAAATACATTTTTGTAGTTTATTATTTCTTTACTTTATTTATTTTTACTTTCTTTAACATGTATAATTTTATCATCATTTAATAATTTATCAATGCACAAGTGAGGGACATTACTGGAACAAGAAAACCTATAGGAATGTGAATACGCTTGTCTGAAATAATTGTATTAACATATTAAGTTTTTTTTTCTTTTGTGTTGAAATATCGTGATAACAGCAAACTGATCAACACTTTCCTCACAAACAATGTATAGCAATATATCCTACAATATATAGTATATTGTGTATACTATATATAATATATGTATAGCAATATATCCTGTACCCATTCAAATTATGAGACACACTTACATTCAAAGTGACCATTTCTTCAAAAATCCACACTGGCTGGGTTGTGGCGAAATCTGTAGCTGCATGTATCTAGTTTGGATAAAAGTCATTTCAAAACCACGGCCTCATGCTTCTGTCTCCAAATGAAAGCAGGTCCCATCACAAGAAATACAAACACCAAAAATAGGACCAATGACATGCTTCTTTTAACTTCTTCTTCCCAATAACAACCACTCATCAGGCAGAACCATCCTGTTGGATGTATGATTGGAAATCAGGGAACCTTAAGTCTCTATTGCGGACACTCCATCCATCCTCAACACATCAGTGACCTGGACACTCCAAGATGAACCTCTTCCATTCAAACGGCTTCCACCTTTTTTTTTTTTTTTTTTTAAATAGTAATAAATATTGGCAAATGCATGGAAGTCAAAATCAGGCAGCCACATCACAATTTCACCAGGGCACTGAGGCATCTCTGACCTGCATCCAATTTAGATAGATGTGGGAGTGCAGGAGGCAGAAGGGCCCATATGCACCCTCTAAAAACAAATGCAGTATTTAGTGTGTCAGTGTATACAGTGATAGTGTTGGGACAGAGGTTACAGACTAACCTTTGTAAGGCAACAATCTACTTCTGTGATGGCCTTTCCTGCACTGACACGCATGGAGAAACACCTGGAATCAGATGGTATTCAACCCCCGATTCCATATCACAATGCCATTCGCTCACTATTATTATAATGCCCATAGTTAGATATAGACTCCACAATTACGGTTCATGATATGGGATATGCAGAGGAGGGAACGGTAGATGTTAATGTAACATAGCCTGAATCAGAAACCCAAAAGCACAATTTTGCTGTATTCTGCATGTAATAAATATGACTGATGGTGATAGCCAGTCTTTTGAATTACATTTACATATAGATTTACATTCCCATCAACATGTAATAATAGCACAGACCTGCAGGCCCCCACTCAAACATGCATGCATACATTCACAACATTTATAGCTAATATTTTTGAAAGGTGAAAACTGCCTGCATCCACAAGGATCACAATAGGCTGGTGATACAGAGGTGTAGGGAATGCTGGGGATCTAGGGGATCTGATTGTGAATAGAGAAAATATATTTGAAAGAAAAATATATGCCTACACAGAAGTAATACTATTTATAATCAAGCTGCCTTTATATGGTAAATATGTAGATTTGATCAGCACAGTAATGAAAGGTGAAATTTGCTTTCACGCTGTTAAATTAGTGTATAAAAAAGTGTATTTTCCTGGTGTTTGTCACATTTTGTGTTGTAATGGATTAGAAAATATCTCAAAAAACAGTAATATTGAAACTACTTTTGCCACTAAGATAATTACCCTGAAGTTCGATAATTTTTCTAAATGCACAAATAGCCTAGTTAGTTATGTATAGTATGTTATTGTCACAAAGATTTCAAAGTCGATTTTGATACTAAGGAACAGACCTGTACTCAATACTGATTCCAAAATGATGATGATAAAAAAATTATTTATTTAAACAATAGATTGTAATTTTCAACATTAAACTGTAGTACTTTGTTTTACCATGTGGCTTTATATCTGTGTAATTCCTCAGTTGTCCAGGCCTGTTTCATAGTGATCCATACTAGTCTACAGGATCCTATACTTGTTCTGGTACAGCTCAAGATCATTCTAAAACTATTCAGGAAAGGTTCATTTCTGTCCTGTGAATGTAACTTTTTTAGTATTGATATGTTCTGGTACAGCTCAAGATCATTCTAAAACTATTCAGGAAAGGTTCATTTCTGTCCTGTGAATGTAACTTTTTTAGTATTGATACCTATTCAAATGAGATACTAGCTTTAGTATTGATTAGTATCAGATTTTCAATACTTTTGACAACCCTGTGTTATTAGACCTCCCTCTATGTTCACATGTTCAAATTCAAATGTGAATATAGAATAAAACATAGAAGGTTCCCATTAGTGCAAAACAGATGTACACAGAATACATTTAAAGTCCAAATAAATATGGTTGATCTCTTCATTTATTTTAGAGAAAAGTCTATAGTAATTATTGTGACAGATTTAGATGCAGTACTGCAGGAGCTGGGAGGTCAACAGAGGATACCATCTCCACAATCCAACTCACTCTGCCACATCTGGAGAACAACATCTGTGAAAGACTGCCCCTCATCGATCTTCACGGCTTTCGGCAGCTGTTGAAAAGATCACCTGCGCATTTTAATCCTCAGATTGAGTATTCACCAGAAGGCGTGTCCTGAGCCCCCTTCTATTTTACTTGCATGTGACTGCACAGCCATATTTAATACAAGTGAAGTAAATAAATCACTGTGGTCACTGGACACTGGTCGTGATGAACAGTAATAATGAGTAGATGTATGTGTACATATATAGCATGGTGCAAATTCTGCAACATTGCTTGAAATGCGAGTTCACCACTGCACATGACCACACCACATTCTACTCATCAGTCAAAAGTGTCTACAATTTACCCACTGGCCTAATGGCTGTACAGTACAAGGCCTGTGACAATAATTGGTCATTATTGTGAAAACAGGATTATTACTCCTGAAGATCTATGAACAAAATTCTATTTGCAATCACTTATTTTTTGTAAGAATGCCTAGAATGTATTTAAAGTGTTTAAACAAAGACATGATTATAGCTACGTATGTAGAAGAAGGAATTTAAGTGAATGTGTCATTGTGCAGGCTATGTGCACTAAACAGTTTGTGAATACAGGTATTTTGTGTCTTGAGTAAAGTGACTTATTGTTATAAGAACATGGCAGAAGAATCATTTAACAAATATCTGATTTCGAATGCACTTATCATTACTTACATAGTTACTTATTTACTTACTTATTTAGGTTAGTTACTTATTCAGTCACAGAAACAAACAACCTTTGAAACTGATTTGTCCCGGCAGAGAAACGTGACTTACTTTGAACAGACCCGGAAGTTCTTTCCCCGTCTCTCTCGGGCATGGATCTTGGGCTGCTGCTACTCGTGCCTCCACTTTTTAATTCTCATTTTTTTGCGGGGTGGTAAGTTAATATTCACAGTAGCTCTAACCATAAAGGCCAGATGAATTGGCTTTCAGTGTGGTACATTTAAAAAACAGAGTTCACGTTGTTTTTAGTTCGATGTGAGTTAATCGTTTCATTGTTTACATCCAGCGCCCGGCTGCTGCTCATAAACACGTGGAGACTGTAGTGACACATACTTACATTGGATTGGTTCCTTTAACCACGATTTGCTATTGTTAGTATGTTATTACAACGTGATAAGCAAATGGTCCTTTACCTGCAAAATTTATTTTTCATAATCTATAATTAAAAGCGGAAAACCTATGCTATCAATGTTGAGCTAGTTAGCCTAAGCTAACAACAGTTAGCTAACATTATGTCCTACCATATTGACAGTAGTTATTAAAATGTTCCCAGACATACGGTAATAACACTGACACTAACGTATGAATTATGGATCTATTAAGTTTCTGCTATCATTAAGTCTGTGAAATGACCCGTTTTTGTAGTTACTGTGTATGTGCTGGACCCTCGCTGTATCGTCCTGACAAACTCATTTGCAGGCTTTCTGTCTCTCTGCACTGCTGAACTTTTACTCCCTACATCGCGGGCCGGTGAGGCTCTTTCTGTGCTATAATCCCTGGCGGGAGGTTTGTGACTGTCTACCGTGGCCTTACTGCCGTGTGTGTGGTCTGAGAGCCAATCATCTCCAGCCATCATGGCAGAGACACGCAGGGCTGGCCAGAGCAATGGGCCAGTGCCCCTTCTATGTCCACTGAAGCCACTTTGTGCCAGTGTGTGTGCTCAAGAAAGAAATGGATCTACATATTTCATATATATCAGCTAAGGATAAGTAGGGAACTATTGTACATTATTTGTGCTTAAATCATCCAAATCTCATAATGTTTTATAATAATAATAATCATCATTTGTGTAAGCCACCAGAAATGGTCTCATTAGTGTAGGCTACAAAACGAATTCTACAAAAGTATCTGTTCAAGTCAGCCATAATCTTTCTTTAACAAGCTCTTATAGATTTCAGACAGTCTATGAAAAAAAAGGTCTCTCTTTAATAATTGGTATTTCAGTGGCTTCTCGTAGAAGTGCAATACTTTTAATGCCTCTAAATTGGAATGTGGAATAGTGGTCTATGTGCATTTTTTTTTTTTTTTTTTTTTTTTTGCATCATTAGAAAAGCACAAGGAAACTTTTTCTCCTACTTTTTTTCAAAGTGCTCTGTTTGCGGAATACCAGACAATCACAATTTTATTTCAGTTATGACATTTTAATCAATTTATGTGAATTTGGCTTTTTATGATTTTTCTTTTTAACAGTTTTTTTGTTTTGACTAAATCCATCTAACTGCTCATATATTAGATCACTGTAACTGTAATTACAGTGTCATCTGATAAATGTTTGTTCTGTGATAGGTGTCTGTGATCGAGGTGTGTGTAGTGATGTACAGTAGCTACCAATACCACGAGCAGCTGGAGGATGATCTCTACAGAGAGGAGGAGGATGACTCTGAGGGGTCAGAGGCTGACAGTGAACTTGAATTTCACCTATACAGCCAACTTCACTATTCCTCCAATGCTGGAGAGGTCAGTGAGCTGGAAGATGAAAGGAAAGAAAGGGATGAGGTCAGCACCCAAGGTGACCATAACTTAACGGATTCAGATAAACTGAGACAACTATCAGAAAACGAGTCTACAGCCGAGAAAAAAGAAAAAGTACAAGAAGACAAGGAGAAGAAAAGGACCAAACATGCGAAGAATGAAAAACGTAAAGGTCAGAGGGCATCTACAGTGTTTGAAGAAGTGATAGTGATTGACTCCAGCCCAGATGTCATCACACTCTCTGAAGATGACAGTAGTGATGAGACAGAAGGAGTTTGTGCCTTGAAGGGTCGAGGGTTACCTAAGCTTTGTACCTCCACACCTGCACAGCAGGTAAGTTACATAAACAACTGTCAAAAAGCTGTTAACAATTCACTGACCCCTAATTTGGTGTTCAAGTTATTATCATACATGATAATGGCTATTTGGCTGTTAGGTCACTTAGCTGTCATGAGTTATAGAGTAGAGAGAGGGACAAGAAGCAAAGTGTCAAAGATGTGATTTCATACTTTTTATGTGCATGTATGTGCTGCACTTCTGCCTGTAACAATAATTACAATATCTGTTTATCATTCAATAAATCTTAGACTGAACAATAATTTTGTGGGGTACTAACTTTCATGACTAATTATAGGATCAAAGTAACTATTAATGTGTTAAATAAAATAAATAGCAGAATGTTTCTTATGAGTTTTTAGTGATAAATTGTACATTTAGAATATTTTTGGGTTAGGATTTTGTGTCAGTTGGCATGGAGTAGATTAAGTATTATTGTTTGTTGTCTATATGTCCTATAGCAAAATATCGCACATCAAAATGTGTTATTGTGACAGACATGGCTGCACTGTGCCACATAAAAGTGCACATTTTAAACATTGGTTTAGTAATGGGTATGATTTCTAGTGGATGGTACACCACCTATAGACAAAAAAGAAATGACTTGGCCATTTTGTGGAACATTGTAGGTAAATCTATAACAACTCCTTTTGTCTCAGAAGCATATGCATCTTGTGCACCTTTTTGTAGTTTGGGATTTGGATTAAACTGAGAAAAAACAAACTAATTACACACTATGCAGTCTCATGTGATCTAAGATTTTTACCATTTTACTCTGATATGAATGTCTCAGGACACTAGCCACTGCTGCTGATCGTTGGTTTTCTGTCAGCAAAGCTTCTAAACAATAATTTAGAAAAAATATTTCTTTCTGCCTGAGCAAGTGCAGTTGAGCTTAAGGTATGAACCGTGTTTCTGAGACAAAAGAAGCACTGTACCGTACCCTCTACTAGAAGACATACTGTACCTTTAAATGGTTAATAACTATAACTTATAGTGAATTGAAATTACCAGAAATGTATACAATATATTATGTAATATTATAATCTTTTTTTTATTGTTTATTGTCATGCATGCTCAATGCATAACACATATTTCATTAGTATTTATTATTAACACAGGTAAAAAGAGCAGCAGTTCCTATAAATGTCAGCAGCTCAGAGTCTGAGTCTGATTCTGAGTCTGAGTCCCAGGCCCAGTCCCCATCTGTGTTGGGCTCAAGCAGCTCTTCGGACTCTGATGACCTGGAGAACTGGATGATTCTAGGCTGTGGCCAGCAGGAGGGGGACCAGTCTATCTCACTCAACTTGGATGGAGTGGCAGAGAGCGAGACAGGTGTGTTTCACTGACAAACTCTTCTAACACCTTTTAAAAACGCAATATAGCACACAAGCATAAAAATATTCACCTGAAAATCTTCTCATCATCCTGTACACATGCAAATACTTTTGTTACCTAGACATGAAAACTTTTTTGTTGATGTTTAAAAGTATAAGACAAAATGGGCCTTTACAAAAAGTGAAAAAAAGTTTTAAAAACCTTTTATAAAAAGCACACATATTTATTAGGAGGTAGGGGTGCAGCGTTTCCCAATAATAGAGGAGACTGGTGGCTCCTCTAAAATTTTCTATGTCTCCCATATTGTCTTTGTGGGAAATACTGAGGTGCACTGTAATAGTTGTATTTCATGTATGCTTGGCTTTTAGAATTCAGTGTATCTTGTGTCAAACTCTTGGTTAACCTGCTGTGCAATCAGAAAGTTGTTGTCTGTGTGTATCTGTACATATGCAGACAGTGGGCCTGCATGTTGACACATTTGTACGCCTTTAGCATTCCAGGCATACTGGCATTGTCTACCCAGCCCTTTGCCCCTCTGTTGCATCTTTAAGCGTGCCTGTGCTTATTGGTATGTGGTGCAGGTTTGTGCAAGTGTGAACATTTGTGTTTATAAAATATTCGTCTTCTAATCAGCATGCATATGTACATACACATGCATTCCGTCTGTGTGAGCGCTAATGCCAAAAACAAACAGAGACAACCCGAGGAGGAGGGAAAGGAGGGTAATCAAAAAATGAATAAAAATGTTTCCTGCAAATCTCTTCAGATCTACACATTATCTAAACCTGCAGCCTCAGCAACCTCTGGCGCTCCCGTGCTGTTCCCCCATCACCCCCCCTCCAAAGCGGCCCAACGGTCTCCCATCTCATTCTTTTGATCCTATTTTCTCACTATTGTGCCCTCGCCCTCTCTCCACTCTCTGTGTCTCTCTCTCAACGTTTCCTTCTCATTTGAATTTCCCTGGGCTGATGTTTCTGCAAGAGTGCCCACTGCCTCCGCTGAACACAACTGGGTGAGTGGGAGGGGTGCTGGGAAGGGGCTATATGTGAAGGCTTGAGGGTTTTTTTTTTGGACAGAGAGAAGGATTTTAGGTTCCTGTTCTCCCCACCTTGCCTTGCCCCGCCCCACGCTCTTTCGTCTGGCTTCTCCCTGTGATCTTTGGAGCTTGACCTCATGTCTGCACATGGGGGGTCATGGGTGTGCCGTGGGAGGGAGTTTTGTCAAAGAAGGACGAATAATGGAAAGGAAATTTGAGGGAGATATGCCTTAATAGTCAGGAGCTATGCACAGGTTCCCTCCTTCTCTGATTTTAGAACAGGCTTTGAGTTGCGTTTCTATTCTTATTTCTTACTATGTGACCCAAAAACTGAATACTTTTTTTTCAAGGGAACTGAATAAAAACACCAGAAAAGGGAATCTGGAAGGTCATTGTCATAGTTGAGGTTTATTTTTATTTTATCAGTTCGCATAAAGTGTTCATTTTGTGTCAATTATAAAGTACATTTTGAAATGCCATTTATGCCATATATTTATTATGCAGATTTATCTATTCTCAGCATTACCCCTGGATAAACATTTTACTTTTATTATTATCCATTCTATACCCAAACCCAAATGCTATTTATATTGAATGGGATGGTAAAATAACTGGTGGCAAGATTCCCTGGAGATCCTTAGATATAAACTCAGCACTTGTATAGGTTAGACTTGTTCTCCTTACATAAATTAGTTTCACCTACCCTTTCTGTTTGATGGATTGGAGACAAAATGCCATTTTTGGTCACAGAGATGCGGCTGGTTGAATTTCTATTACAGGTCTTAGTGTCCGGGCCCCGTAACATGAACTATACCATGCTATGTGTATGTCATTGCAGTGATGTGAGGCCTGTGTCTGTTGGGTGGCTGTGTGTATGTAACAGGTTTGCACAGCAGTGACTAATACTATTTGTACGCCTAAAGCCCATCACAGCGTCACCATCAAATCACATTCACTACACTTTGTGTCTCCCTGTCGCTGACTCAAATTGAATCCTTTCATCCCTTTTCTCTTTTGCTTGTCCTGAGTCTCTGCTACACAATGTTACTTGTTCACATACTTTTATAATCTCATCTGTTGTCGATCCATGGCATATTGCTTTTATCAGGTACAGGACACACACACAGGGTCAGAGGCTGTGTCTATCAGTCACCTGGCCTTGGGGCTGATGCTGTAGGAGGGTTTGTTTGACCCAGGATAAGCACAGGAGAGCAGATAGGACAAAGAGGGAAGAGCGAGGAGCATCTGTATGTCGGACAGCCACGCAGCAGCAACCAGATGGAACACGAGAGGAAAAGTAGTGCTTCCCAAAATCCAATTGAGTGCCTCTCCCACCCACAGAGGTGTGCGTGTACATGGGCTGAATGAATCCGGGCGGAGGCGGGGTGTGTTGAAGCTAAACTTGAATCGTAAGTGGTTAAACTTCCCTCACTGGTCACACTTTTTCCTTTCTTTCGCTCCACTCCCTTGCTTTGTGCCCTCCTTGGTCTTGGTCAGTGCACACCAAACTTAGTTTTAAGCTTAGAGAGAGCGCTGTGGCTCACTATCGGGGTGGCCGATCACATCACGCTGTGTGAGTGTTTGACCAAAATACAGCAGAAGTAGAGTGTGGGTTTGTGTATGCTTAGGTAGCTTTTAAGTCTCAGAAAGAAGAAAGGTAAGAGATTTTGTTCATTTTTCATTATACTTTAAGTCATGCTGTTGATGATCCAGTGATGTCTGTGTAAAAACCTTATGAAGATTTAATGATAAGGGATCTGATGCGGCCTCTTGTCAAACTTTAGTTTTAACAATTATTCATTATTATTTACAAATACAGTAGAGAGACACAACCTAATATGGATAGTCTATATTGGAATATGATTTCTTCTGTTTATGTTTGTGGCTTTGCTCATTAGTGTGTGTGTTCATGCTCATAACATGGGGATTGTGAAACGAGATTACAGTGGCTGCTAGTGTAGCTGCAGATTGTGTGTCTGAGTGTGTTTTTGTGTTTGGGGTGTGTGGGTGGGCGGGCAGGCGCTGCAGAAGGGAGGCATGGATAGGATCAGCTCTTATCTGGGCTGCCCAGTGCCACACGAGGTGTAACGCCACACCCACGCTACCCCACAGTGTGTTTGCACAGGCACACACACCAGCAAATCACGCCACCATAGTTTGACTTGTATTATCCATTTTTAACATTCAATATGTAAATGAGATTTGAATCCTGCTGTCCTAATATTTTGTGCATTAAATAGAGTTTTTAGAGACAGGGTCTATAGTTTTTCATCTCTGTATGTGTACGACTTGAGCTTCTATCCTCATATAGTTGTTACACAAAATTTTTATTTTAATTATAGGGAGATGAATACATTGGGCTTATCATTTCTCTTTTTAGTGTATCGGCTGTTAGCCTTAAAACTCAGAAGACAATGTTTTGTTTTGGCCAAAAACTTGCCCAAAGAAGATACATGAAGTCTTACACTGTAGCGTGAAGAGTACAGTGCAAAAAAATGACTAGACTGCTCTCTTAAAGCATTTTAAAAACAAGGCTGTAGCTTTCGGGATTATTTTTTTTATATATAACTGTACGCTTCATAGCTAGATCAGTGCAATGTAAAGAACCTACAGTTTCGTAGCATGTTTTTTGTAAAAAATTGTTGAAATTGGCCTTTGATATTTCCTTAGCTTATCAGCCATTGGTCGCTGGTTGATTGGCAATTGAAAAGGAATTAACAATATTTCCTTTGTCAAGTATACCACACTGCAGCTACTTTGACATGTATTAATATTACATCCCAAATAGATCAATATGTCTTTGTGAAACACAGAGACATCGTATTTGGTAGTTGTATTCAGTGTGTGTGAATTTGAATGTACAGTATCTGAAGGTGGATCTTAATAAGATGTTTAGAGTTTACTAAATGGATGAGACAGGCCTTGAACAGGATCTTCCACGCTGCTGCTGTCGGCCAAAGGAGGCTGCCTCCAAGGAGAGAGGCCTGAATGTGAACATTGAAATCATAGAATCTTTATTCTCCTATTATAAAACTAGAGCAATTTGTGTGCATATATTTTAAAGTCCCAGTGCCTTTTTTAAAATAAATGTAATATTGTTCTACTATTTCTACTAATGATCATGTGCTGTGGGGTTACAATTAAATGGTTTAGCATTAGCATCAAAATTTCTTATTGTACAGTCTACGTTAGAAATATTTATACCACAACATCAACTGCTGAAATGTGGGTAACATCCTGTTTGAAAGTGAATTTGGTCAGAATTAATCTATGAAAATGTCTTTATTCAGGGAAACTATTCTGAAACAACACCCCCACACATCTGCGGCTGCGGCTGCAGGTGCTCATTTGTATTGATTTGTTGTGAAAAATGACATTTAAATATAGTCTTTAGCATTCAGACTGTTAGAGCCAGACACACACGCATGAATATTGTCCACTTGGGTCTTCATAAAGCAGAATATAGAAATTGATGTATCTGTGAAACTGAAAGGGAATCTATGAAAGTGACGGTATAATATACAGATCGGCTGCATGTTGGAGAGTGAAGTTCTGAAATGAAAGACCCATGCTTTAGTTCGTTAGATGAGACTTTCTATGTCCTTAGTCTTCAACAGAAATCGACAAGTAACAAAACTGACTTTCGGTGCCATCAAAACACTTTTCCAACCTTTAAATTTTGGAGAGTGTTTAAGACCCGCACCAGCCCTTGTTTCTCTGCCTTTAGCCTGGAGGTAGGGGTAATAAACTGGAGACTGGTGGGTCCCTACTGTAGTTTATTATGTGTGGGAGTGTATGGGGGAAGCACATGGTTATCCTTCGACCTTTTATTTAACCAGTATTTCCCATTGAGAGCTCAAACTGCTTTCTACACTGACATACACCAGACTCTGCCTGAAGCTGCTGGATCAAGAACCATTGATAAATTTATGTATGATTAAATAAAAAGTTGTTATTCTTCAGCATTGCGTGTCCTAAACATTATGTTGGCTGACAGACTAAAGAAGTAGAGACGTGTCCTAGAGGGAAAATGTAATTTACAATTGCCAATAATCACAATAATTAAGCAATCACTTCAAAAGAAATCAAATTATTATGGGAGTGACAGGGGGTCAGATGGGGCTCCCCTGGGACTATATTAATTTCGGTTCTTTTATTTGGACGAAGAACTTTCCCTTATTGTCATAGCACGGTTTGCGGTGCTGGGAGGGGTTGTTGAGAGGGCTTTATTAACTGGTAGCCTAAGGTGCTGATATTTTGGGGGGATATTGAGTAAAGGGAATGGAGGGATTTATGTATTAATATTAATACTATTTTTGTTTGTGGAGCACAAAATAAAATTATATGAGGAAAAGTTGAAATTTTCTGCAATCAAGAAAATATCTTCTCTTATTCTGTATAAGACCTGCTAACCCTGTAGTTCAGACCTCATCTTCTGAAATCTTATTGCTTCTGGTCGCATTTAAAATGTGCACGCCAACAGGAATTGCAAATCAAATCCCAATTTCAATGCTTGTCAGAATAATATCAATTTGATATTTTCCAAACTTGTTCAGCCCCAATCTTTGTAAAAAGACTCTCCTGGTTATCCATGTTTATTCCACTTAAGGTACTGTTTTAAAATACAGTGTATTGTCGTGGTTCAAGTGCAACCGCCAGCATTTTATCATGCAGTCAATTCTGTCTTCAGACTCAATGACAAGAGCATGGAAATCTATTGTGGTCAAAGTGAATGTTAATTGCTCTGTTATTATTACTTTAGTTTAGTTTTATGACCACATGCTACACAATGGGTACAATTAAGCTCCTTTCTTGTTGTGGTATGCAAAGGGATGCCTAATAATGGTGTGGAGATGTTTTTCACATGGTCCCAGAGGATGGCACAGTGGACTTGGCGCTGTACCCTCAGATCCACAGTGGTGCCTGTTTAACAGCTCCCCTCTGGAGGCCTCCTCCAGTGTGTACAGTGTGTATGTGGTCATTCCCAGACCTCACCACATGTCTCTTAATTAAGGCACTCGTCAGACAGAGAGCAGCTGGGCCTGGTCTGTCTGAGCTGGCACTCATCTGAATTCCACTCAATCCCGGCCATGACGTCTCTGACTCGCTCTGTTCTTTAGAGGCGGGTGATGACTCCTTCCCTTTGCTGATGAACGTGTGGTGAACGTGTGATGAACGTGTGAGCTGTGATTTCCCTCCTGATGCTCTTTTCTAATTGTAGTTCTTTGACCTTTTCATCCCACCTGCTTTCAATAAAGTACTCATTAGAAGTCCCATTAGGACTCGCATGATTCTGAGTCAATGAGCTTTTAAATGTATGGATTCAGGTGTTTGATGATAAATGTTTGTGCGTGCCAGGCGTTCTGGGAATAGAACATCAGGCTATAGATAGAATGATTAGTTAAATGTGGAAATGGATATTACAGTGTTTTTACAAATGGATAAATGACGGGTAAAATATGATGTTCTTATTTCGCTACCACCCAGTGGCTAAGATTTGGTGGTCACATTAGGTTTTAATTATGTATCTGTAAATAGCCTGCCTGATTTGGCCTGTAGCTCAGGACAAACATTGATCAATAATGAAAGAGTGCAGTGATTTGAAGACAAAGTATATTTATTGGTCGACTCTTGTAGAAAATCTAGTGTCTTTGTATTTGGACCCGACCCTTTGGGTGCACAGCTGGACGCTCCGCCCCCATCCATCCAATCTCTCTATTTTTCCACTCCTTTTTCCTACAGCCCTTCCACAGACTAAGACCAAGGCCTGGTTACGTGGCTGTTGCTATGCCGGCCTGCTTACTCCAGGGGGATTCTATAGGCTTGCGTTGTAATCCAGCTTGTAGAGGTGTGCTTGGGAGGTGACACCACTCAAAGTCATAGCACTTACTGGTCCCCTCACCACTGGCTTTCTAACATTGTGTGTCAGTGAATGCAGGTAAAGTCTTTTCTCGAGGACTGCTTCAGCGTGCACACATGCTTTTGCATTAACACACATAGGTCGGCCCTTTATCCGAGGATTACGGTTAAATGGAATAGTGAGATCCTGGCGGAGAGCAGCCGATAAAGCTGAAGTCTGCCTTGGGAGAGAAAATTAATTATTGTGGATAAAATCGGAGTAAAAGCGATAGTTACTAAGTCGTTTGGGAGTTTAGTCATTGATATTTCGGCTCAGCACAACACACAGTTCATCCCAACCTGTGTTTAGTCTGCCGAGATGGCCATTCACGGCTAAGAGGAACCTTCTGAGCTTCTTTTGATTTGCTTAACGATGTCCTGCTACCTTCCATTAGCAGGAAGTAAGTTTTACAATCTCAAACTTAATTCCCGTTAACATTACATAAAATTATAAGACCTAAATAAAATTATCCTCATATTCAAACCTGCTTTCATTGTAAATAGTGTTTTACAAAATGGTGCTCTGGCAAATCCAGGTTACACCTATTCAATTCTCTAAACCAAGGGCACAGAAAGGGGAAAAATGCATCTGAATTGATTAACCTCTGCTGACACGTTTTCTTATTCTAATTTCTTTATCTCTTATTTCCTATACATTTTAGAGAATTATTTTTATTATTATTTTAATGATATCCTCAAATTCATGCATAAAATTAACCCTGACCTTAGCGGACTTTTGTGACCAATAGGGCTGTTGTGCGTGTGTGTTAGTGCGTGCATGCGTGCAGGTGAGCGAGCTGCTGTCCTCGGAGCGCAGACTGATCAATAGTAATTGGGTTGAGTGTCTCAGGCCTGTTAGCCTCCTTTGTGTCATGGACCTTTTGTAGGTTGACACAGATCTGGAAGAGAAAAGGGGACAGAAAACGGAGAAAGGAGGTAAAATGGAGGATGTTTGCACATCGATGAGCATGACCGACTCTCTCAACCAAATCTCCGGATATTTATTCTGCTTTACTCACTAATCTAAAAAAATCGCAATGCTTTTCTGGCCATTCCCATGCCATATGCTTGGGAAGTGGCAAGTACTAGTAGTTTCTTTAAAGAGCCTATGTTATGCTATTTTCGGACCTATGGTATAATTTTGTTTCCTCATCACAAACAGACCTGGAGATGGGTTTTGTTTCATTTACATTTAAAACACAAACTCTGTATATTTAGTTCTTCTTTCGAACTGAAAACATGCTGTTCTGCATTGTGATGTCATGTGGTAACACAGAAGGCGCACCACTGTATTTTTAAACTTCACACACTAGAATCATTTTGATAATTTCAACCCTGCAATTTGCTGATCTCTACTAAACTAAAGGTAAAAGTTAGTTAAAATGAAAATTACCACTACATGACATCAGAAGCTGGAACAGAGCATTTTGAGCTTGGCCAAACGCTCCCAGAAGTCACTTTTGTGTAATATAAGACCTTTTAAAGACAAACTTACATATATGTGATTTAACGCAGAGATTGTATGTATTGCATTGCTCTCGCTCTGTATTTAAATTGTCTTTAAGTGTTTCTTTTATCATCACCATAAAAGCAGAGTGTGCTGAGTGATGGCAGTGAGCTCTAGCGGTATTAGCGAAGAGGCATTAGGCAGAAACTCTAAGGTATATTAAAGCAACGGCCCTGTTGTTCATATAAACACGCCAATTCAATTTAGCCTGCCCCACGGGGAATGGGATTTCAGCAGCTACCGAGAGACGGATGAGGAGGGGAGAGGAGGAAGGATGAGGTAAGGCTCGGAGAGGAGGTGGGATCCAGGGGCCTAGTGAGAAAGAGGCGTGCTGAAGGAAGAGTAGAGTTTTTTTTTTTTTTTTTTGGGGGGGGGGGGGGGGTCCAGCAATAAGAAAGGGGCAAGAAATGACCTCCAAGAAAAAAAAAACAGGGATTTTGAGGATACAATTTTGTGTACTGTGAATTTGAATACTGACTATATCATCTATAGTAATGCTGATGATAATAAACTGTTCAAAAGCTCATTTATTGTATGCTATAATGGAATCTGATCATGTTAAATCATTTTCAGTTAATCTCATTGACAATTTGAGTTCAGGGATTTGAGTTGTTTGTACTGTCCACTGGTTAATGATAGGTCTATATATATATATATATATATATATATATATATATATATATATATACACACACACACACACATATGTATAATAGTATTCCTTCATCAAAAACAAACCTGGCATTGTGTTTTGCTTAATTCCCAATTTTTCAGTAGTTGTTTTTGGTCAGAACTCGGAAAAGGCTCTGGCAAGATTTTCTGTTGACTATTTGTCTGACTTACACAAGACTACACTCCTTTTCCTATACTGTAAAAAGATGTGTAGTTGTTCTTATCTCCCAGAGTTCAGATGGTCATGATGACTGAAAGGAAAATTTGCCAATCAGAAAAATGCATAGTCCCATAGTCCATATCAAAACAAACTAGGCTGCTTCAAAGGAAAAAAGGAGAAAAAGGAGGACAACAAAACTCAGTACAGTTTCTCTGCTAAACTCTATTAATCTGAGGTTGGAGAAGTTTGATTTGGCCCTAAATGAAAAATTACCAATGTGCTTTTTTGTTTTCCATGCGTCACAGAAAAAATTTACTTGACTGCATCCCAGACTAGCAGATTATTGACTAAACAGACAAAAACTCAGAAGTTTTCAGTGATTTAAACAATAATCTGAGCAGACTGCATTCCTTTCAATATAACTACATAGATGTATGAGCTTGACACTCGTCCTGTTTGCTAAATTGCTGCCTTTATTTTTTGGTCATGATTTATTCCTACTTCTGACAGCAGCAAATAACCTGTGGATATTTATTATTATAATTTCATTTTTGACAAATGTCCCAAGGCTCAAGTAGTCACTAGTAAATATATAACTATGGGCGGTAATAGTAATCACCAAATCTTTTCTGTTCACTCACACCATAAATACAAGACATCGCCGTATTACTCAAACATGCGTGAATCAACGTTATAACATGCCTAATAGCTTATACAAGTACATAAAAGATATAAAAATACATTTTTTCCCCTCAAATCAGCCCCACTTCATACTTTTTCCTCTGCGCAGGACACCGGATGCATTAGAGACTGTATTTGAAAGAGCTGATAAAAGAGCCATATTAGAAGCGCCTGTACTAATCCTCTATTGTTCTTTGTCTGTCCCCTGTCCCACAGAGGGGCCGCTCTAATTAAAGACTAATAATTGTATTGTTTTATAAAGTCTACAGAGACACAGATTCT
Organism: Boleophthalmus pectinirostris; assembly: GCF_026225935.1. Lineage (NCBI taxonomy): Eukaryota > Metazoa > Chordata > Actinopteri > Gobiiformes > Gobiidae > Boleophthalmus > Boleophthalmus pectinirostris. The sequence continues at coordinate 27,885,941 of NW_026571190.1, forward strand.
GCTCTTCAATCATTCATTCTAGCCAACTCTCTCTTAACATTAGGGACTACTATCTCAACGGGTGAAGTCTGTTTGAACACACACACATATGCCTGTGTGTATATGAGTGCTACAGTAAGAGCAGGAATAGACTAAATCTAAATTAAAACTGTAAAGCACTATTATTTAATTACCCCAAAGGCTGTGGATTTGAGGATTGGAAGGTTGAGTTGCTGTGTATGTGCATACTGTTTGCTGCCCTGGATTAGTCCAGAATTCAATTTGCCCTTTCTCTTTGGCCTCTTATTGGTTGCCTTTTCCTGTTGCCCCTCCTTCACCTTTAGCACTAAACACACACGCATAGATGGGCGCTTGCTGAAACGCCGGCAGATAAAAAGGCATTATGGTAAATTCCACTTAATGACAAATTTTTAATTTGGGGAGCAGGGCCTGCTGAATGGAGCTTAATTACCGGGGCCAAAGATCCCCTCAGAAAAAGAGCCCCCTGAACGTGCCCAACCTGCCCGATAAAGAGTGCACAGCAAAATGCCTAAGATTATCCAGCACGCTTTATCTGGCCCCACTCCCCTTTCTCTCTGTATAATAACAAAAATAACAATCATGAAAATTCTATCTGCCCCCCAGCCCCCATCTTTCCCTTCTTCTGCCACTCTCCCGCCTTCACGCCCTCCGCCCACTGCCTGGCGCACTCCCACAGGAGGAAATTCATCAAAATGAAATTGAGGTTGCAACTCACTGGTTTTATTAAAATATATTTGCCCCTAAAAGACATTGTGTGTTTCGCAGACAAAAGACACCAGTGAATAATATGCCAAGTTTTTATTACTGATATTTGACTTGTTTGACTACATAGGCTTGTCTTAAATACTAAACACTTGTTGACCACCAACCTTTTCCCTCCCCCTCAAAGTGTGGAGCCCTTATGATCATTCCATGTACTTGTATGTAGCCATTTATGTACTACTAATACATAGCATCAGACTGATGGAATAGTTGAGCCGCATTATTAGAGGTTTATTTTAATGAGAATTATGATGCAGTGGCTTAGAAGTCATCATTATTTGTGAAGACAGTTTTAAGGTCATAATCCTTTTCAAAGACATAGTTGAATGAATTTGGGAGGTTTTTTTTTTATTGTAGAGAGCATACAGCGAAAGTGGTGTAATTAAAAATGGCAGACATTGTCTGCTGTTTTTGTAAATTCACAAATGTGTAAAAGCCACAAAGCGTTCATGCATGTTTACTGTAATTGAATGAGGCAAAATTCATTTTGTGGGAAGCACTGGTTAAGTGAGAACTGGACTTGAGACAGACCAGTGCAGTGATTGTCTGATGCAGTTTGTGTATGAAGTGTGAATCTTTGACCCCAAAGCAAACAGATATTAAAGAAGCACAATGGAACCTGTCTTGGTTCTATAAGTTGCTTACACCCACCACACAAACACAACACACGCTCACTTACTTTTTGGCCCGCTGTGGTCCCTGTTGATGTCTAGCCTGATTGGACCATGCGGTTGCCATGCGGTTACCAGGCCGCGCCCCTGCTGTGTGGTAATTGGTGTCTGTGATGTTGCCATGTGGCAAGGGTGTCATGACTGACAGGTTTGGCCACCTGCCCTGCCCTGGCTGCCAGCATGAAGTCGACGAGGCTAAGTAGAAATTGTGGAAGTGGCACTGGCTGGAGCTGCATACTGTAAAGGGGGGCAGATGGGTAAGAGGTATTTGATGGCCAAGCTGACAGGTTCAACAGGGAGAACCATGTGATGACACAATGCCCTATTTTGCCAATATAAAATCTATAATCTATAACTTAGCTGTACAAGAACGCTTGTATTTTGAAATGGATTAGTATTGCTCACCCATTCAAATAATGACCTCATCTCATGAACTCATCTCTAGTCGTTTTTCCAAAATATATTTATATTTATAATGCAATCTTATTTAGTACTATACTCAAATTTGCTTTACAATATTATGCATTATTCAACCACTTCTCTTACTCAATGTGATAAGATACTGTATGTCCTGTAGCCACAGCTGCCCTGGGAATTCATCAGTTAACACCACGATCATCACCTACCACTGTCTCTCACACTACGCTCAGACACAAGACAAGATGGGTGCAGTGTCTTGTTCAAGGCCACAACAACAGCCTGCACTGGTCAGAGCTGGTGTTGAATTGTCAAATTTTTACAGATAATCTTTAAATTCCCCATGTTGTGGCATCCTGCTTCTTTTGTGGGTTTTGACCAACAATTCTTAGAGTAAATCATTCTAAATGCCCTTTTGAAGTTTGAGTGCCTCCATGTTTAGTCTTTAACACAACACTCAAACTTTTCAATAGCCAACACTGACCCACTTTGCATCACTTTGCTCTCACCACTTTACACCAATTCAAAAATAAACCTCTATTAGAAGATATATACCGTATTTTGCAACATGTGAAGCTATTACTCCCCATATTAGGAGCTGACTCATTTCCAAGGGAAATGTACACTGAATTGTGTGAAGCCTTAATCTTTAAATGGTCTATATTGATTTATTTGAATTCAGAGTGCTTAATTTTAAAACTATTTACTTTCGTTTTCTCCTTAATTCATGATATCTACTTATAAAATGTGTATTCAAATAGTTAAAATTGTTATATCTGATTTTCTTATTGTCTGTGGGGTTCAAGATTATGAAACCGTCCTGGTCCTCTGCTCTTTGCCCTGGTCCTTCTCGAATGGTTCATGTTCATCCTTCTTCCCGTCCTCTTTCAGCTTTTGTGATTTACACCCTTGACCAGACTCTTTGTTTTTTAGCCCACAAAAGGGCACAGAAGAGCTGAGGAGTCTGTGTGCCAACCATTGCAGTGCGTTTAACCTTGCAGAGGGCAAGAAGTGATGTCACAATGGGAGCACTTTCCCCCTGTACACACACGGATGGACACATACACACATGAGCCCTGCACACTCCGCCCACCCTCACATTGTTATGTATAGTGTTGCTAATCTGAGCCTGTTGCTTCAGTATCAAACATAACCTCTGTTTGGGGGGGTAAGGCCTCTCTTTCTCCTGTTTTGTGTTTGTGTCAGGGTCTATATGCGCGTTAGTGTGTTAATGGGGCTAGTCAACAGCGCTGTACAATGGGCGGGCTGGCTTGGGATGCCTGTTTAAGTGTTGGGACAGGAAAGAAGGATAGGGGTGAGGCGGGCCAGACTAGGGCTTTGATGTTACAGGGATAACAGCTTGTAAATGCACATGCACATTTAGAGAAAAGGGGAAATATACATTTCACTTGAGTTATAAAAGAATAAATAAAATATAACTTTAGTTTAGGGTCTATGAGCCTTATTTATGCATAGTAGATCACAATACAACTGTGGACTAATTGTGGTGTTTGAATGTATCAAATAATCAACACTGCGAAGATCTCTGATTTGTGAATGTTTCTCTGAACTGACCTCTTGCAACAGTTGGCCTATCTTTAGCATATTAAAGTTGGGTAATAGTTTGTGCAGCCCGTGTGTGTAGTAACTGCACCTTCATTGCAAGCACCATGGTAACAGAACATGTTGGTTGGCAGGTGCCAAGTTGATGGAGGGGTGTGCCTCCTCGTCCTCTGGTTATCAGACATAAACCACTGTCCGTCCCATGAGATGGATGGTCCCTTAATATTCACTAGCTCTGCCTTTGAGTGTGTGTGTGTGTGTCACCCCATGAGAGCCGGGTGTTCATGGTTCATTAGCCACACATACACTTCCGTTCTGTTCTCACTGGAAGAAGGAACAGATTCACACACACACTGTATTTTAGTGTGGTGGTTTTGTTGTGCTGGCTCTGATGAACTGGCAGACTGCCTCCTCCCTCTCCTCCTCGTATTGGAGTAATCAGGATACCTATGAGACAGACAGGTAGCATCTGTCGCCTTCTCTCCTCTGATCGGTCCTCCCTCTGTTTCAGCGTCCCCCTTTCCTGCACTACTGTGCCCACTTAACCCAAAGAAGAGATCCAAGACGATACACTGTAATATAGTTGTGCTATAGCGGTGTTGTATTGTTTAATTTATTTAAATTAAGCATTACTTTTACAATTCTGGTTCTTTTTGAAATAAGCATAATTGTTTTTTGGAAGCACAAACATAAGCTTGCTTCCTCAAGGCGTGGATCAGTAGAACTAACAGTTGCCCTAAACATGGCGGAGGCCTCTCTTGAGTCTGTTACCATCTGCTTATTGGGCTTCCGCCTTTTTCAGATCCGCAGGGCTGTGATCGAGCAGCTCTAATGGTATGGGTTTTGAGCAGGGCCTCCAGGTTAATTAGCATATTTTGAGCCAGCATACAGACAACAGCCCCCCACCCCACCCCACCCTTGACTCTTCTTCTTCCTCTCCTGGACCCCTCCACCCATGTGTTTGATTCCTGGGCCGTGACAAAGAGCTTCACCCTTTATTCGTCTGTGTTGGTGAGATGTGGGGCCCTTAGATTAAGGGAAAGCTTCCTGCTCTTTATGTGTAGGGTTTCCCTCGGGAGATGCTTTCGGAATGACTTTAGTCACTAACGCACACCAACCTGGTGTTCCTTGTTCACATCCTACTTAAGGGTGGGCCATAACCAAAAAAATAAAATAAAATAAAGTAACAAAAATAATCATATCACTATTTTGTAAAGCCAAGATCACAATTTCTATTTTGTCACTAAATTATTTCTTGTTTGTGGGAAGGGACTGTCGTGGGCAGAGGTTTGTTCTAGTTTTTTCCTTGATTGATGCTGAAATAAGAGCACTGTCTGTGTGAAAGTCCATGTATGTTAGTATCTTTTTATACATCTAAGTTTTTCACTTTGCTATAGTTTGGTTAAATCTATCTGTCACTCACTCACTAACCAATAGGACGAGTGGGTGGTTCAAAATGTCTGCTTGAGCACATTTACAGCTGCAGTCATATTTAAAGTGTGTTTAATGTGTATCTCTGTCTGATGTTGTACCCCTCTTTGTATCATTGTCATTCCATTCGTCTGCTCTGTTGCGCATTAAAAAACCCTTCTAGGGACAAGTACTGCAAATTAGCACTATGATACATGCTGTGCTACACTAGTCAACTCTTTCATATATGTTCCTCTTCAAATAAACTAAAAATGACAATATCACAATAATAGCATATCAACGCATGGATCAGATCTCAATTTGATTTTTGTTACCATATTGCCCTAATTCTTCTTCAAAATGAACCTGCAGGTGTTTTTCCTCATAATTACAGACTCTGGCTGTAACCTGAAACCATGTGAAGTTGTTTTTTTACATTTTGTTTTATATAATGAATTAAGTTGTTCATAATGTTAGGTCTGGTTTTAGAAACAACTCCACTGTTTAAATGCAAAGGTGGATGATTAGCTGTTTGAGATTTAAAAGGCAACTAATAAACAGGATCAAAGGTCATTCAATATTGGCTTTAGTTGATGAAGAAAAAAGAAAGGCACCTTCTGTTTTAGAAGCTTACATACATTTTTGCTATTGGACATTATTAAATATAAAATTTGTTGCATAAAAGAGCTCTTAGTGATATTAAAGATCTTTTGATGAGACTTGGAGTTTGTGCTTTGGGGTGTTGTTTAAGGAAAAGGTCAAGCCTCAGAGTCATTGTAATGAGAAAACAAAATCACAATTTGATTATTGTGACTATTAACACGAACTAGTGACATCTTCCGTAGTATTGTCTTACAGATTACTGTCTCTAGCATATGAGCTGTATGAAATTATGAAGTAAAAAATTATTTTTATTCTTGAAAATAAATTTAAGATCATAAAGAAAAATGCCCTGTCCACACTGAAGCCATTTTAATTAGTTTGATGTGAAAGAGAGGTAACCTCTGTTGCAGCTGTAGTCCCAGCACAGTGACTGGCAAGAGAGGTGCAAAAACAAGGGATGACGGTAAGAGAGGGTAGAAGTGGGCTGTTCAGAATTTTAAAAAGGTGAAAGAGCAGAAGAGTGGGAGGTGGAAAGGAGAGTGTAATATTTGATTATGGCTCAAGGCTGTGTATTTGTCCAAAGGCTAAAGACTGTCAAGCAGCTAATCGCAGAGGTCGATGTAAGGGTGTCTGTATGTGCGTTGTGTGGGTCATTGCCACATCACATAATTTATGCTGAGTACACGTGTCTGTGTGTTTGAGTGTGTGCATTTGTGTATGTTCGACTGTGTGGATGTCAGTTACAGCTGTGTGGGTCTGAAGAGAGGACTCCCTCAGGGCACTGTTAGTGCCACTGTCATACAGATGTGCTGCGCTGCTCTGTGGCAGTTTCTCTGTGTTCCCTTTACAGGAAGAAGAACTCCTCCGGGTGCTTCAGCACTTTTAGTGTTGAGTTATACAAGTTTATATAAGATAATACAACACATGCTGTTTTTCACTGTTTTCTTAAGCTATTACAGTATGTTTCTGTCAGAACCAACCTATGCTCAGATGAAACAATATCCACAGCAGCCCCTTTCAGTGGTAAAATTGTAAATGTATATATTTCTTTTTTACAGATATTGAAGAACTGGATAGCAGGTGGCTGATTTCTGACAAAGACCGAAAGGTTAATAACCAATTATTAAACAGATTACACATTTTAAAACTGTGATACTAAAATGAGTATGTTTTTAGGCCCAGATCTCCAATAAAGCCAAGGGCGTTAGGACCATTGTGCCGAGGGTGACAAGTCGATATTATACAGACAAAAACGTCCACTGTAAAAACTGTAATAGAACCGGACATTTGTCAAAGAACTGTCCAGAACCAAAAGTAAGTGCACTTTAAAATCAACACGGACTGAATTAAGTATGATAATGAAAATTTATGGATATGGGTTTTGTTTTACAGAAAGTCTCACCCTGCATCCTTTGTGGCACGGTGGGCCATATTCAGAGTGGATGTCCCTACAAACACTGTAACAACTGTGGACTTCCTGGGCATCTGTACAGCTCCTGCTGTGAGAGGTCTTACTGGCACAAGCATTGTCACCGCTGCGAAATGACTGGACACTTCCATGATGTGAGTTGAAATTTAAACTCTGAAAAACTGAACAGTTGTGTTTACCTCATTTAAACTTCACCAGAAATTTCTCATGGTGAGTGACCAAACGCTTCTGTTCACGTTAATTTATAGGCATTGTGTCTGAAAGACTGAAAGGTGAATCTGTTCACTATCAATGACAGTTAACACAACTTTGCATTACCCTGCCCATTGACAGTCTTCTGCGGCATGGCCTGTGCCTCCCTGCACCTCCACTGCTGGCTCACCGTCACTCACTCATGTACTGTGCTGTGTGTAATGGATGAGTAACCAGGTGAACAGAGGAGGGAGAGGGGAGACCAGGCCACAGAGGTCCTCTCTCACCTTCTCAATCCCTCTGCCTTTTCCTACTTATTTGCATATTGTTTTTAATGACAAAGTTGTGTGTTTGTTTTTTTGGCCATTGTAATTACCTCCTTCTTGGAATGCATAAATTTCTCATTCCTCTCACAAATGATTAGCGTGTGTGTTGCAGAGACAGAGTCAGGTCTCTGTCCCTTGGGCCTTTCTGTGTCTCTCATTAAAGACAGACGGTTGACGGAGCGCGAGTGTCGCTCGCCTCGCCTGTCGCCCTCGACAACAACACACAAGCCCGCTGGTCTGGAGGGAACCAGCTAACAGGAGGAAGTGGCTATGGAGGGGGTAGCTGATGGAGAAAAAAACTTACTGAGAGTGAGAGAAGATGCTCTGTTTCAAAAGTGAACATATGAAGCCACTGTGCTGGCAACACTGATCTTTCTAATGTGAAGCAACTTTTCATAATCTACTCGGGACTAAAGAATGAGATACAATAAAGTAAAGAGCCTGTGTAGTTTACAGTCAGGTCAAAATCCTCTCGTTTCCTCTCACTCAGTAGGTGTGTGAGCAGATAAATCTTGTTGCCCGCGGCGACTGCGGCATTTTCAATTTCCCAGTGGGAAGTGACGGCAGTTTGGGAAGGATGTCGGAACGCTTAAGGAACAGCGTGGCGAAGCTCCAGAGATAATGCTTTAGATACACCGGGACAGAGTCACTGTCTGCTTTACTCACTGCCTTTTGACTGACTGGTTTACTGCAGGGAAACAAACATTAAGTTATGTTGCAAATGAAAGGAAAAGGAAACGTTTATCTACACCTTTGCCCCTATAATGAGACCAACCATGCGCTTGGCCTTTCTGCAATAGAAATGCATGTTTGAGTAGTTTGTCAGCTATGTTTAAGTTTAATGAACAGCACAACAGAGTAACCCTTGTTTTCTTCTTTTAGGACTGTCCAGAAGTCTGGAGACAGTATCATATAACGGTGAGTATTCTGTTGTAGAAAAGCTCCACAAAATACCTTGCTGTAAATAAATAAATAAATAAATAAAATAAATACTATTTATACCCTCCATCCTTTACTCAGAAGGGCTTTTGCCTTAAAGTGACATTTACAGTACAGGTGATTTGTTATGACACTCAACTAAAGATTTAAAAAGTTAACTTTATTAAAACAATAGATGAACTTTCAAAATACTTTTAAAGTTCATTATTGTCATCTTGCATCAATAAAATACATAAAACTTGTTTTCTTCTTGCATATAAAACAGGCTTTTGTCTTCACACTATGCAAAGCAATGCTGACAAAAATATACAGCACAGAGTCACATTTAGATAAATCTCTGAGTGTAGAAGTTGTGCACAAAGTCCCAATTAAAAGCAGAGAATTGGTGAAAGAACAAGGTGATGGGTGGAGGGCGCTAAGCCTGCCGCACTCACTTCCAGCCTGTGACATTTTTAAATCTTTTTTTCATGCAGAACGGGTCTCATGAGAGTAAAATATTCAAAATACTGCAATCCAAAGAAGGAGTTAAGTGTTACTCAACTAGATTATCTTTATTATAAGAATCACAGTTTATTTTAATGACGGAATATGATCAAGAATCATTTCATTTATTTAAGTTGACACTTATTCAAAAATATGAAAACAACCCTGCGTAAGATTCCTGGTGGGAGGCGTGCCACCTGCATGAATCCATGGAAGTAGATAGTTCAAACCAAATGTCTTTATGCCAGTAGTGAATTTTCAAGGCAAAGTTGATACATCTCCATGGAGACAAGCAGGTGGTGGATCCTTCACCAGAACAGTCAGGTCTGTGGAGATATAACTCCCTCACAGCAAAGGTGCTTTATTTTCGTAAAATTAAATGAATGTAAAAATGTAAAAATTAAATGCTTTATTTCAGTCTGGTTTTGGTGAAAACTTTATACAGTGGGGTGTTATTAAATTTAAATGTGAAATTTAAACCAAAGAAATTTTAAATTCCAGGTTTTTTCCTAACCTTGGGCATGATAAAGGTATGACATGATCACTGTAAATCAATAAGTTCGTCATGACTGGTATTGACCTTGCCTTGTAGCAGATGACTGAACCATGGAAGCAAACGCCTCACATGAGATTAGCAAAGTGCCAGGAGAGATGCCGCCTTTTGCCTTTTTCCTTCATTTTCACCCTTCGTGCACATGTGGCATCTGTGTGGGAGAATGTGACGGTGTGTCAAAGAGTAGAACAGTGTAACACCACATGGGCCATATGTCAGCGGAGGTGCATTTGCTTATTTGTGTATTCCTCTGAAATCTGCTAGAGTTTTCTGGGGTCTTTATTGCATGCATGTGTGTGTCTGAGCAGAAGGGGTGATATAGACCTCAGCCTAAGAGAAAAGAGCAGCTTGTTTGTCAATTAAAAGACGTGATAAAGCATGAAATGGGCTGCCAACGCCACACGGGACGAGACAGTGAGAGAGAAGGGAAGAAGAGTGTGTGCATGCATATATCTTGGTGCGCACTTTTGTGTGTGTCTGTGTTGGGGGAGGTCTGTCACTCTTCTCTATGGAGATTAATTAGCAGGGGCTGTCTAATGAAAAGGCAGCATCGTTAGCACTCGGATAGCACAGCAGGAGAGAGAGCACAAGAAAGGGGGGCACGGGACTGAAGTTCCAGCACTGATGCTGGCGTAGGACAGTAGAACTTGAGATAGTGAATAAGCCCATAGAGAGGGTTAATGTAAAAATTACACATTTGCTGTTTAAGTTTTGCCCTTGATCTTAAATGTTAATCATGTATTTGCAGTGGAGTACAGTTTAAACAGCAAGCACTTTACTTGAAGCATAATATGTGCTTAGAGAACCAAATGTACACCAGGTAAAAATGATTCTTGGCATTATATATCACAGCAGCATATTTTTTGTTTAATAGACATTTGTGTGTGTTTACCTTTTCGGAGAGCTCCCAGGCTCTGCGGACCCTGTGCCACTTTGTTTAGTTCTGTTCTGGGTTGTTGAGTTAGTATGTGTGTGATGGCGTGCTTTAACGGGTGGAAGATTGTGACCTAGGTCTAATTGAAGTATTTAAGCCATTTAAGCACTGTGAACAGAAGGTCGTTACCGATCCAAAGTGGCATGGGGGTTAGGGGCCTGCACACACAAACGCCACATACACCGACTCCTTCTGTTTAAGATGGGCTCATTTTATTCATGATGCTGCTTATGACCCTGAACTCCCCAATGTGAGCGGCTGTGTGTGTGTTCGCTTTGGGAGATGTGACTCTGTCACCTTCCGCTGGGCTCAGCCAGGTGTGAAAAGGCATTCTGTCAGACCGCCCTGCTACCGGCTCCATTTCTGTGTGTGTGTGCGCACGCGTGTGTGTGTGCATGGCCCGTTTATCTGAGTCTATGTGTCTCCTGCACCTGGCCTTCACTAACAAACTCCTCCAAACCACACACTATGGTCCACAAAGCCCTGGGGCTTCACAAACACATTTAATAAATATATAGAGTGGGAAATGATGCAAAGGACATGTGTTTTTAGGCATTTGCATAGAATGCAATGTTTGAAAATGACATCCACTGTCTGAACACCCAATGAATGCTTTTGTTTTTTGTTTTTTTCTTATCTTCTCACATCTGTACTGCTTAAGGTCTCTCTTATCGATACATAACCATTTCCATCTTTCTTGACATGTTTACAGTTTTATATTTTAAATAATTACCTAAATTGTTCTATGGGGAACTGTTCAAATGACAGCAGTATTTTTTGGTAAATCTAAAAGCTGTTCACTGCTGGTTTGTTAATTCTTGTCAGTTGTACTCCAGATGAAATGGTTTTTGGCTGAACCCTTTGTGAAGTGCAGAGCCAAAGTGTGAAGTCCGCGTATGGGCTGGAGCCTGTGAGGGGCTGACATGGTTGGAGAGGCCTCAGTACAGGCCATAGTGCAGGTTGAGTGACCTCCTGTCTGTACATTGCAGCATGTAAAGATCATTCATAAATGCATGAGTTGTAGGCAGCGCCCTGAGCTCTAGTCACTTCTCCCTGAGCTCTGTGTGATCTGCCTGTGTTGGGAGCAGACTGCCACTGACTGACTACTGACAGAACTGCAACATTCTGTTCACTTCACATAAAGTAGTTACATTTAGGTAGAAGCGTTAAATTAACTTATACTTAACTTAATGACTTTAAAATAATTTAGTTTAGACATTGTAGATTGTTTGTCTATCACTGTCGTATCACAGCAGTTGTTTTGGAGATATGCAAAATTAGAATATTGAGTAAAGAGTAACTGTATGTAAGTGTAACCCTCACAAATTAATGTTTTTGTGCTTGAATTATTTACAGTTCATTCACGTTTGTACAATATTTGAACTTCAGCCATAACATTTTACAAGGATTGGCACATTTCTGACAGACTGCCCTGATATCTTGTGAATACTGTTATGGTGATCATTCAAAAAATATGATACTGAAAAAATATTAAGAGATGGAGCCGTTGGATTATGAAAAAAATATATCATGCTATTATTATTTATAGCCGTTATTGAAATCCCAATTATTTGCTTGGAGAGAAAGAGGGGCATGAGCGCATCTAAAATAAAGGGAATTCAATGGATGAAATGAAAGTTATGTCCCCCAAAAGTGTATCTAAATGTACGATATTGTTAAAAAATATGGGCTGCAATAAATAAATAGCAGAAGGCAACATTTAAGTACCTTGTTTGTGTCTGTAATGAGTAGTAGAAATTCATAATTTAATCTTCTACAGTTCAGATCTCATTATAGTACAGAAAAACAACCAAAAATTTCCCTGTAGTACAAAGAAAAAGTACCCATGATAAAAATTGACCTCTCAAAATCCCATCTATCATCTATTAAATGATAAGTCTATATAATATTTATCATAACAGACCATACATGCACATTGAATGCGTTTAAGAGTTAAGGTTAATAATATTGATTGACTTAATTAAATGTTTTTTGTAATTAGTTAGAAGTTTAATCATTGTATCTGACCAGATATGCATTGTAATTCAAAACTGCAAAATATATGCACAAAATATATCTGAAGTGATGAAGATTAACGTCCCCATGCTTAAAATTTTCAAAATGGATCAAATTATGGATGTAACTGTGAAGTGCTTTGAGTGCTTTAAAGGTGGAAAAGAGCTATGTTAAAAAAAAAAAGCATGTGACAGACTTTCTATTGAACCAAAGCCAATATACTGTAACTCGCTATGGTAGAGTGGTAGAAGGATGCTAAAACCAAGAGTTCGTTTAGCGTGTTTGTATTGAATTACTTTTTTGTATTTATTCAATATCACATAGACTTTTCTTTTGATTTTGTGTCCATGGGTCCTTTTGGTAGCGGCCAGTGAGGACTAAATCGATCTTTGGGTCCTTTAAAGTAGTTTAGAAGTGAGCCCTGACTGATGGGGCCTCTGTCCGAAGCAGCAGTGACACCTGTATGTGTGTGTTTATTGATCGTCAGACTGACCAGGCTCTGTGCGCCTGTATGAATGGATTTTCACCTCATGCCAGTATCAGTGCGTGTATTGATCTCTTTCCCAGGGCAGGTGACGGTGTATGGACTGTGTGTGACTATGTGTGTCATGTCTTTTGGTATGGGGTAAAAAAAAAATAAAAACTTGTGAGTGACCTTTTGTTCGTCACGGGAATAAAATCCTTCTCTGAACTCCTCTGGGTCCCTCCTTCTCACCTCACTGCCCATTTCTCGGGTTTTACCTTCCACCCTTTCACCTTTTTGTACCAGTTTTCTTTGGGCCCCACTGTCTTTCTCCAGGGGGCATGCCTAATTCACATATACTTTTGTTGGGTCAAGGTTAGCAAGTCTTGTCTTTTTATTTCCTGAAGTTTCAGCATTTCTCGGCTCTTAAGAAGTAAAAATGTATAATTGAGTTAGCCCACTTAAAGACAGAAGTCATTGAGCAAAAGCAGTAAAATGTTAAATGAGGTTGTGTCCTTCGCCATTGTGTAGAAGTATATATATATATTTGCAGTGGTAAAATATATATATAATTTGATCTGATTTATGTTTGAAGGAGACCAAATTAGCTTTGCAAACCTGCAGATTTTTTTTTTAATAAAACATCAAAAGGAAACAAAAAAGAGAGAGAACAACAAAACAAGTGCAGCGCGTAGGCAGTTCTTTGCACATATCGTTCGCCATATTTATCCCACGGTTGCTAAATATTCCATTGTTGAATTTACAGAGTATGTCATCTTTTCTATATTTTATCATTTTAATGTCTATTGTTATTTCAGCCCAGTCCCTAACAGTCTGTTCATTCTGTATCATCTTTTTTTTATTGCTGCAAAGGACAGTCATCTTAGTAGCACATATTTTCAGTCTAGTGATGTAAATGTTTAAGATCATTTGCAGTGCTTTATTAATAACAGTTCCATATTAAACAATCGATGAGACAATTCAAAACACATGATGATGGCACTTACCAGCCAGTATGTCCCCTGTGAAAAGTGTGCACTTAAGAAACTCTACCACTGTGTTTTATAACGTCTGCTTCTCCATTGGGATGTATGTATATGCTCCCATTCTTCATCTGTTGTAACAGATCTATGGTGCTAATATAGAGTGGAGTTTGGAAAAATAGATTAGATTTTTAATATATAATTATATACAGATATTGATAGTTAGTTTGTTGACTGGTATTTTGTTAGTATGTGCATGTTTGTGAGTCTCAGTGCAAGAGCTCATACAAATTGCAAGTTAACATGTGTGGCAGAGTAAATCTTTTACACCTCTGTCTCACTTCACTGTGCACAGCAGGATGGTTTATCTTTCATAGTATGGGCTTGGAGCAGCCTCTAGTGGCGTAGCAGAGTACTGCATCATTTTCCCTCAGGGATTTGGGGTTTGTCTGCCCGCGCGAGGAAGAAAAAAATTTGCATGCATTGTTGAAGAAGTAAACTGAAGTCCAATTTCCTCATGATATGTAATTTGTACTCTTGTTTCAGACATGTTTTACAAAGTGATAAAAATGTTTCTTAAACTTTTACACTGTGACAAATATTGAAAACATGGAACTTGCTCTGGGAATTAAAAGTTGTGTATTGACCTGCATCTGAGTGTAGCCCAGGTTTTTGCCACGGTTGAGTCAGGCTTGTTGTTCTGTAGCGTAATGCAAAACCATAGGACTGTACACAAGCGTGAGCCCTGCGCCTCCACATACACAGGTGCCCGTTATCAGAGGGCTTGCAGACTTCTCACTTCTTTGTGCCTTTCCGCTTAGCTGGATGGTGTCGATGAGGTGCTCGTGCTACTTGAAAGCCTGGTACATTTGTGAGGATGGTGCGGGTGTAAAATTAGGATTTTACCAGAGCAAAAGACTTCATCTGTCCATCTTACAGTATTAAGTGTAAATCCCCATTCCACACTGTCCATATGTCATCTCTGTCTAATTAGATTTCCAAAAACATGGCAGCTGAATTCAGCTGTGAGTCTGAACTTCTAACTTGGACCCAGACTTGAATAGATTGTATAGCTTGTATCCCCTGTTCCGCTTGTCACGGTTTGACCAGATTACTCGTAGTTGTTCCCCCAAAAGATTTTGTTCCCCTCTAGGGGTGGCACCCGGAGGCATTTGCTCCCTCATCACATTATCACACTGTGTATCGTGTTTGCATGTTCTCCCTGTGTTAGGAGTGATTCCTTTGGGTTCCCCATTACTCTCATCAATCTAAAATGTGCAGTCGGCATAAGTTTTCCCTACACATTGGAGGGTGTGTTATTGGGGTTGTTGGGTGTGGTGTTGCACAGAACGTGAATGCACAGGTCAGCTGCTCTTTTTGAAATTTATAATCAATTAATATCGAATATGTATTGTTAATACATAATATATTTATTTGGAATATCGGTTATGTCCCCAAAATACAATTGCTATATTAATTTTACAATATATCTTCCACCTCTAGTGTCAAAGACAAGGGGCTATACAAATGGAGTGAGTTAGAATCTCGCAGTAAATCTGCGTCCCTCTGCTCATGGTAACCTTGAACAATCATTGGCTTGTTATAGCTCTTCTAATAAGTTGTTGATTTTCTAAATTGCGCTCTTCAAAATCCCATATGATAATAAGAGGATTAAATCCTATTGTCTTTGTTTTCATTTAGGGCACTCTGAAAAGATGTTCACCTTATAGGCATTCAATCTAGCTAATTCACAACAGTCTAATTAGCTTGGCAATAATATGTACATACTGGCATGTAGCAGTAGCGCAGGAGGCCTGTTTGTTTTGGTATGAGCCCAGTAGTGTTGCGTTGTGTTTCTATGATAAAGCATGCTGAGCTGCTTCCCTGTGGGTCCAGTAACATATGCAAACCTCTCCCCACTGCTGCAATAACATATGCAAAACAGTGCCGCTAGCCCCCACACATTTTCATGCACACACACACACACACACACACACTCTCATGGTACAAGCCTGTTTGCTCCTCGGATTGGGTTTGATAACTATGTATGCGTGTTCCTTCAGATTGGAGCTGGTAACAGTCCGAGCTTTGTGTTGGCCCAAGGATTATCACAGCTTTGCCACCAGCAGCCGAGGCAGGGAGCAGGGGCGAGCGTGGTTTAGAGAAACAGGACGTGTAGAGACAACTGTGGGAAAACTGCCTTCGTTTGTGTGTGCGTGTATGTGTTTGTGTTTGTGTGTGTGTGTGGGTGTGTGTGGGTGTGTGGGGGGGGGGGTGCATGAGAGGGAGCTGACCAACCCCACCCGCCCATAGACTTTTACACATCTGAGAACTTTTTGTGCTACCCTATATGCATCAGCTGACAGAGGGGCAGGCTCAAGTTTAAACACCTGTGCTCACTCAGTCATGGGAGGAGCAGCTAAATGCACTGATGCTTTGGTCCTATCTATTTATGCTGGTAGCAGTTAGGAATAATAATATAACAGCTACAGTCCTCTGCAAATGTAGTCACTCATCACTCGTGTTGGTTTGTCATGGTCAGTTTTTGATTGGGAAAGATCAGTGAATATGGGTCTGTTAATATGAAACAGAATTGCTGTTAATCCTCTCCAGTCTTCTCTGAACTAAACTTTCTAAAGTTGTACGAGACTTTCCAAAAATAGAAGTCCAAAATTAACTAACTATGAAGATGTGCATGCTTGTAGTATAAAAAAAACTTACTTGTGATGGAGTAAAAAGTCAAAAGTCAAAAAGGTTTTCATTTGGAAATACTATAAAAGTCCATTATTGGTTACATGGGACTAGTATGACGCCCAAAATTATTATGAAATTTTAAAAAAAAGCATTTTGTTGTTTGCAACATGTGCAACTCTGTTTCACTGAGGTATTTGCCATGTTACTTCTTTTAGTGCTAAATTATGTATTATGATTTACTTAGTTTGCCAAATGTGTATATATACAGAAATACCTAAAACCTCAAATCCTTTGTCTTCTATATATGTAGTCATTTTTTCTGCAGCCTGTGCATATTACAGAGGTATTAATGCTGATTCCTAAAAGAAAAATTTACAAATTAGAGTCTTAATAGATTTGATGCTAGCTATTTAGATTCTCCTGATATGATGACAGAATCAAATTAGACTGTGAATGAATAAGGTGAAGGGTTACGCAGTTAATTAATATCATATATGGCCCATTCTCTAAACCCAAATGCAAATGCTCATGGATTGCAGGGTTCAAACAGTCAGTCTTAGGTTTAGTGCAGAATAGGAGGAGATTTCATTACTGCTCTTTTACACATCCATTGGTTGTCTGTAGGCTGGATCACCGTATATGTGCAGATAACATAAGCCCAAGGTCAGGAGGAGGCAGACCTACAGCCAATTTACATGAGAGATGAATGGGAAGAAGAACTGCTTGGGTGGAGGTCTGGGTGGAGGGGGTGTTGAGATGGGGACGGTGATCTCCTTGGGGTGCACGACGTTGCTGTGTGTGTGTGTGTGTGTGTGTACGCAGCCACGCTCACAAGAGGTCTGTGATCTCCTGGCCTTTGTGATGGAGATGGGCCCCGGCCGCCCTGACCCGATAATGACGCGACGCCCTAATAGCATTCATCCTTTCTGCTACAAAACTACTCAAGCGGAAAAGAGAGAGAGGAAAGGGGGAAAACAAGTGTGAGGGGTCCGTGTGGGTTGGAGAAGGGACACTGAGGAAGAACAGGGGAGGTTAGCTATGTTTAAGAAATGACGACGACACAAATGGTCTGTAATCTTGGAATCAGGACTGGGGCACCTTAGCTTTGGGAATAGCATTAGGTGTGCATGTGTGAGCGAGAGACATTAGAAGTAAATATGCCTTGGCCTGCCCTCTCTTTCTTTATCAGTGTATATTTGCTGGGAGCACTGGAGCATGGAAGGCTTTCAGAACACTGGCCCAAAGGGGACAGGACCCTGTGTCCAATACACACACACATGCATAGAGGTTACTTATCATACTGGGTCATTACAGGGCTCCAACTATAGGCCCAGTAATCATTGGTTGATATCTCCACCGTATTCAGCATACAATACATAGCATCCCATTTCATTAGACAGCAGGGGAATGACATGTGAGAAGAGTAAGACGGGGAGACATTAAGTTGAAATAATGGGTTCTATTAGCTTTCTGCTGACACCTTTCTTCCTTTCTCTTTAGATTAAGGGGGGGCCTCCTGTAATACACCAGGGAAACCATCAGGGCCGAACTCCTGCTTACTGCTACAACTGTGCCAAGAAGGGGCATTTTGGACATGTGAGTATTTACGATATTTTGGCCTGATTCTATGAAATGTGGGTTGCCTGTCCACTGTGTGTGTTTTTGTGTAAAGAATCATTTTTTAAAAAGGAAGCACAATGGCCTGTCTCTCAGAAATGGGGTTGGGTGATTCCTTCTAATGTGGAATCTTTCTGTGTACTCTATGAACTGAAGAATCAAAATTGTCAATAAATTACATTTATTTCACTGTCATCCTGAATAGAGATGCATCGATCCAGCTTTTTCTGTTTGATACGATGTCAGTACTTTGGCTTTAAGTACCTCCGATATCAAACAATACTAGTGCAGAGGCTGAAAATATGATTTATTTATTTATTTAAAAAACAAATAGCATAAGGTCAAAAAAATTATTCAAATGTGTTTTGTAACTACAGAACAGCTTTGTAAAAATACAAGTTAAATTGCATTGGCTAGTGAATTGTTGTATTACACCAATTTATAGACAAATCCGCTGAACCGGTACCTCAGAAGCCAAAATCTGAACCAAAATGATCAGTATCGACGATATTGTATCAGTGCATCCCTAATCCTGAAAAGGTGTACTTTGTCGATGGCACTAAATAAACATGTTTGTGTGAATGTGTTTCAGGAGTGTCACAGGCAGAGGATGTTTAATGGGACCTATCCTAGCACACCTTTTATAAATCACTACGACACCACAAAAGACATAAATGTCAGACAAAGCCGCATAGAAAAGAAGGTCAAAGGTAAGTTATTAAAAAAACACATCATTTACAGTTAGAGCTGCGTTCATATTACACTTGTGTTACACCATTTCCTGATCTATGTTGAAATGTTGTTTCCTCATTGCAAACATACTTGGAGTTGTTCTGTTTCATTTAGAGCCCGACCGATATGGATTTTGTTGTGGCCAATATGAAACCGATATAATGAGATAGCTGATATATTTAGTGATGTAAAAATTCACTGTAAATCTTGAATTATTTAAAAAACTTAGGTTTGGCTCTAGTGGATTCTAAATTGGGTTTATTAAGGCAACATTTATTGTTATTCTGACTCTTTACATCATATTTACATACAGTAGATTGGCCTAATGGCATTTTTGCTTCACATTCTAGCTACTAGTGATGGGTATTCCAGTTTGGGGTTTTTTGAGAACTGGCTCTTTTGGCTCGGCTCACTAAAGCAGCTGGCTCTTTCGGCTCCCAAGCGACTCTTGAGATTGTTTTGTTACAAGCAGGACTAAACCAAAACTGAACCAGGACTAAAACAGATTTAAGCCATGTGTAAAACAGGACTAAACCAGAACTGAACCAGGACTGAGTGTCGGGACTCGGTCTCTCCCTCACTCGAGCCCAAGATTAGTCCTGGTTTATTCATTTTATGATGAACTGCAGCCAAATATGCACTTTTTTTTTTTTTTTATCCTATGCACACGCAGATTTCTGAAGTTTCGTTTTCAGCCGCTGCTGCTGTCAAACTACGGTCTACAAGCGGCTTGAAGAGAAAAAGTGAGAAAAAGAGAAAACACGGCTCCCAATAAGAAACATGCTCCCGTTGTTTGCTTCAAAGAGCCGGCTCTAAGAGCCGCTTCGATCGCGACCGACCCATAACTCCTAGCTAGTAAAGAAACTACGGCTATTAGCCTTTAGCCGTAAAAACGTGCGCGCCGCGGTAATTAATTATATGCATAAATGTGGATCATTCACACGTCTGTTCACAGCTCATTTACATATCAATGCAGGTCCAGTAACAAATATACGGACAATATAGTCACTTTACAATAGGCCAATAGAAAACAGCCTGTTTATGTGCGGGAGCTACAGCAGCTAATCGCTAATAACAAATAGCCAAAACTAGCTTCAAAGTTGATGTATTTCCAACACTCACTGCTCACACAGGCTCCTCCTCACATCACAAGTCTGCACTAATAAAAGTTATTTTAATCCAGACTCAAACCGATTGTCTGTAAAAAGAATATAATCTCAGTGTTGCGCACCGCTGCGGGTGTAAACAATAGCACGTGAGTGAAGTGACATGACTCTGTGGTGTGTTCAGGGACAGTATGACACAGACACAGACAAATTACACCGCAGATAAATACTGACGCGGAGCCACATATTAGGACATTTATCTGTCTGTAAATTGGATTAAACGAACATAATGTAGAGAGTCTAAGCTTTATAACGAGGTATAACATGCCCACGTGAAATATCGGCCCATATCAGCAAGCATATCGGCAGATAGCCGATATGTCTCCAGGTGCCCATATCGGCCAATAATATCGGCCAGCTGATATATCGGTCGGGCTCTAGTTTCATTCACACATGTTTAACACACAAACCCTGTATATTTAGGCTGAATTCTTTCCTCAACCTGAAAGCACTCTGTTCTACGTTGTGATGTCATGTGGCTATACAGGAAATGCTTCACTATGTTTTTAAACTCTAGACACCTTCTCTATAATTATTGGGATAATTTCAGCCCTGGAATTGCCCATCTCTAATGAACTTAACGTAAAAGTAGCTGTTAACCTGAAGATTACCACTACATGACATCACAAGGTGGAACAGAGCATTTTGGGCTGGAGGAGATGTAGACAGACTAGTAATAATTCAGGGTTATT
Organism: Boleophthalmus pectinirostris; assembly: GCF_026225935.1. Lineage (NCBI taxonomy): Eukaryota > Metazoa > Chordata > Actinopteri > Gobiiformes > Gobiidae > Boleophthalmus > Boleophthalmus pectinirostris. The sequence goes on from NW_026571190.1 coordinate 27,906,607, forward strand.
CAAACATGTGTGACTGAAACAAAACACAACTCCAGGTATATTTATGAGGAGGTAATAATGTTAGGACATGGCTAAAAGCTCACAAGAGTCAATTTTGTGTAATATAGGATCTTAATATAAATGTTTTGTATTTTTAGATCTGAAGAACTCTGGCCTCTTTCCTTATGTTCCTCAATCACCTTCAACCCCAGGACCTCCAAGGAAGAAACAAAAGACCACCTTTGAAAAAAACAATTACCATCATAAGAAAACGCCACGCCAAAGCTATAAAACGGACCTGCCTGCTTCCAGCCATATCTTTTTCAGTGACACTTCCGACTCAATATCTAAACCAAGCAAGCAGCAAAAGCACAAACCAGTCTCTCAGGAAAAGCTATGGAAACCCAAGAGACCAGTCCCCCAGTCTAGAGGCTCTGTGGAAAAAATAGTTTTAGATGAAGCAGATGAGTTTCCAAGAGGTGGAGGGCAAGGCGAGGAAATGGAGAGACGAAAAAAGAGCAAAAAGTTCAAGAAAAATGGCCAGTCACTTTGCTGGACTGGTGCGAGCAAACAGGCCAAAAACAACAATGTAAATCCGAGCAAAAGGAAAAAAAAGAAGAATGCAAACAAAAATATGTCAGACAAAATGTACCCAACTGATGAAAACCTATTTATTATTAAGCAAAGGAAACACAAAAGAAAAGATTAAACTGTTTTTTTTTTTGTTTTTTTGCTGCTTTTAAAGGTGCACTATGTAACCTTTTAGCACCTGCTTGTTTCTATGGATATGTCATTGCTCGGCCTGGAACGCTCCACAGTATGACAAACTGCTCTACTTTATATTTATTCAATTACAGGTGGTTTTATAACTCAAAAAATGCTTAGAAAAGCAGGCATTCTGACTGAGCAAGGTTGCCTTTCCACAAATCTGACATGTAACTTGGTTTGGGCACCATAAAGATAGGAAAGTTTAATGCCCTACAGTGACATATTCCAGACAAAGCCATAACATCCATAAAGAAACGCATTTGACGGACCCTCCTCCTGAAAAGTACCACAATGCACCTTTACCTCTAATCCAGAGAATTCAGATTTTATTCCTCACATTCTTAAATACTGTCTAATAATCATTTAAACAGTTCTGCTAATAAAACTAACCTACTCCAATGTCCAGTAAAGGGACCTGGGCTATTGTCTGTATTTCAGTTATCCATCCAGCTGGTTCGTGATGTTTTCACCATTGCTGCTTGGATCATTGGGAAAACTTAAATTATTTAGAATTGAAAATTAGTTCTCTGACATACATCAACGGCTACATTCAGACTGCAGCCTGAAGTGACCCAAATCCGATTTTTTGGCTTCTATGTGACCTGTCTCCAATCTTTTAATGACAGTCTGAACGGCACAGATCAGATTTTTTCAAATGCGACCCAGGCCACTTGGATATGTGGTCCTGAAACCGATACATATCCGATCTTTTGACATGCGACTTCAGTCTGAACGGCCAAAGCGCATCCATCCGACCTACACGTTATCAACAAGCGACAAACGTCACTATTCTGCGCTGAAGCAGGCGGAAACCGGAACTGTAAAATCCCCAGGTGCTCAATGCTCGCGTCCATGTTTGGACAACTTCCGTAAACACAGAGCACGCTCGCTGCGGTTGACGCATGGGGTTGACGTCATCGTGTCCTCCAGTAAGCATGCGGGACACTTTCGGGCTGTTTACCGTTCACACTGGAGTCACAGACAAGTCACATTTAATTGGAAATGTGAACGACCTCGCAAAAACATCAGATTTCACAAAAAAATCGCAATTGAGCTTTAAGCCCTGCAGTCTGAACGTAGCCAACTTGTCTGTATTAACTGACCCAGAATAAAATGTTTTTTTTCCAGTTTCTCTTTTTGTTTATTTACATTTGTGTTTATGCTGATGAGCATTACCATTTTTCAGTGGTACAAGCGATCTTTATATGAATAATTTTATCTGATAACATTTTTAGTATAAATATCACTTATTACCTCCACTGATAAAAAAAAAAGCGCTCTTAATAAAATTAATCGTTTCTTCTGTATGGTTTTGACAGTACTAGAGCCTGTGGTTGGGAATCGCTGATTCTTGTTTGTTTCAGTTAAACAGACACAAGGGTTCAGAACTGTCACAAGGATATGTAAAAGACCCAAAAAACCACAAAACCAGAACACCTGCCAAGTCAAGAGCAAATATTTTTGGGATTATTTTAGTGGGACTGAAGGAGGGTGACCAGAATTTCAAAATCAAAAACTGGTTCTGCACTCGGCCCATTCACAACTAATATATGAGTCAGTATAGTCACTTTTTTCTTTTGTTTTGGCCATTTTTAAGCATGTTTTTCTGTATTTTATTATATTATGCCTCTCTTCACTGTTACCAGGCATCAGATTGGTCAGAAATAGGCACACCTGGGACATATCTTCTATAAAACTGGGACAAATCACTGGTTTTGGATAAATCTGCAGGGACAGGGGACACAGGGCTCAAAACTGGGACATCTGGGGCCTCATTTATAAATCTTGCTTACGCAAAAATCCGTGCATGCGCGCTTCCTACGCCAACCGCGGTATTTATAAAACTCGCCTAAAGCGTGGCTCTTTGCTTAACTCTACGCCAACTGGGGACCTCCTGTAAATTCTACGCAAAGTCTGGAGACACGGGGGAAAAAGCGACACTCGTGGAGAGAAGCAGAAGTGAACAGAGTTTGAGGAAGTGTTTGACCAGAAAATCCACGTATATAGAAGAATTACCTTCAGATTTGTGCATTTAAGTGTTTGGTTCGCCAAAATACGGAGAAGGGCTGTTTATTATTCATTATTCTCCACAATATTATACATTTGAAACTCGTGCACGAGCGCGGCCACGTTCCCGGACACTGTGTAGCGCAGAGTCCCACAGTCCACACCGCGACCATAGACTTCTATAGAACACAGTCTGTGACCAACACAGAGGACGAAATAATGACCCAACCTGAGAGAAAACTCTTCCCTTGGACGCAGCAGGAGCCAGACTTTGATTTAATGAACGCAACTTTAACACTTTTACTTTAGTCTTTACGCACCGAGCGGCAGATTGACCCGAGTCAGCGGACAACACGAAGCCCCCTGCCCGAACCTGACCCCAACCAAAATCTTTCCTACATTTTTGTGTAATGGGGAACTCTTGTACATGAGAGCTGCTCTCTGACTGTATGAAGAACAGAATAATGCCCGTCCCGACCCAGACCCACACTCACAGACCCAGACCCACACTCGTATCCTCGTATCCCCCCCTCGCTCCTTTCCCTCTCCAGGGGAGGGCATCTGAATCTCTCGCACGCGCTCATAATTTGACCATTCATATCAGCGCGTGCACGTATCTATGTGTATAGGCATATATATACAGGGCCAGTCCACACACACACATCATAGACAGACTTAAAAATGTAGCGATAAAACTCTTGAAACAGCGAAAAAACACATGGGCTTTACTGCAAAGATGTGCTGCCTAAATATTATTAAAAAAAATGATTAAATGAACAGATGAGTCATTGTTGTCACTTTTAGTTTTGTATTTATTTATTAAACCTTGTTTAATAAAGTATTTAATAAAGTCCTTGACGTAACTGTGTGGTGCTGCGTGGAGCGTCCTCCTCCCTCTGTCCCGCGTGTCTAGGTCAAACCCACTGATTATCGGCTCATGTTTAGAGAAATCTCATTCACGAGTCACTTTACATGCTCCTTTTATGGTGAGGTGGAGGTGTGGAGAGGGCGTGACGTGACGTGGGTTTACGTGCGCAAATTCTAGTTGCAGGTGGGATTTATAAAGCAAAGATTGCGTGGTTTGGTGCGTGCGGTGGGTTTTCTAAATATGGAGTTTGCTTGGCGCACGCCTGTCGTAGCTACTAGGCGTACGCACTAACTTACTGCGCAGTTTTTTTTATAAATGAGGCCCCAGGTCAGGCTAGAATGAAGCATAGTCTATGGATCTGAAGTCAGTCTACCTACATAAAATGTAAATGTAATAAAATGCTTTTCACACACTTTTAACACAAGTAACTTTAATAAAACTAATTTTATAAAAATGTCTATGGTTTTATTACACTGTAGTGTTTTTTTCCCCCCATATATACAATATAATATACAATGGTATAAACAGTAACATTGCTAGAGACTTAAGAATCCATATTTACAGGGCTCATCATGTTAAAAAAGATAAAATAATAAATACAATCATATTTTATTCCAAATTCCATACAAAGTGCTTTTGTTTTTGTGGCTTTTGGGATTTGTGCAATAATTTAGAGAAGTTTATATAAGAGGACCAGAGGGACATATATATATATATATATATATATATATATATATATATATATATATATATATATATATATATATATATTTTTATTTTTTTCAGGAATATCTTTCTCAAAGACACCAAAAAGTACATGTTTTACATTAAATTGTGGGTTTGTATCAAGCTTTTTTATTCATAAACAAAAATATGTCATTCCAAAAGATTTGAGCGTGTGAGCATTCCCAAAACACATGGGGCACCGTTTCAACACTGTGACAGAATAAGCAAAGATGATCTATGCTTCGGTTTCATATGTTTTATGCATGTGTAAACAAATATAGATATGTAATTCAACAACATATGTACACAGACCTTTTTATGTTTATGCAGATAAAACATAACTTGCAAAGCTAACTAGCAAAAACAAATCACTCAAGAAATACGAGTAGTCATACAAAATAATAGAACGACAATAAATATACTATTATTATTAATAATAAAGATGATCTATGTTTAAGCAAAATGTTGAAATGACAGCGTTAACAGGGTAACATCATGGATCTATAATAAAAATATTTATTATAGTTCTATGGGAATCGTGTACACATGATTTTCAGGCAGACCTAAACTTTACTCGGTACGTGAAGGCAGCAGGATCACACGTGACGCACGCAGAACGTCAGGACGCAGAGTCACCTCAACGCTGGAAACGCCGCCCGGTAGTGCGGAGGAGGTGCAAGTGTGGACATCATAATCTGTGGACATCACTTTAACATTTTAAGGGAACTATATGAGCGGTGTTTCTGTGTAGACCTCGGTTGACCGCGAACTGTAACTCTAACTGTAACCAAGGCCCCGGAGCAAAGATGGAGAACGGCGTCCCCGCGATTGGCGACACTAAACTGGATTCTGCTGTGAGGCAATGGCTACTGCTTGACAAGGTGAGATGTGCGTCTGCGTGACAGCTCTGATGATGGAGTTTCCTAATGGATCATGAGTTGACATAATGTGTAGACAAACTAGCAGGAGAGCTATTATTCATCTGTGGTTTTAGAGTATTGCTTCGTCTTTATATACACTCTCTTGAGCCTCAGTTATTTTTCTTATTGCATGTTTTAAGTCTCACCTGGTCTCTCTCTAACTTGGCCTTTATGTAATACAGACATAAGACTAATTTAAGCCACGTTTCATTAGTCCTGCGTCTATCTGTTGACACATAACTTCATAATAGCGAGTAATGCTTTGTTTCCCGCATAGCCCTGTAGTCTGTGCTAGTTAAAACATCTAAATTATGCAAGTGAAGTTAGTAACGTGGTGTATAAGCTTATTAGACATCTGGTCACTGCACACACAGTCACTCATAAACTTAAAGAGACAGACCACGCTGCCAATCAGGTCACATTGGTCCAGGGAATCAGATTTATTAGTTCTGGGATAATCAAATTGGGTCTTCTTTTTAATGGCTGCCCAGAGACTGTCATAGGGAACCACTTAATATAATTATGACAAACACCTAAAAATTATATTTTTCAACATGTAATATTTAAAACATACACGTACAATGTCTGACTAAATGTCACCAGTGCATTGCTGTGTTTGTAGAACCCTAAGACTGCTGCCCTGATTCAGGAGATGGTGAATAAGGGAAATTTGGAGGCACTTAAGAAATGTTTCTCTTCTCGGATGGAGTTTGGTACGGCAGGGCTGAGGGCAGCGATGGGCCCTGGCATATCCTGTATGAATGATTTGACTATCATCCAAACCACACAGGTTGGTAAATGAATGCATAGCTGTACCAGATTAGGTATTTGAGTCACATGTGAAATCATGCTATTGCAGATTCTTGTACTTGACATCAGTAATGTGCTTCATGCAGAGGTCTTTATATGTGCTACTAATTATTGCAGAATAGCAGTTTCACACACACAAAAAAAAAGACATCATCATCATGGTCTTTTTTTAAACATCAACTGTTTTGCAGGGCTTCTGTCAGTATCTTGAGGGGAGCTTTGAGAATCTGAAAGAGCGAGGGGTTGTGATTGGTTACGATGCTCGTGCCCATCCTCCCAGTGGTGGCAGCAGTAAACGTTTTGCCAGTCTAGCTGCAGCTGTATTCATCAGTCGAGGAGTGCCCGTCCACCTGTTCTCTGACATCACCCCCACACCATTTGTGGTAAGTAATGCTAAAAGAAAAAACTGTGGTGCAAATGTTAAAAGAAACATTTCAAAAATAATTATTGTAGTTAGTTAGCTCAGTTTATTTTATTCCCATCATTCAAAAATGTTCATCATGGTGTTAATGTTGGGAATTCATTGGGCTGAAACTACAGGGCAAATTCCAGACACACACAAAAAATGTTGCATAATACATGTATGATTGACTAAGCATTCTTTACACTGACAATAAAAATCCAGACAAATTTTATGTTTATCTAGATTGTATTTTTTCATCATAACTCTCATTTTTATTTTTTATACATATGGGTTTTTTTTGTTTTGTTTTTTTGTTACAGCCATTTACCGTCTCACATTTGGGTCTGTGTGCTGGTATAATGGTTACTGCCTCTCACAACCCTAAACAGGACAATGGATACAAGGTAACTTCTTTGTTTTCTTGTCATTCTTATATCAGCCTATATTTATTTATCACTATGTTTTACCTACAGTATGATTTCTCATGCTTTTAGGTTTACTGGGAAAATGGAGCCCAAATTATCTCTCCTCACGACAAAGGCATCGCCAAGGCCATTGAGG
>NW_026571190.1:27914148-27939148 GCF_026225935.1 Boleophthalmus pectinirostris
CATTTTATTTTATTGCCATGAGTAGACAGAGGAAGAGGTTTCTGCGGGTGCTATTTTAATTTGTTCCCTGGGCGCTTTGGCACTGATCCTGAAGTGAGTCCTGACATGAATCAGTCGACGCCTCTCTTGTGCGGTATTATACAAAGTAGATGAAGAAAGCATTTGCAAAAAAAAAGCATTTGCATTTTAAAATAAAGGGAAGTCGTGTGGTAACAAAGTATATTACATAATTACAACAATACGGCAATTGTTATTTTGGAGATATGGAAAATTTTTAAAAGTTGCCAAAGGGACTAAGTAAAAATAAAACACACACAGAGACACACACACATAAAGGTATAAAGTGATAATTCTGCACAAATGAAAAAAATCTGGCATTAATGTACTAAAACTGACTTTGTGAGCTTTTAGCCATATTAGAATCTTGTTACCTTTGTTTTTTGTTTCCTACACACACATTTGTTTGAATAATCCTTAATTATTAGTCTGTTCACATTTCCAAAGCTTAAAATGCTCCACTCCACCTTGTGATGTCATGAAGCGGTAGTTTTTAAGTTAACAACCACTGTTTACCTTTAGTTAGAGACTGACAGTTCCCGGGCTGTAATCATCCAGATGATTCTAATGTAGGTGTATGCAGTTTAAAAACACAGTGGAGCACTTCCTTTATTATAACTATAAATAAAGAAGTGGACTAAGGGAGGGTGATTTGATGTGTGTTATTTGTCTGTTGTTTGTTAACTCTCCTCATGATCTGACATTCTTATTGCTCACTTTGCACACCCCGGGCAGAACGCTCAGGTCACTAGTTCAGCTGTTTCTAGACTGCCCAAGGGCCAGACTCAAAACTAGAGGAGATAAAGCCTTTGCTGTCGCAGGCGCCAAACTGTGGAAGACCCTCACACACATCAGAGCTGCTACTTTCCTAAAGAGTTTAAAATCTCTCCTGAAAACACAGTTTTACACAGATTTTCTAGTTTTATCTGTGTTCTTAACCTCGTTTTATTGTATTTATTCATATGTTTACTTATGCATTCTCATATTGCTTTTTTATTTATTTTGTTAAGCACTTTGGGGCAGTACTGTCTGTTTTTAAACGTGCTATATAAATTAATCTTGACTTTGACCTTGACCTTGACATCCTCCATAGCGTTCGGCTCCAGTCAAATGTAGCTCACGAGGCTAGCGGGTTCATACAGACATTTGAAGACAAAAATGACAAAGCTCACTCCAGCAGTTACAGAGAGAAAGCTGACAGTTTCTTAATGTAAAGTCAATTGGAAACAGAGTTGAAGTACCCAGAAGCGTTCCCAACTTTATTTGGAATGCAATTTATATTTACAGTCTGTGATTACCACATGCAATCACAAGGTGGAACAGAGTGTTTTCTGTTGGAGAGAAGAACACACCCTAAATATGCAGGATTTGTGTGTTAAACATGTATGAATGAAACAAAATATAACTCCAGATATTTTTTTAATGACGACGCATTATAACAGAGCTGAGAAAATAGTCAAGTATGGTGCCTTTAAGTCTCCCTGCTTTGCATATAAGCACCAGGGCGTATTATGTGTGCTGTCATGTCAGGAAGCACTTACCTGTCTTTTACAGCACTCCTCCCCTAAGCAAGTTGTATGTGCAGTATGTAAAGTAAGTAAAGTAGAGCAACGTAGTGAAAAAAACAAAAGAGTAGTTTACATTAACCTTGACTGGCATGCTTTTGATTCTTTTTTATTCTAAACAATAAAACCTTAAGTGTATACTACATAAAGCTTAACTTGCATAACTCTTTATTTGGAGTACTCTAAATTCAGGCTTGAGGAAATTCTTCATTCACAGCTTCTGGAATCAAGCCAAAGTTTCCAATTGATGGTTCTTTCGAAGACAGATTCTTGTTCAAGGAGGGTGGGGTAACTTTATGGGTGCATTAATCAAATATTATATCTGTGTTTTATATTTTATTTGTAATATCTTTTTTGCATCTCTTTCTCTTTGATCTGATTTATTTTTGGACTGTTATGACTCCAGATTATCAAACACCCATAGTTTGTCAGTTCTGTTAACTGATAATGAATCTGACATGGCTTGTACGGGTGCGTGACTGGGAGGTTGCGTAGGCAGTGCTAAAAAGTTAATATGCAAATGTCAGGGTTTTATTATTCTTACATTTTACTTTATTTGGTGGGATAATACATAAATGACAGTTTTACACTTACCAAGAAGCAATGTGTGAAGACAAAAATGTTGAAAATTACATGAAGTAGAGAGTGCTGTGGAAAAAATGTATAGATCTCGAAGAAAAAATAATTAATCCATTTGCGAAGACGGGTGAGTTTTTGGAATACAGACCAAGGGTTATTCTTGTTACAGCAGATATGGACAGAGCTTAGGCCTGCCCTGACCACAGACCAACAGCCTCTCCTCACCAGCACTATGTCCCTACCACATTCAGTGTTACAAAGCACCAAGTTTATAAAGCCTGAGATGATCAGAGGAAACATACATTTCAAAGTGTGAAGGTGATGACCTAACTGAGGTGTGACCCGATGTGCTTGATCTGATTTGCATCCTTATTCATGCATTTGTCACTTCCTCACAAGATTAGCAAGCAAAAGGAAACAGAAGTGTTTACAATGAAAGGTCTGTCTAACAAACCAAATGTGTTTCTAAAAGATAAACTAATTACTATTTTATTTTAATGAATCATAAGCCATATTTTCCTGTGGGGGTCTGGTCTCAGGTAGAATTCATATTCATTTACACAAAGACAGATTGAGAGAAATATTTTCACAATATAAATTTCCGTCACAGGAGTTCTAAAACATACTAAGAACATCACATTAGGAAGAATTCTACACAAACGTTTGGACACAACAATTTTTTTCATATACTTAAAGGTGCACTGTGTAACTTTTCTGGTGGAGCGTCCGCCACCTTCTTGTTGCCATGGAGATATTGTTGCTTTATCTGCAATGGTCTCCTCCTTCCATCTCCAACACTGGATCTCCTCAGGGTTGTGTACTGTCACCTCTCCTTTTTATTCTGTACACGAACAGCTGCAGATCCTCAGAGGAAAATTGACGCCTAATCAAATATTCAGATGACACGGTCCTGGTGTCGCTGCTTTCAGGATCTGAGAGAAATCATGGTCCTGCACTGGAGCAGTTTGTCCAGTGGTGTGAGGACAACTACCTGGATTTGAACGTTGCCAAAACTAAGGACATGGTGATTGATTTTAGACATACACCTTCACAGAGTGTTAGTGTCATCCACGGTGAGGATGTTGAAATAGTTGATAGCTATAAATATCTGGGCACCGTGATGGACAATAAACTGAAATTTGACCTAAACACCGAAAGCATCGTCAAACGAGGGCAGCAAAGAATATATTTATTGAGGAAACTGAACTCTTTTAACGTGAACAAAATGATTCTTAACCATTTTTATTGCTCTTTTATTGAAAGTCTTCTTACTTTTTCTTTTATTTGCTGGTTTGAATCCTTGTCTGTGAAGAATAGAAACAAACTTCACAATATTGTTAAAACCTGCTCAAAAATCACAGGGATCAAACTGAGGGAGCTGCGCTCTTTGTGGGAGGAGCAAGTGCTGAGCAAAGCCAAGGGTCTCCTGGCTCAGCCGCTCCATCCTCTGGCTCCTGATTTTATCCTGATGCCTTCAGGGCATCGGTTTTATGCTCCAATACGGAAAACCAATCGGTTTTCTAATTCTTTCGTGCCCTGTGCTATTAAATTTTTAAATTCTAAGGGTACAGTTTTATGATAGTTTTATGAAAGTTTTACACTGCAATTTGTTATTTATTTTGAGTTCCATTGGTGGATGACAATTGGACTGGCACGCTGTGTGTTTGTTTGTGTTTGCTCGGAGATGCTGCAAATGAATTGCCTTATGGGATCAATAAAGTTTTCTGAATCTGAATCTGAATCAATGCCCTGTATGGCATTAAACATATCCATCTTGCATTTACTCAGTATTTACTCAATAATGTGGGTTTTTATTGACCTAAAAGCTTGCATTCTTACTGTGAGTGGGCTCGCCTCTCCACAGATCTGGCATGTAACTTGATAAATAAGTGTAATGACATTTTGTGGAGCATTCCTGGCAAAGTTTTTCTTATGCTTTCTGTTATGTCTTTATATTGTTATTTCTGTGCATGTTCGAAATAAACAGCAACAGAAGCCGGTGACGGACGCTCTACCAAAAGTTGCATCTTGCAGCTTTAAACAATTATTTCACTAGCAAAAACCGCGCCACAACAATGGGATACGATAACGATGTTTATTGACGGTGGACAGATGTGATGGCTGGAGGGAGACTGAGGGTGTGGGTATAATCTCCAATCCAAAATGGTCACCTAGCTAAATCTGAACCCCCCCCCCTCCTTGAAGATGATGTCTCCGGACTGAAGGATGGACAAAAGTGAAGGAGTGAAGGAATTGAAGGAGTGGCTAAAATAAGCTGTGGTTGGCTGGAGTGGAGGTTGAGGCGTGGTCCAACTCCTGAGTTAACATTTAAAACAAAAATAAAGGTCTTTTCTTACAATCATATTTGTCAAATCATCATTTCTCTGTACATTAGAGGAGTTTTGGCAAAGTGCACAATGTGGTTGCAAAGTAAAAGTTATGGAATTCCCCAGCAAGATGTCCGGATTTTCAACCACAAAGTAAAAGTTTAAATCAAAAAAATTGGCAAACTGGTAAGGATGTAACAATAACCGATATATCTTGATATCGTATCGTCAAAGTTCTCACAATAATATCATGGATGATCATAATATATCGAATTACAAGTCTCTTTGCTTAAATTAAGAGTTATGGTGCAATAACTAAAAAGATAGAGGGAAGTACATAGACCGTGATCTTTTGCTCAGTTTCAGTGCAGACTACATTAAAAAAATAACAGTTCTAAGCACTTTTAAGCCTTAGCTCTTTGGATTAAGTCTTGTCAAGGCATTTTAAGAGAAAAAAGTTGCATATTCACAGTTTTGTTTGTTGCCTCCACAAAATACCCCAATAAATATTGTACTGTGAGATGTATGTTGTGAAAATATCGTACTGAGAGATTTGGATATTATTACACCCCTAATCATGAGCCTCCACATCATATCGTGAGCTTTCCCACGATATCGCAATAAATATCGTACCATGACATTCATACCGTGACGATATCGTATCGTGAGACTTGGATATCGTTACACCCCTACAAACTGGGCTTTTATTATTTGTGTATATGGATATTGTGTAACTTTTCATGGTGTTATTGCATTGTCTAGAATGTTTTACAGTATGGTCTTAAACCTTTCTATCTTCATAGAGACCAAACCATAATTATAGGTCAGATCTGTGAAGAGGCGACTCTGCTCACTGTCAGAAGGCCTGATTTTCTATGTATTTTTGAGCACTAAAACACCTGTAATTGAATAAATCTACAGTAAATCTGTTTAAAGTCATATTGTGGAAAATTCCAGGCAGAGCAATGACACATCCATAGAAACAAGCAGGTGAAGGATCCCCAACTAAAAAGTTACACAATGCACATTTAAATATAGTAAATTCAACTGTGTTTTAGTAAAATTAGAAGTTTAACCTGCCAAAAACACTTTAAGTCATTCTGCAGGAAACAAATGTAAGCCAGGGCAGTGTTATCAGTGCAGAGGGGTGGGAAAGGGGGGCAGCCTGAACCCACCCGACTTGGGAGTGGTGCTTCCTCTCTCCAAGTTCAGAAATAGACAACTTTTATTGTTTCGAACCTGCTCGTTGTCACTCCCACCCTCCCCCTCCTCTCCCTCTCGCTCTCGCTCTCGCTCTGTTCTTTTACAGATCTGAATAACTGACTGCTGCTGTCTTGGTTACACCCTGGCTCTGAGGAAGGGAGGAGAGACACAGAGAGACACAGAGAGACACAGAGAGAGCGAGAGAGATAGGGGAGAGGTAGGGGGTAAAGGGAGTGGTTTTGTGGACACTCTATGTGCTGACAGGAGAGCGATGGTCACACCCAAACCATGGCGCCTGACCTTTTATATGACAAACAGTACCACCCTTACACATACACACACTGGGTTTACATTCTCTTTTAGGACATTACATCAACTTACACGAAGACTGATCCTAACCTACTACTTGCTGCTAACTTTAAAGAGCTCATATTACACTATTTTCTGATCTATGTTGTAATCTTTTTTCATCATCACAAACATTTCTGGAGTTGTGTTTCGTTTCATTCACACATGCTTGAGTAATCCTAGTTTATAAATCTGTTTTGCTGCAATCATTTGGATAATTTCAGACCTGGAATTGTCAACCTCTACAAAACTAAAGGTAAAAGGTAGCCACTTCATGACATCACAAGGTGGAACAGAGCATTTTGAGCTTTGGAGATGTAGATAGACTAATAATAAAAGGTTACTCGGAAGTGTTTTTGATGAGGTAACAGCATTCTAACATGTCTAAAAGCTCACGAGAGTCCATTTTGCGTAATATAGGCCCTTTAACCTAATTTAACCCATAGCTGAACTTGAATGAATTTACATCTTGATCTGAGCCAGGTCCCCATGATGTCAGCGTGTGTACAAATTCGAGTGCCCATAATCTGATAAATACCCACACGCACATATATAGCCTCTTGACGCTGGACACGCACACAGATCATGTAACTTCATCCATCTCAATTCTTCGCTGATGATGTCTATCCCCTGTATGAGTCAGCAGCACAGTTCACTTCTTTCATAATACTGACTGACTGACCTATTTTAGGCCAAAAGTTCAGAGACCTACTGTACTTTACTCAATTTAGTCAATATTCTGACAAAATCAATAGTTTAAATGCATGATTAAAGGTCCTATATTATGCAAAATTTACTCTTGTGAGTTTTAAGCCATGTTAGAATTTAATTACCAGCTCAAAAACATACCTGGAGTTCTGTTTAGTTTCATTCACACATGTTTGAGTGAACCTTTATTATTAGTCTGTCTACATCTCCAAAGCTCAAACTGCTTTACATTATAACATAAATCAGAAAATAGCATAATATGAAGATAAATAATAAAAAAAAATCCAAGTGTTATTAATCCTTAGTAGTTATATTTGTTTTGTGAAGTTTGCCAGTTTTACTCCAGTTTATTGCATTTTTGCATGATGACTCACGGTAGTATAGTCCTGGATAAAGCGTTCTGGACTCACATTAGTCCCACTATTACTTTGCGTGAGTTGTAGTTCAGTGGAGAGTTTTTAAGATTTATTTTTATTTTTATTTGGCATTTGTGCTGGAAAAAGAAAGCGTAAAGAGACATTTTTAGCACGCCTTCAGAGCTTGGAGTCAAAATCACGAAAATAAAGCCAGTCAGTTGCCTAGTGTTCATACTGAAACTTGCAGCTGATGCCATCAACATTTCCAACATTCCCTGGGAGTGTGATGCTAACTGAAGCACTACTCTGTCTGAAGCTCTGTTACTTGAGCTTATTTTAACACATTCTGACATCTAAAATTGTGAAACGAGAGTGCAGTTAAATTAAAAATAAAATAAAATTATGCACTCAGCCCAAGCTTGACTAACATGTGAGTAAGTATAGTCACATTTTCTTTGTGTTTTGGTGATTTTTAAGCAGCTTTTATACATTTTATCTTAACAAATTACAATGTATGCCTCTCTTTACTGTTGGCAGGTATCAGATTGGTCAAAAAAAGGGACACCAGGGACATTTCTTGTATAAAATTGGGACAAATCACTGGTTTTGGATAAATCTGCTGAGACAGGGGACACAGAGCTCAAAACTGGGACTGTCCCTGGTAAATAGGGACGTTTGGACAGGCTATGTTACTCACTGTTTGTGTCACTGCAAAGTATCAATAGCCTACATGTTGCATGCTTTTTCTTTCTGCGGGATGATGACTACTACAACTAAACTGTAATGTTATTTGTAAGGCTGCACAATACACATCCCAGCACCTTTTCACACACCATTTAAAGGGCCTATATTACACCGTCTTTGATGTAAGTTATAATGTTGTTTCTTCATCAAAAACAAACCTTGAGTTGTTTTTTGTTTCATTCACACATGTTTAACAGACAAATTCTGCAGGTTGAGTTCTTGTCTCAAACTGAAAACAATTTGTGATGTCAGACAGAGCTTTTGTAAACCAGGATTACTCAGCTTGTATGAATGAAACAAAACACAACTCCGGGTTTGTTTTTGAGGAGGTAACCGCATTCTAACATGAGTAAAAGCGCACAAGTCACTTGTGTTTAATGGAACCTTTAAATCAGATAACAATGATTGTGGGATTTACGTGGGAGGAATCTACTCTTTTTAGTGAAGTGAATCTGATTGTGTTTAGATGCAAAAGAGGAATGAACTTGCATTTTCGCTTTCAATATGTCTCTTTTACCACTCTGTTCACATTGTAGCGCAATATAAGCAACTGCTCAGACATGCACACTTTTGGGTTTATAGCGTGCCTTATTTAACACCAGTCTCTTGCTCTTTTTGCTCTTTATTTTGAATGCATTATTATCATTTATATTTTTGCTCTTTATTATTACATTTATTGTGATGTGTGACCTAGTGTATCCAAATAATCTGCCTTGTGGATCAATAAAGTTTGTCTAAGTAAGTCTAAGTGCCATGGACCAATATTTCCTTTTATTTTGAACATGAAAAACATGAAGTGAATATTTATTTCAAATCATATATATATATATATATATATATATATATATATATATATATATATCTTAGGATTATGTGACCGATGGTAATGCAAAGTATATTTAGGCTGAGTTCTTTTCTCAAACAGAGACCTGCTCATGTGGCAATACAGGAAGTGCTCCACTGTGTTTTTAAAACTCCATAGAACTTCACACATTTGAGTCCTGGAACTGCCAATCTCTACTAAACTAAAGGTAAAAGTAGCTGTTAAGTTGAAAATTACCCCTTCATGACACACAAGGTGGAACAATTAGAAAAAATATGCATTGAGTATTTATTTCAGATTATGTTTTTGTTGGTTTATGTCACTGGCTGCAATGCCATACGCACATATGTTTAGATTTGTGTAGTCATGTTTGCCAGGCCGGTCACGAGAACAGATTTAGTAGAGATATATATTGAAATAAACGATTATATTGAAACTACTTTATACCACTGATACAATAACGGTAATGCAAGATAATTCCAGTAAGCCGTTTTTAAATAGACCGTATAATTTAAAAGACCTGAGCTGCAACAAGTAAATAACAGCATTAAGCAATAAGTAGCCATAGAAGTTAGTTATTCAACCCTCTGCAGCTCAAATATTATTGTATTACAACAAAAATATCCTAAAATCTCAACACTTTTATGAAGAAATTGTACACAGACCCATATTGAACCCCAAAATATACAGTTCCAGCTTTCACATATTGAACAATATGTCAAAATAATAATTACTGTGACAGGTTTATGTTTGTGAATACTGGTGGATGTGCTGCAGTCAACACAAAAACAAAACAAAAGATTGTAACTGGATTCAGGTAAGAACATGTGAGATGTGCCTGGCAGCTCCGCATGAAATACAAGCCAGCAGACTGTTTACCGGGACATATCTAAGTGTGCTTATGACTTATTATTCAATACATCGCTGTTATTACTCTCATCATTATCTACTGCTACAATGTTGGATCACATTTCTTTGGAGCATTGTGTAACTGTTCTTGGTTCGTCAAATGCTTTTCTCCATGGAGATGTTATTGTGTTGTCTGGTTTCACAGTATGGCATTAAACCTTTCTATCTTTATGGAGCCCAAACTAGACGAAGTTACAGGCCAGATCTATGGAGAGGTGAACCCGCTCACAATCAGAATCCTTGTTTTTTCTCTGTATTTTTGAGCTATAAAACCACCTGTAGATGAATAAATGCAAGGTAGAGACAGGAAAAGGAGTAACATATCCATAAAAACAAGCAGGTGATGGACTCCCAACCAAAAAGTTACATTGTGCACCTTTAAATCAAGACAAAATATATCTCCCATGTAGACATATTTATTGTTATGGTGTAATTGACCCTTGACTCAATAGGATTTCTTGTCTGTCTCATATCCTCATATCCCAGACTGTACTTCCTTATGTCGTTGTACATTGAATTGCAAACCTTTTGATTAATTACTCTGATCTTTGTAGAAGCCTGTCACTAAGCAGACATAGGCTAGATTATGCAATAACTCATAGTTTGGACATGTGCAACCCTGACGCCTGCTTAGAGTGAAGAAATGCACACAGACGAGGATGTCGAAACAGCCCTGTGCAATTTCCTTGAAAATAGTGCTTTTAACGTATGGGCTAATTTTATGTTGTCAGGTCAGACATGCTTTCATTAAAAAATGTGTCACAGTCACATAGCCTGGACGACTGACGAATTTCACACATGTCAGAGCTTTGGCCATAAAGTCGTCAGTTCACTGATTGATGGTTATGACACACGAACACACATAGCCTGTTGCTCAAGTTAGACTTAATCTGAGCTTTATTTTAACAGAATCTGAACAGAAAGAACTGAACTGGACATCAGGTTAGATGATTTTTGCACTTAAAGATGCATTGTGTAACTTTTCCAGTGGAGAGTCAGATGAGTCTTTTATTATTACTGTTATTGTTATTGCTTTGTCTGGGATGTTTCACAGTTTGGTATTAATCCTTTCTCTTATCATAAAGACCAAACCAGACCAAGTTACAGGTCAGATCTATGGAGAGGTGACCTTTCTCACGGTCAAAACGCCTGTTTTTAGGTATTATATAAAATTGAAAAAATGTAAGGTAGGGCCGTTTAATGTCATACTGTGGAACATTCTAAGAAGAGCAATGACATATTCATAGAAACACAGAAGTGACAGAAAAGTTACTCAATGCACCTTTGAACAAATCTCTCACACATAAAATTAGTCACATTAGCTCACAATTTGGTCATCAATTACATCTGACCAGCAGCAGTTGACTAGAGATGTAATGTAGAAGTCATGGTGCAAAGGATCCTAGGTTGAAATGACTCTGAATCATCTCGTTAAATGCAGTATAAAAAAAAAAAAATGACTTTCATTTTGAGAAAAATCTTAGAAATAAGAAAAAATCTTAGAAATGAGGGAACATAGAGCTGTGAAAACATGGGGCTATCCCCAGTTTTTCAGTTATTGAGACTTTTTTCACCTCTATTTATTTTTTATTGTATTGATCACAGGTTCCTGAAAATGTGTTGTTTCAATCACTTTTGTTTAGTTTTTTTTTGTCTTTGAGCTGCAGATAATTCTAAACTCATTTAGCAGTGTAATGTGCACATTGTGTCTCCATGGCAACTGGTGTAAATTCATGTAGAACAGCCCAGCGTCGTATCAATGCAAGGTATCAACTCAGCCAAACATTTTGAGGTCCATAAACAGTAAGCAATGGTGCACTGAGTCTCACACAGCTTAAAAAAAATCAGCCTTATCTTCACACACTTAAGAAAACAGAAAAAAAAAACAGAAGTTAGTTGATTCATTAAGGGCCTTATTTTATGACTGCACTCTCACTCTTGTCTCAGGTTGAAGACGTGTTATCACACATGAACTCTACTTTACGAGCTAGACTTGTTTGACCTTTTGTTCTCTTGCTCATTTATTTCAGTTTTATTATCGTTATTGTCCTGTACTGTATTGATTACAACCAGACACCTTTATAAAGCACATAAAACTAAACACACACACAAGTGAAGGTTCGTTGATAAACTGACTGCAAAAGATCAAAGACAAAAATAAGTAATACATTTTGATAGCGACACGTGTGATGCTTATGGATGAGAGAGTGGTGAGTTTTTGTGCTTGTCTGAGGTGGATTCTGTGGAAGAGTAAACAGAAGCAAAGCTCAAATCCGCATGAATGTCCTGAGAAACTGGGGTCAACAAACAAGCATCATCTATTTACACAGTTTTAAGTGATCCAGTGGTACTACCAGTGTAAGGGTCATTTCACTGGTGGAAGAAGTACTCCGTTTGGTTGTAAAAGTACAGATACAGGAGCAAAAGATAATGAAGTAAAAGTATCACACCACTTTTACTCACAAGTATCAAAGTCCCAGTTTGAAAAAGTACTTAATTTTGAATTGATTATTGAAATTGATTATTTTGTTCATAGCTGTTTTTGTTTGTATATTTTTGTTCACTAAAAATACAGATGTGTTAAAACTAAACCCTCAGCCTTTTCAACAAGTGTCAAACAATAATAAAAAATACTTTTACTTTTCGTGTTAAAAAAAAATGTTGTGGAGTAGAGAGCACAGTACTGCTCTCAAATGTAATAAAATAAAAATAAAAAATATCCATTTTAAATGCATTTAAATAAAGTACAGTAACCAAATAATATATACTTAAGTACAGTTTTATTACTTTTACTTTGTTACTTTCCACCACTGGGTCATTTAGTTCAACCCATCATTTAGTGGGACATGGCCTTCTAGGTCAGCCTTAACATGAGGACCACTGTATAGTCTCAGATTAAATAATGAAATCAATCCTTCAGTTTGGACAAATTTTTGTACTGGATAAATTTTATTGCGACTTGGTTTTGGAACTGGTTTATTCCCGAAGTTCTGATTTGTGAAAATATTCTTATTGGCTCAGACCTCATTTGTAAATGCCAAATACAGATATGTTTAGGCTTGAATAACTTGCTTTAGCGCAAAGTAATAGCGAGATTATATTACAGCGTCACCAATCATCCCACGGTACATTACAGATGATACTTGTAAGATCACATTATTTCCTAGGGTGTATTTATTTTATTTATTTTTTTAGGAATCCTTTTTTACACACTCTATTTCAATACATGACAGACTAAACTAAACCACTAAATCCTAACAAAACCTACACTTGAATTTATAATAGGACAAAATTTACCGCAGTGAACCTGGGCTGGGCTCCACACTCAGGAGTTATGAGCCTTTGAAACATCCATTTGAGCTCCATGTGTGATATTTTCTACAGTACATAAGAGAAGACTCCCAGTGGTCAACAGGGAGTGGCTGTGTGGCTTTGGTAGTAATTTACCTGTCAATCAGCAGCTGTGGAAAAAGGCGTGTCCTGATTTCCTTTGTTGCATCTCTATTCAGATCACAGAATGAAAAATGTTGCTTCTTTTTAATGAAGCTGATAATTAGGCTTTACATCAGCGTTTCAGTTTTAGGCAGCCAAAAGAGACAGGCCTTTACTTTGACTATGTTTAAATCCAGGCTTAAAACCGCTCTTTTAAAGGGGCTTGGTGTAACTTTTTGCTTGGGGGTCCATCACCTGCTTGTTGCTATGGATATGTGATAGGACTTTAAATGGCTGTACCTTACATTTATTGAATTACAGGTGGTTTTATAGCTTAAAAATAATAATAATAATAATAATACCTAGAAAAACATGCATTCAGTAACTTGGTCTGGTTTGGTCTCCATGAAGATAGAAAGGTTTAATTCCATACTGTAAAACAATCCAGATAAAGTGATAACATCTCTATGGAGACAAGCATTTGGCAGACCCTCCACCAGAAAAGTGACACAATGCACCTTTTAACGTTAATTTTATGATTATTTATGTTTTGATTTGTTTGCATTGTAATTTTAACATCTTTCTTATTCTGTAAAGCACTTTGTATATCACAATTCATACACAAAGTAATTCAAACAAACTAACCTTGCGTTTAAAGTGAAAACAAAACAGATTTTTAAAAAAAATGTCAAGAATTTCAGTCATTTCTGATTTTTATAGACAGGACTGGCTGGTGAATGAGTTTTACAATAGGTAGCAATACTGTGGCATCCAGGCAAATAAGTAGCTCTTAAGTTAGGTAGTTAAACTTAAAACACACAAAACACTATAGATTTACATGCCCTTCTTGAATTATGAAACCTCTGCCTTTTCAAAAAAGTCAGTGTTACCTGCCAAGACATGTCTCCCCTTTTACCTACAGAATTAAGTATAATTCCACTCACTCAGACTTTAAAACCAAAGTTTGAAAGTGACAAGCAAGTTGAGACTTATGTAAACGAAGGGAAAAAAAAAACGCTTCACACATGCTGAAAGAATAAGAAATATATTTAAAGATACTGAAGAGTCATTAAAACATAGAAATAATGTGCAAGTAAAATATCTTAAAACAGTGTCGAACAAGTGACAAGCACACAGACACAATAACACTTTCAAATGTTCAGATACGTAGTTCCTGTGGAGGAAATTCAGTGTACAATACAGTAAATCATTAACACACATTTGTCTCTATAAAAACACAATGGGGCCGGCTTTGCTTAATCTGGCTCGCTAACTTAAAGGTGCATTGTGTAACATTTCTGGTGGAGGATAAGTCAAGAAATTGTATTGCTTTGTCTGGAATGTTTCACAGTATTGCATTAAGCCTTTTTATCTTCATGGAGACCAAACCAGACCAAGTTACAGGTCAGATCTGTGGAGAGGCGACCCCGCTCACAGTCAGAATACCTGTTTTTGTAGGTATTTTTGAGCTATAAAACCACCTGTATTTGAATAAATGTAAAGTAGAACGGTTTAATATCATACTGTAGAACATTCTAAGCAAAGCAGTGACATCCTCCACCAGAAAAGCTATGCAATGCACCTTTAAAAGGGATAGTTACTTTGAAATAGCAAACTATCTCACTACCAGGATATAAACAAGCAGTAAAAAAGTGTGTGGTTCTTTGGGTAAAATACTTAAAGTGAGGCTTAAAGCATACACGGTGTTTGGGAAATGAAACATAAACAAAAAAAGTCAATGGTAAAATCAAAACACAGTGGAATCAAACATAATTATATATACTGTAGAGACACAATATCTTGGACCTTTTAATCTGAACACAGTTTATTGCAAACAACTTATGGTTTACACCTTCTACTGAAAGACTTTACTTTGGCTTTGGCCTTCTTGTTTGGACATTCAAAAACACAGAGGTCCCATTCAGCCTAGTTACAGAAGTGGACATGTGGGTCAGTGCTATAATTCAAATCATACGTTTGGTGCAAAATCAGTTAAGTCATTTAAAAAACTTTGGGTAGAAACAAATCCATGTTCTCTTGCATTGACAATTTGAAGTTGCATTAAATTACAAATCCTCTGGGAGAGCTAAAGGGTGTGGTAGGGTGTGTCCAGTATTTGCAGGTGCGGTCCTGGTGGGAGGGGGGAGGGCGTGTGTGTCTGGGGATGTGCGTATTCCCAAACTGTCGAGGAGGTCTTGGAGGCGTGAGATCGTGCCAATCAGCTGCTGCTTCTCCTGCTCCAGCTCCGTCACCTGCTCCCTCAGCTGAGAGTCAGACTGGACCAGAGCCTCCACTCTGCTCTCCAGGCTACACACACGAGCATGAGACACCTGGGAGAGGAGGGGGAGCCGTTTAATCACATGGGGCTATTTATGCTAATCACAGATGGGTAGTATTCAGTTACATTTAGTTCAGTAACTTTTTGAAGAAATTATACTATTCAGAGTACTTTTCTAGTTGCATACTTTTACTCCTACTTGAGATTTTTTTTATTTTTTATTGAAGTAGCAGTACTCTGATAGAAAACAGATAACGGCCATTTCCAATTTCCGTGACTTAAACTGTGATGCCAGACTCAACCAAGGACCCGGACTAAACCAGGACTAAACCGGTCTCAGTCCTGATCATACAACAGTCTAGGCGGGCGCACCTCCGAGTCTGTGAACTGAGACCAGGACTGAGACCGGGACCAGACCAGGACTGAGAGTAGTTTAGCCCTGGTTTAATCCTGGTTTAGACCTGGTTTAGACCTAGTTTAGACCTAGTTTAGACCTAGTTTAATGCTGTTTTAGTCCTGGTTCAGTCCGGCATAGCAGTTTACGTCACGTAAACAGGAAACGTCTGTTATCCGTTTTTTCCATTATTCATTTAAACACAAAATTTAAAACTGAAAAAATTAATTATCCGTTTTTTCATTTTGATTTTGGAGACAAATAATGAAGAAAATAGTCGTTTTTCGTTTTCTTATTTTTCAGTTTTATTTTGAAAAATGAAAGAATGATACACGGATTCTTTATGTTGACAATATGTATTTCTGCTCCGCTCCTTTAGATGATTACGTTTTTTCTCATTTTGTGTCTATTCTTTGAAAATACCAGATTTGATGCATAAATTAATGTTTTGTCTTCCATTACATTAACTTTTAATAAAGTTAATAAATTAAAGAAGTAAATAAAAACTAACCAAAATAAAAAAAAAGTTAGTCTAAATCTAAGTTTAAATTATAAATCAGATCTTACGTCCCACAGTTACTCTTTAAGTTACTCTTACTTGAGTGGAACTTTTCCCAAATACTTTTTTACTCGTGCGTAATTTCTTGGACCACTATTTTGTACTTCTACTTCAGTAATATTCTTTTGAAGTTAAATTACTCTTACTTCAGAAGAATTTTTGGCTACTCTACCCCTCTCTGATGCTAAGAGAGTTTTCATGTGTCAGTGCGTTCACCTGAAGTTCTTCGAGCAGGTCCAGGTTCTGCTGCCGAAGGCTCTGATTGGTCCGTTCCAGCTGTGCCGCCCGCTGCTGTTGGTTGAGGGTTGGGGGCGTGTCCAAAAGTTCATCCTGCAGAACGTGGTACTCCACTTCATAAGCCTGGAGCTGCTTTGAAACATCCATTTCGCACACCTGAAAAAACATTATTTCAATTTCAACAATATTTATGTAGTTAAGAAGTGGTCTAATTGTCTACAGAAAATAACACTGAGCTCATCTGTCATTATCTAAGAGTTCAGCAAAAAAGATTTATAACCATAACTTTGGCATCGGATCACAGGGACTCTCTTAATCACCTTTAATCTGATTTCACTCCTGTTACATCTGCCGTTTTGGCACATAAATGGTAATATTTTTCTTAACATGCAAATTACATTCACACAAATACAATTAACGGGACCAGATTTGTGCTCATCTTTCTATTGTATATTCACTCTTATTACTGTGAAACTGTGAGTCACTGCTAGCATACGCACACTCCATGTAGATAAGTGGCACTGGAGGGAAAGTCCAGGAGGCAAGTTCATACATGATTTGACTGCCTTTTGTTATCTCCTAAAAATAAGATCGATGCATTCTTCACATGTGGTTGATACGATTCTGAGCCCCATCCATTTTGACTGTTAAAGATATTTAAACTAAGGTAAGTCAAAAAGTGTTCAAATTACATTCATATAAGATTGCCGCTAAAGACAGGTGAAAGTTTAGATGACGTTTTGGGAGTGGCTGATATTTATAGCTTTCATAACACACTGTAATGCGTCATGTATGTAAATGTCATGCACGCCAAGATCAGACCAGGCGGAATACTGCTTTAAAAATCAAAACATTCAGGACGTACGCACATGTTAATAAATGAGATATAAAGACTATCTGAAGACATATTCATTCTGCAATTGCTTTGTTGTGTTAACTGTCTGTTGATGTTTTTAATGCAATGTTGTAAAACCATTCCGTTCATTTAAAATATCTGAAGTAAAACCAGAGATCCTTGAACTGCACTGAAACAAACCTGGTTTATTGTTTTCTCCATTTGCACCAACCCCAAATTAGGCAATGTGGTTTTGATGAAATCGACTATGGACTCGAGGCTGTCATGTTGTAAGATGAGAGGCTTGTGGCTTCCCAGGAGACTTAAAGCTACCTTGAAGATGACCTCTGACCCCTGGAGGAACAGCATATCTGACAAATACAAAAAAACAATGGGTAATGTCAAAGATGAGGGTTGGATTCAGGTCAACAAATACAGAGTAAAACACACTTGGTATCATGTTAACAAAAGGCAGTCAGTCACAGCAAAGCTCACACTGTTGACCAGGGACTTAACCAGCTTTTTATGATCAATACATTGACGTCAGCAATAAAAGTATAAGCAAACATAAACACAGGTCAGAGAGGATATGTGGAAGCTGTGTAGGTGTATTTCTGTGAAGGCCTTTGAATGAGCAGGGTGTGGAAAAGGGCTAGGCTCAAGATCATACAACAGATTAAGAAAGGGAGGGGACGTGTGGCGCCTCACATTTGATACCAAATTCTTCACAATGAATGCAATAATGATGCAGGCTCACACACACCGACATGGTTTTACACTTGGATAAGCACAAGGAGCCGGACAGTCTAGTTCAGTCAGAGGATATTATCAAATAAATTGAGCAGAAAATAAAAAAAGCATCTTTCATGGTGTCAAGTAAAAACCTGTTGTTACCAAAGACTCTGGCCACAAAGCCGAGAGGGAAGTGAGATGCAAAGATGGTGAGAAACCAGGGAGTAGCATATAAACTGGGCCCAATCTCCTGCTGCTCCAGGTGAGTGTACAGATCCCTGTGATAGTCATGGAGCAGCCGGGACAGCTGATACATCTGAATCTGCAAAACACAACACACACTTCTAAGGATATAAGGCTGGTTTAGTGAACTGCGGCTGTAGAAACAGGACACTAGCTGTGAAAAAGATGCTATTGTGACTATGGGGACATCTGTCATTGTGCGTCATTACTTATTGACAAACCTAGAGTGAATTAACTAACAATATCTTAATATGAGGCGTGTCTCCTAATTTCACTATTGTGCTGTGTGGCCTGATCAGAAACGCTTACACGAGACATGGAGAGGGTTCACGTAAGACTATGAGGTTGGGCACACATGTCTGAACAGAAGGCTCAGAGAAACATGTGCCAGTGTCTCTGGCTAACAACCAAAGTAAATAAAACTGTACTCAGGTAAAACGAAAGTAACTTTATGAGTATAATGTGAATATGTATATCTTCTGAAATAGAATGAAAGGATTCTTGGTGCAATAGTCCACAAATCTCACAATTAGTTGAATCTTACCTGAAGGATAATCATATCAGGCCTATACTGTTTGCGCAAGCCCATGTCATACATGAGAAATTTGAGCATGTTGAAGGCATCCTCCTCCCCCATGTGTAACAGAAGTACTCCAGCAATGAAGGACAGGCCCTGGCAGTAGCCCACCTAGACAACAAACACATACACATGTAAACAGGCGGAACAAAGAGGACAGCCCAGACCCACAGGCAAGTCGAATTTACACATTGTTTATTGTAAATGGTCAGAGCTGAAACTAAAGAGAATACCTCCGGATCCAGCAACGAATAGGCCTTGAGCAGGTTATAGAGAGACAACTGCCCTGCCCCCAGCTGAGCCTGGAAATATGGATGAGTAGGAAAAGTGCGACCTGGTGAAAACAAAACAACATTATCTGATGTAAGACACTGCAAATTTATTATGACTGGGTCTGAATTAACAACCAGACAAAGAATCTATTGATCCTTCAGATATGAGTGAGACAATAAATATCAGCTTTAATCAAAATGATTTATACAATTTGATCTTCAGGAAAGATCGTCTGACTGCCCCAGGAGACTATGGGTGTGGGTAAGTGTTGGAACAAAGTATAGTCTCCCAAAGTTTGCCCGAGGATGCTAGACTTTACACTTTTGTGTTGATGTTACAAAGGCTCACTGTATAAGCATGTGCCAACCCATTCCAAGTTGTCTTACTTACAAACACTTGAATAAGCACTCGTGAATGTGTGCTAATGCAGAAGGACTTACTAGCACCTAAAAGACCGAACATGTACAGCTGCACAAGACCTGCTCTTTTCACACATGACAACTTAATGAGGGTCTGGGACATGTGGAGGGGCATTCTTAGGGAGGCTGACAGCAGTGTGTGTGTTTAGGACAGAGGACGTCTTGACTTACTGTGCTGAGAGAAGACAATGATCACCGTGTGAGTGTGCACGACAGGAATGTGCTGGAGGCGCTTAATGTTTGTTAAAATAATGCAGCCATCCCTCCTGCGCCTTAAGGAAGTGTCTGCTGTGATGTATGGGAGCTCAGGCGTGTTCCACTCTTCTCCATATCAACCCTGCAACCCTTTATTATGTGTAGATGTGGGAGCTGTCAGGGCGGGGCGTAGGCATTGTATGTGTGTGACTTT
Organism: Boleophthalmus pectinirostris; assembly: GCF_026225935.1. Lineage (NCBI taxonomy): Eukaryota > Metazoa > Chordata > Actinopteri > Gobiiformes > Gobiidae > Boleophthalmus > Boleophthalmus pectinirostris. The sequence goes on from NW_026571190.1 coordinate 27,934,156, forward strand.
TGGGTGTACGGGGTGTGAAAACGAAAAGGTTTCAGCGTCACAAATGTAGTTTGACAGTAAAGCAATGCACAGGCCTGTCATGATAATTTCTGTATTGACTTATTGTTAATACAGTTTATGTGCCATTTTCTGATATATGTTCTATTCAAAATATGTTGTTTTCTGATCACAAACATACATGGAGTTTACTTTTGTTTCATTCACACATTTCTCAAACATTGACTTATTGACTTATTTTTCAGTATATTTAAGATGGAACAATAGTTTTGGGAGTCAGTATTTATCGAGGGAACTTTTTCTTTGCCCCAGTGTGAGATTTTTATTTTTTTTAATTTTTGGCAATATGATCAGATTAAAGCTGTAAAAGGTTGAATTAATAACCTCTATGACTCATTATAGATGCAAACTAAGCATCAAAGTGTTTCATTCTGCTATTTATTTATTGAAACTTATGCATTTTTTTAAACAGTATTGCACATTTGAATTGTTTTTGTGGTTTAACTCTGATTTTAGTTTTTTGTGTCAGTGGCATAAATTTGTTTCAATATTATCGTTTATACTTATACCAGCTATATATCATACTTCAAAATGTATTATTGTGACAGGCCTAATCGTGGGTGGGTACTTTTTCCTTGTAGTAGTGGGGAACTTTATTATTTTTCTGTACTACGATAAAATATGAGCTGAATTAATTACTTCTATAACTCATAGACACAAACCAGCTACTAAAGTCTTTCATTCTATTTATCTAATGCAGCTCAAGTTTAGAATATTTTTTTTGGTGATAATCCTGCAGTAGGGTTATTGGATCAGTGGTATAATTTAGTTTCAATATTATATTTGCACCATCACAGACTTTGGCCTGTATAAATCCAGGCTCAAAAGTCATCACTCTATTCAGACAGCCTTTTAATCAAATTAATTAATTAAGGCTTTTTCAGTAATGCAGTGACACTTTGCGTTATTTGCTTTATTTAATTCTTTACTGTTTTTGCATGTTTATATTGTGTTGATTTTAATGTAAAGCATTGCAGTCACCTTGAGTGTTGTAAAGCGCTCTTTAAATAAGGTCTGATTGGTTTATGTATTTCTTTAGCAATATATGGCATTTCAAAATTTCATATTGTGACAGGCCTAGCAATGTAAACCTGTATAATACCAAGGTCGATGAGGATGGCATGCTGCTGTGACGTGAGCTTTTTGAGCAGTTCTTTGTACGGAGTATCATTGGCTGGAGGTCGTGACGGGACGGTCTGACGCAGAAGAAATTGTTCAGAGAGGAGCTTCCAAATCTCCCCTCTGTGCTGCCTCGGGACACCTGTCAGACAGAGCACAGACTTGAGTAAAGGTGAGGAGGATAGGGGTCAAAAACACTGTTCAAACATCTAAGGGGAACGTCAACAGCTACGTTTGTGTCAGTGCAGAAAAAAAAATCTTACATTCCTGAAATAGTAAAGGTCTGAATGTACATTTGAGGTAAGAGCAAAGCCACACCTCTTGTTCATTTTGTGACATGAAAAAGAACATGGTTTGTAATTCTTAGAAAACATACCATGTGTGAGTGCAGCATGTACGGCATCCGGATCAAATTTGACCTTTGACCTCCCAGGAGTCCCGAGCATCTTCTCCCAGACCAGAGTAACATCCTTCAGGCACGGAGTGATTTCCTCATAGTCTAGCTTCAGTCGCTTATTTTGCAGATCATTTTCTGAATCTGTAAAAAGATTATTGTACATTATTAGGCAATACAGGTTTATTTGTAAAGAACAATTTGTACACAAAATAGTTTGAAGTGTTTTACAGAATAAAAATGACAAGACATTAAAGGTGTAAAGAGTAAAAATTAAAGAGTAACTTTGCTGGTGGAGGATCCGTCATCTGCTTGTCTCAACTGGGATATTATTGCATTGCTTAGAATGTTCCGCTGTATGGCATTAAATTAATATCTCCATTGAGACAATCAGATGACACAATGAGGCCAAGTTACAGGTCAGATCAGTGGAATAGCTACCGCATTTACAATAGGAATGTATGTTTTTCAAGGTATTTTTGAGCAATAAAAACACCCATTATGAAAGAAATGTTAGAAATTTTTTTTTTGCGCAATACAATGGAACATTCTCGGCAAAGCAACAACATCCAACACCAGTAAAGTTACACAGTGCACCTTTAAAATCACAATACAAACAAATCAAAACATAAATAATTATCATAAAATTTGCATTTAAAAAGAGAAAGGCCTGGATTTAATCATTGTCAAAGTAGAAAGTAATGAAGGCAGTGCAGTACAGATATTAGATTTTAGATGTAGCTGCAAATTGTGTAACAACGATTCTGCTAACCAGTGCATCAACACTTAAATGACATCAGCAATACAAAAATGTTAATGTTCATTCATTGCTTGTTGACAGCATTGATCAAAGACAATGCAGACACACCCAGTTCTTTTGTAAACACCCTTACTCTCTACAAAACTATTAATCTAAACTATATTTCTCTTCTCTGGCAAACTTTACACTTTATTCTTTCTACTTTTTATCCTTCACCCACATTCTGTCTCTCATTCCCTAATAGAGGTCCCCACCCAATCCACTTCAGTGTTGTCCGCCCAGTGACCAGCTGCAGGGGAGTGACCTCATCGCCAAGACAACAAGCACATTTTGAAACCTCCACGAAACAAAAGGATGATATGTGTGTCCGGGGAGTAACGAGGAGCAAACCTATGGGGAGGACACTATGAATGAGATGTGAAACGCAGTTATTCTGTATATGTTGAAATAGGAATTCAACCATTTACAGCTGCAGTATGATATAGATGATTGCATAAATACTGGAGAGCCCCCATGTTAACCCTCTGAAGTCTAAGTGGAGTTATGGGTTCACTTCCCTGCTTGATCTTATTTATATTTCTGTGCAACTGATGGTGTGTCTGCAACCTGCTTGTCTCTATGTTTGATGGTATGGCAATAAACATATACATCTGGCATTTATACATCTGGGTGTTTCAATTCTCAAAAATACAATAATTCCTAAAGTGAAAAAGGGCGACTCTCCACAGGTCTGAATTGTCATGTAGCGTAGTGCTGTAACCTGCTGGACTCCCTTGTGACAGATACTGTAGGTTTATGCTATACGGTGGAACACTCAAGCAGGCGGAGGACCCTCTACTAGAAATGTTACACACTAAGATACAATAACATGCTATACATATTTTTTCAGGACAATTTGTTGTACAGGATTTTTTGTGACTCTAGTGGGGTCATATAACTGTCATAAAAGTCACAAGAGATTTAAGATGACAAGTGAAAATATAGAGCATATATCTTTCACATGAACATATATCTGTCATCACAAACATACCTGGAGTTGTGTTCTGTTTCATTCACACACATTTAACACACAAATCCTGCATATTTAGGTTGAGTTCTTCCCTCAGACCACATGACATCAGGGAGTAATACAGGGAGTGTTCCACTGTGTTTTTAAACTCCATACACCTTCACTGAAATTTGAATCATCTCAGTCCTGGAATTGCCAATCTTCTCGACTGAACAAAAGGTAAAAAGGTAGGTGTTAACTTGAAAACTATCACTACATGACATCACAGGGTGTAACAGAGGATTTTGAGCTTTGCAGATGTAGACAGACTAATAATAAAGACTTACTCAAACATGTGTGAATGAAACAAACACAACCCCAGGCATGTTTGTGATTAGGAAAGAACATAATCACATAGATTAGAAAAGGGCATAATATGGGAACTTTAAGTTTACTTGCATAACTGCCCTTTTTTCACATGTCATCTTAATCCTACTATTACTTTTATAATGGGTATATGGCCTCAGTAGAGTTGCAATATGGAGGTAACAACATTATAACACTTCTTGAAGCTCACAAGAGTCAATTTTGAGTAATACAGGATATTTAAGAGGCAATATGGGAAAAAATTAAAGTACAGAGTATTCTGTCAGCATAAAAAACTGAACTACAGTCAGAATATGAATTGATGCCGCTAAAGAGGTTATAACTGGACTGTGTGTCTTATCAGCTGGTGAGCCACAGCCCTCTCTCTGTCCATGCGATACTGTCCACTTCTCTGCATCTGTCAGTGTAGTTCTCCACCCTAGATAACACAGGGCAGGATAACACACCACACCCAACAGCGGACAAAGATACACAAAACCTATGGGAGTTACATTTTCACTGCTGATTTAAGTAAGCTGCAAATATCAAATCAGAAGGCGCATGAAACAGACTCCGCCTTGATAAACTGTGGCAACTTTAAGCGCGCGGAAAAAACACAAATATCGACGTCAGCTTTCAGCCACATTCTCACCACACCCAGCTTTCAGGGGTAATTTCTATCAATGTGGTGATTTGTGGATTAACAATTGTGTACACTGCAGGAGGCGTCAGTCAGGTGTGTGCAGTTACGCGCCAACTAGGTCAGGAGAAAGGCCATGTGATTTGGGCACACCCACTAAATACACGCACACAAACAACTACGATAAAAAACTGTGTAAATAGGAGATGGATAGAAAATGTAAAGTGTCATCTTAAACAATGGCACTAGAATGATTAGCCACTTCAGAAATTCAACAAAATGTAATATTAATAAATGTATTATTATTTTACATAATAAAAATATACAATTATGTATTAAAAGCTACGTTAACACATGTAATTTTAATATGATTCTAACATAAATTTAAATACAAACTCCCTACAAATTCTCTTTATTTCATATTTGTTTACTTTAAAAGGTTTTCAATCTGCTAGAGAAGCTGAGAAAAATTCAGTAAAAGTCTTTAAGTCTTTAAGAATTTAATCTTGTGTCTGTTTTTCAAGTTGGACCTGCATTCATCAATTAAAGACTTGGCACCTTTTCCAACATACATTTTGTGATCAAGCAGAGAAGCAAAAACTAAGAAACACTGCTAGTTTCTTATACATCTTATACTAACTGGAACATAATTAGCAGCATATGTCTTTT
>NW_026571190.1:27939648-28014648 GCF_026225935.1 Boleophthalmus pectinirostris
TCTTCTTTTCATCTGCCCTTTTAGCCTTTGGTCTCATCTACAGTTTTGTACGTGACTCCCTTCTTTAATGTGTGCAGGTCAAAGCCTGAGCTCAGTGAAGGTGAAGGCAGGAGAGGCACTGCGTCTCCACAGGACTTCGGTGGGAGAGGAAGCTCAGGAGGATGGGGGCGCAGAGGGAGGAGCCGATGGTGCAGAGAGCTTTCACTCTGTGGAGTCGCCCACTTCTAACAGAGGAGTCTTTTCATCAATCACACACGCAGTAAGAACACGGCCTTGACAGCACAAAAGCAGAAGTGCAGCTATTTGTATTGTGTTGTGATATCCTGATTCCATGTACCTGCGCAGAGCTTCTTTCAACAGACCCTGCTTACTGTATTGATAGTTTGCAGCTGATGGCATCAACATTCCCTGTGGCTGTGATGCTAACTGTAGGAACTGCTCTGTCTGAGACTTTATTACCCTGTAATCTGAGCGTTATTTGAACACAATCTGACCATAAAGAACTGATTTAGCTATGACTACAATAGGTGAGATAATTTGTGCTCGTAAACAAGTATCTCAAACATAAAATTACAGACACAAGCGGGAGTGCGCTTGTTCTCACAGCCCTATGTTCTCTCATTTCTACGGTTTTTTTTTGTTTGTTTTTTTCATAATTATCGCTCTATGTTCTCACATTTCCTTTATCAATTTTTCTTCAAATTTTATCCAAATTTCTTGTAATTTGGTAGTCACTTACACCCAACCTATTATCCAGCAGCAGTTGACTACCGATGTAATGTAGAGGTCATGGTACAAAGGATACTAGGTTGAAATGACTCTGAATCATCCCTTTAATGCGGTATAAAAATAAAAATTACTTCAATTAGAGTTTCATTTTGAGAAAAATCTTAGAAATGAGGGAACATAGAGCTGTGGCAACAAAGGGCTGACCCCACATAAGCTAGTGAGCATTAGCCGACAGTTTCAATTATTCACACTTACCTTTTTTTGTTGAAAACCAAAAAAAACCTAAACAGGATCATGAACGCTCGTATCGATCACAAGCGCCTGAAAATGTGTGTGTTTAAATCCATTATGTGTTTTTTCTTGAGTTTTCAGATAATATTGAAACTTTTTTGACAGTGTTTGCTAACATGTGCCTTGTGCTACTATGGTTACACCTAAATATTCCACCGTAGAGGTACATGTAGAACACCCCCAGCACGATGTCACCGCGAAGTATCAATAGTTCATTTTGTACGTTTTGTATGGCATATGTGATCATAATTTTGTATGTGCATTCTTCAGTCATCATCACAGTAAATAAAAATAAATGCTTAAATATTTCCATAACTGTTCTTCACTCATGTATTTAGGACAAGCACTTAATATTTCTGGTGTTTGTATTTTACCAGGGAAAATCAGTGATCAGTGGAGGTTTGGACGCACTGGAGTTCATTGGGAAGAAGACTATGACTGTTCTTGCCGAGAGCGACCCTGGATTCAAAAAGACGAAAATACTGATGGAAAAAACTGCATCCCTGAGTCAGGCAGGCCACATAATTTTCCTTTGTTTGTATAAATAATGCACATCAATTGAGCTCAGCAGTGACCGCACACCCCCCTGGGTCAGGAACAACATTTCCCATTAATTTTTCTCATAGCCTTTCCAAAAAAAAAAGTCTATTAAAAGTTCTGTTTCTGACACATTATAATTCACAAAGTTATTAAAACCTTTCGCATAATTTTGCATTTTAAACTGCTTTTTTGGACTTACAGATGCATTGTGTAACTTCTGTCTGGTGGAGGGTCCGTGAAATGCTTTTCTCCATGCTTTGTCTGGAATGTTTCATAGTATGGTATTAAACCTTTCTATTTTCATGGAGACCAAACCAGACCAAGTTACAGAACAGATCTATGGAGAGGCGATCTCGCTTACAGTCAGAATGCCTATATTTTTTGGTATTTTTGGGCTATAAAGCCACCTATAATTGAATAAATGGTAAGGTAGAGCTGTTTAATGTCATACTGTGGAACATTCGAGGCAGAGCAATGACATAAATCAATAGAAACAAGCAGGTGAATGAAAATGAAAAAGTTACATAGTGCACTTTTAAAACATCTGCATTTTGGATATTAGTTTGTATGTAGTTGCTTAAACTTCACGATCTCCTTAAACTCTTTTGAAAAGTCTATGGGAAAAATGCATGGCAAATTTACCTCCAGAACTAGAGCTGGTGGTAAATGTTGAGCTCCATTATTCAGTGCCTCTTTGTCTAATATCTCTGATGTCATAATGAAGTTGTTGTACATTTCCTCAGATTTTAAAGGAAGCCAAAGAGAAAGAACGTGCCCGACTCTGCAACCATCCAGTCAGCGCTCCCTCTGCCCACTATGGCATTTTATTCGACGATTACCAGGGCTTATCGCATCTTGAGGCCCTTGAGATCTTGTCCAACGAGAGCGAAGCCAAAGTGAGTTACCTTTTCTTTTTTTAGTGTAAACAAGCAACTGAAAAATGTATACACTGCAGCTGAGGTCATCAACATTCCCTGCTAACTGTAGGCACTGCTCTGTCTGAAGCTCTGTCACTCAAGTTAGACTTTAATCTGAGTTTTCTTTTAACACAATCACCAACACACACACACCCATAAAGAACTGATTTAGCTGGGACTACAACATTTGAGCTGATTTTTTCTGTTAAACAAGTCTCTCACACATACAATTACAGTCACTTTCACCTTTTTGTTGAAAATCAAACACTTCTGGAAATGTGTTGTTTAAATCAGTTTTGTATATTTTCTTGGGTTTTCAAACAACACTTTTTTGGTAGTTATTTCTAATGTGTGCATTATGTCATCATGGTAACTGCTGATATAGAGGTTGAACACCCCCAGCATGTATCAATAGACACTATTAACTGATTTAAATAGCTTTTCTTACTGTAATTATTTTTTTTGTGTGTGTTTTATCAGGTTCAAGCCTTTTTGTCTTCTCTGACTGAAACAGAGCAGGAGGAGGTTAAAACTGAATTGATTTTTATAAAAGACATCTTCATCAGGCAAGAGGATGAGGAGGCAAAGGAGGAAACCAAAGCTCAAGAAGGAGAGGGACCTGAGGCCAAGGATAATGGTGATCTAAGTTCCCATTTTCACTGTTCTACTCCCCTCTGTGAGTCAACAAGATGGAGGTAGAGGTGACCACAAAACACTTACCCAGGACCAATCGTACTGATACCAAAGCCGTGGGTTTGTGGTGCTGCTCTTACCTGTACAGTGATTACACAACACTGGATACTTTATAGTGTGTTTTCAATTAACTTGGGCACACAACAGTAACATTAAAGGTGCACTATAACTTTTCTGATGGAGGGTCCACCACTGGTTTGTCACCAGGAAGACATCATTGCTTTGCCTAGAATGTACCACTTTACAGTGTTAAACGTATTCATCTTTTATTCATTTATTCATTTTCAGATGCTTTTGTAAAGAAATAGCTTGGAAAACATGCATTACTTATGTGATTTGTGTTATGTATAGGAGTTTAAAGCTTCTATATTATGCAAAAAATGACTTGTCTAACATTTAAGACATGTTATCACAACAACAACAAATCAGAACATAAATAATCATTATAAAATTAAAAAGAGAGAGACATTAAATGAGAGACAAGAGTGCTGAATGAAAACTTTCTGTCATATACACAGCTAAACAGAACCATTTTGAGCCTGGATTTGGAGTCAAAGTAGAAGCCTGTCTCACATGTTCAGGAAGACTGTTCCAGATTTTAGCTGAATGAATCTAAAACACCGACTCCCCGTTTTTAGTCCTGACTCTGGGCACCAGCAGGAGGCCGATCCCTGACCTCCTCAGAGTGCGAGATGGTTCATATGGCACAACATGTCACAGATGTACTTTGGTGCTAGGTCATGAAGAGACTTGTACACAAGCAGAGTCGCTTTAAAGTCTATTCTTTGAGCCATAGGAAGCCAGTGCAGAAACCTGAACACAGGACTAACAGTATGTGCTTGTACTCATACCTGGACATGTGCGCAACTCTGGGTATGTTTTTGATGAGAAAATAACACTATAACATAGATCAGAAAATAGCATTGTATGGGCGCTTTAATACAATACTATGGAACTTCCCAGGCAAAGCAATAACATGAAAATAATAACATGCAATAACCCTGAAAACACATTTCTAGTGGCTTGTCGCCTTGGAAATGTTGTTGCTTTTACAATACAATTCAGTTCTGTGGAGAGTCGTCCCTGTTTCACAGAGGGAATTATTGAATTTTTGAGCAACAGAAATGCCCATCATGAATAAATGCTAGATGTGTATGTTTTAATGTCATACCATGGAACATTCCAGGCAAAGCAGTAACAATAAAATCTCCATGGACACAACTAAGTAGCAGACCCCACACCAAAAAAGCTGCACAATGCACCTTTATTTGGTTTAGAAGTCTTAACCATGTCATTTTAAGTGCTCTTTGTTCCACCAGGCAGCACACATCACCTCACATTCAGCGGTTAAACATTTTAAAACATAAAGCGATTCTGTACGACAAGAGCCTTTAGGCGAAGCCACAGCCTGCTGAGATCTGAGCACACCGATCTGTCTCTCAGTAGGAGGCTTTTGGAGCTTGATCCTGGGTCGGTGCTGCTGGTGTCACTCACACATTGCACCACAGTCACGTTACAGAGACCTCTGCATGTGCAATCATGTTATAATCTACAATGAATGGGCATGACAACAATTCCATCCTTTAATAGCATGCAATTAATAATTTTAAAGGTCCGATATTACACAAAATTGACTCTTGTGAGCTTTAAACCATGTTAGAATATTGTTATCTCATCAAAAACATATCTGGAGTTGTATTTTGTTTCATTCACACATGTTTGAGAGACTCTTTATTATTAGCCTGTCTGCATTTTCAAAGCTCAAAATGCTCTGTTCCACCTTGTAATGTCATGAAGCAGTAGTTTTCCAGTTTATAGCTACCTTTTATTTTTTGTTCAGCAAAGACGGGCAATTCCTGGGCTGAAGTCACCCAAATGATTCTATTGAAGGTGTATGGAGTTTAATATCACAAGGTGGAACACGGTGTTTTCTGTTTTGGAGAAGAACTCAGTCTAAATATGCAGGGTTTGTGTGTTAAACATGTGTGAATGAAACAAAGCAACTCCAGGCATGTCTTTGATGAGGAAATATTGCAACATAGATCAGAAAATAGCATAATATGGGCCTTTCAATTTACAGATTATGTTTTGCTTATGTTTGATAGTGAAAAAATTTTAATCACATTTGTTTTTATTCAACAGCCTCCGATAGCGAAGAGTTCCTGAGTGTTCTTACCGAGCTGTTGTTTGAACTTCACGTTGCAGCCACTCCCGACAAGCTCAACAAGGTGACTCACACAGCATTAATACACTTAATCATAGCAATTAGCAACACATCTACTTTTAATAGCTCTGAGCATTTGGTGTATAGATGCAAGGTTACATTGCCATATCTTAATCTAATGGAGTTGAGATTTTAACACCTGGCCAGCAGTGTAGGGCTCATATTACTCTATTTTCTAATCTATGTTATGAAGTTGTTTCATCAAAAATATACCTGGAGTTGTGTTGCTTTATTGACACATGTTTAACACACAGACCCTGAATATTTAGGTTTCTGTCAAACTGAAAAACACTCTGGTCCACCTTGTGATGCCATGTGGTAATACAGGAAGTACTGTGTTTTAAAAATCCATACACTTTCACTAGAATTATTTAGATCATTTCAGCCCTGGAATTGCCAATTTATACTGAACTAAAGGTAAAAGGTAGCTGTTAAACTATGTGGAAATCTACCACTATATGACTTCACAAGGTGGAATAGAGCATTTTGAGTTTTGGAGATATAGACAGACTAATAATGCAGGATTACTCAAACATGTGTGAATGAAACAAAACACAACTGTGGGTATGTTTTCCATGAGGTAACATGATAACATGACTTGAAGCTCACAAGAATTTAGTATAATATAGGACCTTTTAAGGACTGGCTTTATTCTGCGATTTGAATAAAATCTAAAATCAATCTAAATGTTCCCCCAATAAACACAGCAGGATTCAGTTGATAATTATATCCTGAAATGCTCTGTACTTTCACTTCAGAAACTAAATGCCCTTGACCACAAAATTAGCCTGGCTTTTAGAACAAAGCCCCAAATTCAATACAAGAATATGCTTCGTATAATATACTTGCATAATTCAGGCCGGGCTCACTAACTCAGAGTTTGGAGTTAGGCTTTAAATGTATTTGGAAGTTTTTCCCTTTGAAGTCGAGTTGAATAATAATTCCTTTCATACAGAGAGTCATTACCATGATGTATATGCATGTGATTAGCATACTTCAGGCTTGTCCTGCAGAGCTGATGGCTGCTAATTATGCGTCTACAGGCTCGTAGGAGAGCCCATGATTGGGTAAGTGAGGTGGAACGGCCCGTCACTGCGGATACTGTTGGCAGGGAAACAGAGGACCCAATGAATAGAGAGGCATTGGGTGAAGAAAACAAGAGTGGAGAGAATGGACAAGATAAAAGTGAAGAGACAAATGAAGAAACCAAAGAAAAGGACTCTAGATCTGTAGAGGTGAGGTGAAGTACAATGTATTTTAAATCCCATCTCAGGTTAGATGTGAACAGCGGTTTCATGTGATCCAATTTCTTCTATGGTACTTCTCTGCAGGCTGTCTACCTGTCCTCAGTTGGAAGTTTGGCTGAAGTGACCGCACGCAGTATTGAGCAGCTCCACAAGGTGGCAGAGCTCATCCTCCACGGTCAGGAGCAGGAGAAGGCTGCCAGAGACCAGGCCCAGGTCCTTACCAGGTCTGTAAAGGCATTTGCTGAGATTATAGTTGTGATGGTTTGCTAATTGTCTTCCTTTGTTTCAGGTTAACATGTGCTATGTGTAAAGAAGTAGAGACTTTGGCCAAGAAATTCTCTGACACGCTGCTTTATGTTGGGGTATGTTATTCTGCTATTTTGATGTTGAGATAATGTTTATTACATATATTTTACTATTTGGATATTTATAGAGAAGAAATGACTGAAACATAAAGTAGATCTAAAAAGGTTGCTTGGTTGAGTGAGAGGCTGCTGAAGTAGCATGTAGCATTGAAGCGGTTTTCATTCCCTGAGATCAAGACTTTGATACAACAGGGATAAAGAGATTGAGCGCAGCAGTGCTCTTGTGTCTTGATGTGTGCCCCCCAGAGACAGGTGGAAAAATACTGCCCACTGTGCAACAAGAGCAGTTCTGCAAACCTTGTACAATCACAAGCTTCTCTTTTGTACTTATTAAAGGTACTATATTATGCAAAATTGACTCTTGAGAGCTTTGGAGCCATGTTATTTAATTAAAAAAAACACCTGGAGTTGTGTTTTGTTTCATTCACACATGCCGGAGTAATCCTTTATTATCAGTCTGTTTACATCTCCAAAGCTCTTCTTCAGAAAACACTTCATGAAGCGGTAGTTTTCAAGTTAACAGCTGTCTTTTACCTAAAATTATTCTAGTGAAGATGTATGGACTTTAAAAATACAGTGGGACACTCACTTTATTACCGCATTATATCACAAGTGTGGAGTGTTTTTCGTTCAAGAGAAGAACACAGCTTAATGTGCAGGATTTTTGTGTTAAACGTGTGAATGAAACAAAACACAATAATTACATATTGGTAATATTGAAAATAATTCTCTTAACTCGCTGATGTTATGTTTTTGATTCATGAGTTCTTCTCATATTGACCTAAATTAATCCTTTTCAGAGTCCAAAGAAGGCCGAGGAGCTGAATCCATTGGTAGACAGTGTGCTGCAAGAGGTAAAAACACTATATTCATGCTGTATTGTGTTACATGATATTTGACTATTGAGCTGATCACTGAATGCCAAATGCCTTAACATAATAAAAACTGTAATATTCTCCTTTTCTTCTTTATGCAGGGCTCCAACAGCACAAACTACATTCAAAACGCATTTCAGCTCTTGCTCCCAGTTCTGCAGATCTCCCATATCCAGAGCCAGCAGTGTCACAATACAACACAAGGAGAGGGTACAACACACTAACACACAAGCCCCGTCGCAAGCTTCTTAAGTTACTAATATATGATGATTAATTGTAAACACACTTTTTCAGATATGCTTTAGTTGTATAGAACATCTTAAAGGTCCTATATTGCACTATTTTTGACTTATGTTATGATGTTTCCTCGTCACAAACATAACTGGAGTTGTGTTGTATTTCACTATTTTTGACTTATGTTATGATGTTTCCTCGTCACAAACATAACTGGAGTTGTGTTGTATTTCACTATTTTTGACTTATGTTATGATGTTTCCTCGTCACAAACATAACTGGAGTTGTGTTGTATTTCATTTGCACATGTTTGACACACCAGTCCTGCATATTTAGGCTTCTCTAAGCTTCTTTAGAGTTCTTCTCTCAGACAGAAAACACTCTGATCCACCTTGTGATGACATGCGATAATACAGAAAGTGCTCTTGTGTGTTTTTAAACTCCATACACCTTCACTAGAATCATTTTGTATCATTTCAGCTCTGTAATTGCACATCTCTATTGAACTAAAGGTAAAAGAAGCTGTTAATTTATGAACTACCATTACATCACATCACAAGGTACAACAGAGCATTTTGAGCTTTGGAGATGTACACAGATTAATAAACCATGATTGCGCAAACATGTATGAATGAAACAAAACACAACTCTGGGTATGTTTTTGAGGAGCTAACAACATTATAACATGGCTAAAAGTTCACAAAATTTTGTGTAGTGTAGGACCTTTAGGCAAGCATTTCCAGAAATGTATAAATTGTTTTTTAAGCTCATAGATGTAGTCGTAGATTTCTTGCACTCCATTTGATGCATTGGTATTTCTATGGGAAAGTTTTGTTGCACATCAAAGAATTTATTGGATCTGGTTTGAAATGAACCAGCATTACCGACTAGAAATATTTATTATGACTAATTTAGACAACACTTAATCATTGTGTACATTTCGATTTAGGATTCAGGATTTTTTTTTTTTATTAATTTCATATACAGTGGTTTTATGAAATGTTATGCTGCTACATACTGTAAATGTCAACTTTTTGAGAGGACCAAATTATGCCAACTTCAGAATTTTTATTTAATTTTTCTAATCCACTGTTGCTTTAATACTGCATTATAAACATATAGATTTATTTGCTATTGCTTACGTTACTTGCCTTGATCAATTTTCATTCATGAAGGGTCCCTTAAGCCCACTCTCTTTAATTAAATTAAACCTTTAAAGAGTAACGTTTACTGTATTGATCAACAGTGTTCAGGAAAGCTTTTACGTGAATAAAATATAAGACTGCATATTGTATCTTAATGTTTTGGCGTTTCTTTTGGGACCAGCGCTTTCATCACCAGAATATAATTAACTTACTTGAAGAGAAGGCTTGACATTTTCAGCTAATTTATTCATTTGACTTTGGGCGTGTACTGCATGAAATTATTCTGTCCTTAAATGTGATGCCTGAAGATTGAGCTATTTAAAAATATACACACATATATGTTTAACTTAAGGTGGTTTTATTTACAGTATAAAAGGACACTTCTTATTTCCTTATGAAGGTTTATCGATGGTCGCAGTGTGGTCTGTTCTTCTGATGGAGGATGAGTTAGAATGATGAGTGTTTTCTGGAAAGACAGAATGAAACAGAGAATATTTAGTTCATATTTAAATGCAGCAGATTCATTTAGTGAAGAGATTAACAAATAAAACTATTACAGAGAATTCAACTGTTTTAGTGCATTTGTGGAACTATTGAGACCCTGTTGTTAATAACTTTATGTCAAGTTTTAGTGACCTTATACAAATATATTTGAGTAAATGGAAATGTGATGAATAAGAATAACTTGCAGAGTATAATAGGAACTCAGCCACGTTATGAATAAAAAACTGTGCATCTTTTATGACCCTTTTTGCATACAATACTGGCACCTAATAGCATTATCTAACAATATATATAGTACAATATAGTATAACTTGTACAACTGCTATGTATTAGATTGTTATTTTGATTATTTAGGTCCTATATTACTCATTTTACCTCATGAGAAACATACCTGGAGTTGTGTTTTGTTTCATTCACACATGTTTTAGTAATAATGTGGAGCACTTTCTGTATTACTTCCTGAGCATCTCTGTGAAAAATGTCTGTGAAAAGCGCTATATAAATTACAAAACCTTACCACATAACATCACAAGGTGGAGTGCAGGGTTTGTGTGTTTAACTTGTGTGAATGAAACAAAACACAACTCCAGGCATGTTTGTAACAAGGAAACACAATTATAATGCTCTATATGATAACATAAATCAAAAATGGTGTAACATGGGCCCTTTAATAGAAAAAAATGCAGTTACCATTAGAACTTTCATCTCTATAGTCATTTAAAGGTGCATCGGTTTCATCTGGGAAAAAAACCCAAACACATACACACAAACTGAAAATGTAGCATTTCTCTTGCAATAGTAGGTATGCATTCATAGAGTTGGTTGCCTACCTTGTGAATCCTCTTCCGCAATAGAAGACAATGCTGCAATAAGCACGTAAAGCATTTCAAGTCATGTTTTCTCCAGGGGTAGCAACTATTATTCAGATTTTTGTCAAATAAAACTTACCTGACCAGGAATACTCTGAAATTCTGCCAAGTTTCAAAGCTGCAGGACACATCATTGAAGCTTGTTTACTGAACAAACTGAATAAGCTACTTATACTTTGTCATCAACATTCACTGGGGGTGGGATGCTAACCGTAGGCATGTCCGCCTGAGGCTTTGTTAGACTTTAATTTAAGCTTTATTTCAACACAATCTGACCACCATAAAGAAATGACTTAGCTGAAACTAGAGATGAGATGATTTTTGCTGTTGTGCTGTTGAAATCCTTCTGAAATAGCATTACAATCACAAGCTGGCAAGCATGAACCAACAATTTTTGACCTTTTTTGTTGAAAATCAAACTCCTAAACCGAACCATGAACACTCAATTTGATCACATGCTCCTGAAATGTGTCGATAAATCCATTTTGTATTTTGATTAAAAAATTGGCTGTGTTTGCCAATGTGTGAAAATTCTGCCACACACACCCCCAGCGTAATGTCACTGCAAAGTATCATTTGGATGAAGCTCCACTGTGTAAAAACATACCTCTGGCAGTGTTGACTTCTTGGGGCTTTTCGTCTGCAATACAAATTCATCACTCAGTATTTTGAACTGGACTCTGCTTATCAATTTTTCACACAACATTGCGTTATAAAACTGAGCTGAATTTTAAGAGAAATAGTTATTGCTTTGTTGTCATTCATCAGTGGTTTTTCATTATGTTTCAAAGTAAAAATAAGGTTAATTGAACATACCCTTTAATTGATGCCCTTTAACAGTGTAATTAAAACGGTAGATCTTTGCGTTCTCTAAAAAATAAAACATTTTAGACTTGTTATGTTGCATTATATATTTTTTTTCATCAATTTGTACATTGTTTTACCAGAGGGGCGTCTCCTTCTTTTAATGATTTGTTGACTGACTGTGGTGACGATGAGCAGAAGCACCACACACAGCAGTGATAACCAGACCCCCTGAAGCACAGACCCCCACTCATCTGAAGAATAACAAACAAAATTATACACATACATAAAAAGTTGTTTTAAAATGCATTCGTTTAGGAGTCACAGTTGGTTGGAGCCTAATCAGTTTTACTCATTAAAGGTGCACTGCAAAACATTTCTTTATCATAAAAAACATGCATTCTTGGTGGTCCTAACTCTACCCCTTCAGCTGCTTCTCTTCATGAAGATGTGAGCAAAAAAGATTAACCTCTCCATGAAGAAAAGCAGGTGACGTTAGAAAAAAACATACATATAGTGCGTAAAGGGCCCATATTACACTATTTTCTGATGTGTTTTAATGTTGGTTCGTCATCAAAAACATACCTGGAGTTGTGTTTTGTTTCATTCACACATGTTTAACACACAAATCCTGCATATTTAGGCTGAGTTTTTCTCTCAAAGCAGAACTACAGATATGTCTTTGAGGAGGTAACCGCATTATAACGTGGCTTAATACAGCTCACTAGAGATTTTTATTTAATTATGTAAAACGGGCCCTTTAAAGTTGCAGCACAGAGAGATCAATTTTGAATTAACTTATGCCAATTTAACGTCACCAGCTCACTCTAACACATGCTGTTAAATCAAGTGTGGAAATGTGGGGTAAAACTGAAACTTTTTTCGTTTTTTCTCATCTAAATATTGAAGTTAACGCACTTGGTCCGTGTAATGGAAAATGAGCCCACTTCCACAACTCTCAGAACACGCAGCGAGGAATCTGTTTTGAAAAAATAAATAAACATGCCTTTTCTTTTCTTCCAGAGGAAACCGCTCAATATTACATCAACAACACATATGAAAACCCTCCAAACACATCCATACAAACAGTGGCAAATCTGGAAATAGAGAGAGCATTGACAAATAGCTGAAGAGGGCTGTGAAGTGGGTAATGGAAACTTTTAAGTGAGATGGATTTCCAGCTTTGAGTGTAACACTGGAAAATTGGCTGAAGGCTCCAGGGGTGTGTGAATAGGAATAAAACGTTGGCCAAAATCAATACAACTAAAGCTACGCAGTCAATTAAAATCTACAATAAGCTGGTGTTAATTTAGTGGTAGTGACAAAATATATAGCCTCACAAAACAATCTGCCATTAAAGGTCCTATATTATGCTATTTTCTGATCCATGGTATAGTGTTTCCTCATTAAAAAACACACCTAAGTGGTGTTTTGTTTCATTCATACCATTTTAAAACATAAATCCGGTATATTTAGGCTGAGCTCCACTGTGTTTTATACTCCGTACACCTTCACTAGAATCATTTGGATAATTCCAGCTCTGAAATTTCCAATCTCTACTGAACTAAAGGTAAAAGGTAACTACCGCTTCAACACATCACAGGTTGGAACAGAGCATTATGAGCTTTGAAGATGTAGATAGACTAATAAAACACTCTAACATGTGTGAATGAAACAAAACACAACTATGTTTTTGATGTTTATTGTGTGTAAAGGTCCCATATTTTGCTATTTTCTGATTTGTTATAATGTTGTTTCTTCATCAAAAACATACCTGGAGTTGTGTTTTGTTTCATTCACACATTTAACACACAAATCCTGCATATTTAGGCTGAGTTCTTCTCTCAAAACACAACTACAGATATGTTTTTGAGGAGGTAACGACATTATAACATGGGTTAAAGTGCACAAGAGTCAATTTTGTGTCATGTATGACCTGTAAACAAAGCTGATGCCTTCACTCAGCCCTTCCTAAGCTTAAGTAATACTACATACCGTATTCTTGACACCAACCTTTAGTACTACGTTTCCATGGCAGCCCTTCCCTCGCAGTTATCTGAAGAGAGAGACAGAGGAGGCAGCAGCTGTGGTTGGCTGAGTCTGTGTTGGCTAATCCAGGGCAGTACAAGAAACCACCACTGTATTCATAGTTTTTCTCCTTTTCCTCCTCGTTATAAAGATGAAAGTATTGAGAGCTGTGGTTGTAGCGGCCAACCAAGGTGATATATTCTGTGGCTGTGTTGTTCCATTGTAAGTTGAAAGACACTTCGAAGGAGACGCCATCAGCTGTGGAAGATATTAAAGGTTTAATATTGGACAAAGCGGTGTTTCTAAGCTTTAAGACATTACATTATCAAGTATAATGAGTCAAGGGTATGTAGTAGGTAATAAACTGTCCACGCAGATGTTATTGCGTTGCCTAAAATGTTCCACAGTATGGCATTAAGTTAAGTCAGATCTGTAGAGGCAAACCCATAAGAATGAATGAATAAATAACAATAAAGTCCAGGCAAAATAACAACAGCACCATGGAGGCAAGCTGGTGCACCCCTCCACCAGAGTAGTTAGACCATTGTTTCCCAAAGACTGGGTCTCAAGAGATTTTTTTATTGGGTATCTTGTCATGATCTGCATGTAGGTTGAAATGTTAGACATGTGTTGTATAATTTCTAATCTTATTTAATTATTATACTGACTATTTTGTTCCAATACTGCTGGTTCAAATGAATGTTGAAAGAAAACGAAATGGGCACATTTATTGTCCAAATAGATGACTTATGGATCCCTTTTATTGCTTTTATGTTTTTCGTTGTTTAAAACTTGAATAATACTGATTGTTCAGAGAGACACGATCACTCAGTCAACAATAAAATATCGTCACTAAAGTTAATAATCGTCAAATCAACTTTTATTTTGTGATTTACAAATAATGTCTATTGACTTGGATCGCGGAGGTTTGTGACTTTTAAAATATGGGTCCCCAGAAAAAAAGTTTGGGAAACACTGACATAAACCATCTTTAAAGGGTTTGTCTCTCAAACAGAAAACACCGTTCCACCTTGTGATGTCATGTGGTAATACAAGAAGACGTTCCCCGCTGTCTTTTTTTTTTAATTTTTAATCCATCATCAATCATTTGGAGAATGTCAGTGCTGGAATTGCCAATCTCTACCGAACATAAAGTAGCTGTTAACTTGACAATAACCACTACATGACAACACAAGATGGAACAGAGCATTTTGAGCTTGGGAGATACAGACAGACTAATAATGCCGGGTTACTCAAACATGTGTGAATGAAACAAAACACAACTCCAGGTATGTTTTTTGAGAATCACAACTTGTCCACAAGAGTCAATTTTGTGTAATATATGACTTTTAATAAGGAAACCAGTGAGCCTACTAGTCACTATCATTTCTGTCTTGAATAATACACATTAGTAGTTTTGTATGTTTTGCCCTGTGAGTTTGTTTACAGTTTGCTCTCAGCCCAGTTAAAAGCTCTGATACCTGGGGACGAGCTGTTGTGATCAAACCAAACCCTGCTGACATCTGCCTGACACACAAAGCAGCTTTTGTGGGCCTGCGTAACGTTCCTCTGATCAGCTGCTGCTCTCATTGGCTCCCACTGTTCATCGCATGTGCTGCTCCTCCACTGGCCTCCAGTCTGCCCCCTGCTGTCCTCATCTCCACACAGCAGGGACACGCTCCGCACTGAAACACAGGGCCACACAGCTCAAATGCATTCACAAGTTGCTGAGGTGTGGTTATGTGTGAAGACAAAGGGAGTAAAGACTAGGGGTGGGCAACATAGTAAACAGTTATATATAGTTTCACTATTTAGATTTTATTAAAATTCATGTAAACTTAATATTTTTAAAGCGCTCATATTACAACATTTTCTGAGCTGAGATATAATATTTCTTCACCAAAACATATCTGGAGTTGTTTTGTTTAATTTATACATGTTTAACACACACACCCTGCATATTTAGACTGAATCTCAAACTGAAAACACTCCACGTTGTGATTTTATTCTTAATCAGGGCAGTAGACAGGTCTGTTGTCCAAGGCCGCAGGGTTTTACGGGCCCAGAATTGGACTCTTTTCTTTTTAGCTTATATTAGAGGGGGCCCATATGAGTCTTCCTGCCCCAGACCCCTAAATTTCTGTCAACAGGCCTGCCTTTACTTCAGTAGAGATTGGCAGTTCCAGGTCCGAAATTATCCAAATAATTGTATGGAGGAAGTGCTCCACTGTAAAAACACAGTGGAGCACTTCCTCCATATTCCTGTAGTACCACATGACATCACAAAGTTCAGCAAAGGGTTCTGTTTGAGAGAAGAAATCAGCCTACATATGCAGGATTTGTGTGTTAAACATGTGTGAATGAAACAAAACACAACTCAGAATATGTTTTTGATGAGGAACTAACATTACAACATACAGTATATCAGAAAATAGTGTAAATATGGGCCCTTAAACACATCCCAAGGACATAGCAATAGCTTGAGCCATTAGAACTACATTAAAAATCACTTGAAGGACCCACCTCTGTCGATAGTGAAGAACTCTGGGAGGCTGATAATGAAGCCGAGGATCACGAGGAAGCCAAGTTTAGTCAGAGATATGCACGCCATTGTTGCAACATACTGTGAAACCCCAATCTGTCTGTGAACATATCCAGCTCTGACTTGGGACTTGTGGTCTTCGCTCTTCTACAGACAAAAAAATCTTATTGACAACAGAGATGGAACTAGCGAGTCTATCCTTCAAGCCATACTGAGAAAGACTCACTAAAGACTGTGGGTTGCATCCGACTTCCTATTGCACTTCCTGTCTCCTTCTCAGAACATGTGAGAAATAGAGAGAAACTCGAGGGGAAACATTGTAAGTATACGTGTTATGTGTCTCTGTAAATGTGAGTAAAATGTGGTTTAGGTGGGTGAGCCGCTGTAAATAGCTTACAACAACCAGATCTGTGTTTCTGAATGTGGCCCTCAGCAGTGGCATTTCAAACCCAGAGACAAAGAATACTGTCTGCAAACTAGAAAAACAGAAGGAACTGAGAAAAGTTTTGTACATTATATGTTTCAGTGTCAGTTTGTAGCCTAGACTTTTTTTTTTTTTTTTTTTTTTTTTAGATTTGCCAAAGCAATAAGCCTACATTTGTTACTCACAAACATCAGCATACCTCTCTGCTAAAAAATAAATCAAATGAAGAAATAAAAGACAAAAATGCATGAAATGTGAATGTGTATTTTCTGTTTCCCTTTGTATGTTCATAGCTCAGTTATGATGGAAGGGAGAAACTCTTATCTGGGCACTGGACCATCACCCACACAAACAGAGGCAGCAGACAGGTGGAGCCTATCTCCACATGGGCTCTCAGGGCTTAAAGCTGACTGCTTTCAGCACTCTCACTCTTTCTCTCTCTGTCCAATCAAATCTGATGCCCTGAACCGTGTACTTTTTGGATGTAGCACTCTGTAATGAAGGAGCTGCCATTTTACTCCATACTGATTTCATATAGGCCAATAACACATGTAACAAAGAAGGAATTTAACATAAAAAGATATATGCAGTGACACTGTGTACTATTACAGTGTTTAGATATGACATAAACAAATTTATGGTAAATAAATAAATCTTTGTTTTTTGAGAAAGTAGTGCAGATTAAGACACTACTCCATATAGTCTATGGTTGTCTCTATAATTTATAGGCTGTATGTCATGATGCTGGCCAGGCCAAGGATTTAATCGGATTAAGAGATCTATTCATTTGACTTGATGCAAAACACTGGAGCAGCCTGAAGAAGTTTGTGTAATTGAATGACCCACTCAGGCTTTTCTCTGACACAGGACAAACTGAAACCTCCTGCAGATCATGGTTTTATCAATGAGCTGAGCTGCACAACCTTTCAGCTGGAAGACATTCAATATACAATCAACCGTAGAATCAATGCATGTATGCAATTAAGATGCAAACTAAATAAACAAAAATCATCAGAATGGGCATGTGAGAGGCACAATCAGCAGTTCATTCACAATATAATAATTCAGCATTTTTAGACTTCTACCTACCTGTGTATGCTGGTGCCTGTCCACACTGGTCCAGACCGGTCTACACTCGCCACCTAAAGAACATCTGATGTTGCACAATGGTGATTAAACTGAGGAGTATTTAGAAGGCAGAGGTATGAGAGGCATCACAAATCATGAGTTATCTGAAGCTTAGTGGGCCAGTGAGGTAGTTTTATTGTGAAAGCTGACTTATATTACTGTAACAAACCTGCTTCATCGATTACCACCTACACATGGTTTTGACTTGAATTTGGGCAAACCAACATTTTATATTCATTTTTCCCATGCGTATGATTTTTTTAAAAATCTGATTTAATTTCAACTTTTGTGTTGTTTATTTTTATAGGTTTAAAGTATAAACTGTGGTGTGATAAAGCAGGCCTTGAGTAGTGATTCTGAGTCCTGACTGCTGCTGCTTCTCTGTTCATCTCCTGTTTACCAAGAACTCACCTGGACCAGGACCAGCCTCTGATTGCACAGTCAGGTTGGTCTGCTCTTTCATATTCAGACAGTGGTTCTTCTTCAGACCTCAGCTCCTCATCAAATGTTTTGGGTAATATAGATAGGACTAAGACCATATGGCTGCTGCTGATGCTACTGATGCTGATGTTATATGAGTTTGTTTCCATCTGTTGTCTCACCACAGGAATACCACTCGAGATAGCTTCTATTCATTGTAGGATGCCAAATAATCATGACTCATGTCCCAGTATAATTGTAGGCTAACTAAAATAGGCTATAGGCCTAATAATTTTGACATTTTTAAAAGCAGCAAATAGATCCTAATAATAAGTTATTATGCATCAATAGGCTACTCTACAAATGTAAACTTAAATGTGGTCTGTTTATATCATATTAACTTTATCATTCAGAAAGTTTGTTTTGAGTAGCCTGTGACCATCAGGTCAAGATCACAAGGAGAGAGAACTGTTATGTACCACTGGGGTGGACCCAAAAGAGACTCCAAAACAAGGACGTGGTGCAAAAGAAACAAGGATTTATTTGCCAGGGTGGACAGGCGGTGGAGAGATGAGGAGCCAGTAGCCGGGATGCAGGAGTCTTCAAAGGAGGGAACTAGGAGCACAAAAAACACAGGTAAGTATTCAGAAAGCAAGGGAAAAATCAAAAAACAGAGCCAACTGGAAGATCACCATCTAGGAGACGAAACAATCTGGCAGAGTCTGGCAGGAGAGCTTGGCCTTTGTAGCAGGCTTGATTGGAGATGGAGAGCAGGTGCTCCCAGCAGACTCCGCCCACATCCACACCCAGAAGACTCAGGACAGGCAGGGGCGTGACAGTACCCCCCCTCCTAGGGGACGTCACCGGACGTCCTACCAGGCTTGTCAGGGAAGGTCCTATAGAAGTCCCGGAGCAGAGAGGCATCAAGGATGTAACGCCGAGGAACCCAAGATCGCTCCTCTGGACCATACCCTTCCCAGTCCACAAGATACTGGTGACCCCTCCCACGGCGCCGGACATCCAGGATACGACGCACCGCGAAGGCAGGATGATTGTCGATAATCCGGGTGGGAGGAGGGTCGGCCGGAGGGCTGAGAGGACTAGAAACCACAGGCTTCAAGAGGGACACATGAAAAGAGGGATGAATGTTCATAGACGTAGGCATCCTGAGGCGCACAACAGATGGATTGATCATCTTGTCGATGGTGAATGGTCCAACAAACTTAAGAGCCAATTTACGAGACTCTACTTGAAGAGGCAAGTCACCAGAGGAAAGCCAAGCCTTTTGCCCTGGTTGGTAGGTGGGACATGGTATGCGACGGCGATTGGCGCTCTCCTGGTTACGGACACTTGCTCGTTCGAGTGCTGTTCTGGCTGCCTTCCAAACATCACGGCAGCGTCTCAGATGGGCCTGGACAGAAGGGACTGCATCTTCCGTCTCCTGAGCAGGGAATAAGGGAGGTTGAAAGCCCAGAGACACCATAAAGGGAGACATACCTGTGGCAGACGACACCAAGGAATTGTGGGCATACTCAACCCAAGGCAAAAAAGAACTCCAAGTGGTGGGATTACGGGCCGTGACACAGCGCAGTGCAGACTCCAGGTCCTGATTAGCCCTCTCGGTTTGGCCATTTGATTGTGGGTGATAACCAGAGGAAAGGCTGACAGAAGTCCCCAGAGACAGACAAAAAGCCTTCCAAACCTGAGAGGAGAACTGGGGGCCTCTGTCAGACACAATGTCAGTGGGAATACCATGAAGACGGAACACATGCTGTACCAAGAGTTTAGCAGTTTCCGAGGATGAAGGTAATTTGGGGAGAGGAACAAAATGCACAGCTTTAGAAAAACGATCCACAATGGTCAGTATGGTGGTGTTACCTTCAGATGTGGGGAGACCCGTAACAAAGTCCACTGCTATATGTGACCAAGGCCGGCTGGGGATTGGCAGAGGATGGAGAAGACCAGCAGGGGGCAGGTGACTGGATTTACTGCGAGCGCACACAGGACAAGCAGAAACAAAGGCTCTGGTGTCCCGAGACATGGAGGGCCACCAAAATCTTTGCCTGAGGAAAGCTAAAGTGCGAGTAAAACCAGGATGACATGTGAACTTTGAGGCATGCCCCCACTGGAGGACTTGGGAGCGCACAGAGTCAGGCACATACAAACAATTGGGTGGACCAGTACCTGGGTCAGGTTGTGTTTGTTGGGCCTCCCGGACAACCTTCTCAATCTCCCAGCTAACGGCTCCAAGGAGGAAGCTTGAAGTAGCGGGCTTGACTGTTGAGTCTGGCTTGTCAGTGACGCAAGCTGGAGGTAGGATAGGAGCAGGTTGGGTTTCAGCCTCCTCAGAAATGGACTGACGGGACAGGGCATCAGGCTTAACATTCCGGGATCCAGGACGATAAGTAAGAACAAAATTAAATCTTCCCAGGAACAGAGCCCATCGAGCCTGACGGGAGTTCAATCTTTTAGCTGAATGAAGGTAAGACAGATTTTTGTGGTCAGTCCACACGATAAAGGGGTGCTCAGCTCCTTCGAGCCAGTGGCGCCATTCTTGCAGAGCCAACACAACCGCAAGAAGCTCTCTGTTGCCAATGTCATAGTTGGCTTCAGCAGGTGTTAGTCGCCGGGAGAAGAAAGCACAAGGGTGAATTTTCTGGTCCTTTGGACAACGCTGGGACAGGACAGCACCCACTCCAGAATCTGAGGCATCAACTTCAACAATGAATTGTTTGGATGGATCTGGGTGAGACAAAACCGGAGCAGTTATGAAAAGTTGTTTGAGTGTGGAAAAAGCTACTTCAGCGTCATTGGACCACTTGAAAGGGACAAGGGTGGAGGTCAAACAGGTAAGTGGAGCTGCTTTTCTACTGTAATCCTTGATGAATCTTCTGTAGAAATTGGTCTGGGAGTAAACTCCAGGTGTCAGAGGTGCAGTTTGCAGAGTCCAGTCTTGGTTGGTTCTTTCTGTCAAGTCTATTGTCGTGCTTCCCCAGTAATTGACCTTGATTGGAGAAAGTGTGGAACAAAGGATTTGAGTCTGTTTGAGCCAGAGAAATTGGATCCATCTCGGAGCGGAGGGTTGAGTCTGTTGGGTCCATGTTTTGGCCAGATTGTTCTGTTATGTACCACTGGGGTGGACCCAAAAGAGACTCCAAAACAAGGACGTGGTGCAAAAGAAACAAGGATTTATTTGCCAGGGTGGACAGGCGGTGGAGAGATGAGGAGCCAGTAGCCGGGATGCAGGAGTCTTCAAAGGAGGGAACTAGGAGCACAAAAAACACAGGTAAGTATTCAGAAAGCAAGGGAAAAATCAAAAAACAGAGCCAACTGGAAGATCACCATCTAGGAGACGAAACAATCTGGCAGAGTCTGGCAGGAGAGCTGGGCCTTTGTAGCAGGCTTGATTGGAGATGGAGAGCAGGTGCTCCCAGCAGACTCCGCCCACATCCACACCCAGAAGACTCAGGACAGGCAGGGGCGTGACAAGAACAGTAAATAAATATTCTCTTTATCAACAGCATTGAGTCACTATGATGTGACAAAACTATTTTAACTATTTTTGAATTACCACAAATGTATCATTATGAACTATGGACACCTTTGGCAGGTAGTTTACTGGGATCATATCTAACTGTCATCATACTAAATGATTGTTTCTTGTCTGTGTGCATTTCCTTGCTTTTCTCTGCTGGTTTAGGTTCAGTCTGGGTTTAGGTCAATGGGGTCTGTCTGACCACCATGTGTCAAACGGATATGTAGGTCTAAGTGTGATTCCATAGCTGTTTAGGTGACAGATGTGCAGAAAAAGTTAACAGTACCAGTAATATTTAACGGTTGGCCAAGAAAACTGCAAAGTCATTCTTGTATTTTTTGCCTCACTTTGGTCCGTACTGACCTTAATCAGACTCAAGAGCCATTTTGTTATTCATTAAACACCTATAACCCATTGCATTCCCATCAGACTTTGTTATCATAGCTTCATGCCTGAAATGAAAAAGGAGGGGACCAAACATTATGAACCAGTTACAATAAATAATTTAGATTTGATGAAAAATTACTTTTTTGCCACAAAGCACTCCACAGAATGAATCTGTTCACAGCAAGCCACAGTGAACACTGATAATTCAAATAACTTTAAAATGTTCTGTTTGTGCAATTTTAAAAACAACGTAAAAGTTAAATGAATGTTGTGCTTGTATTAAATGTTGATACATTCAGTATTCAGTCTGATTTTGATTATTTGGACACAGAGAAAAGAATAATGAGCATGTTGATATTTTGCAATAACATCATGCTGGGGGTGTTCTGCATGTATATCTATTGGAGAAGTGTTCAGTTACCATAGTGACACACTGCACATATTAGCAATAGACAAATTCAAGAATAAAAAAAAAAAGTCAAAAGAAGAAATTCAGTTTGTCAACTGGACAAAAGTTTATTTGGCCGAATACATTTCACAGCTCATCCAAGCTGCTTCTTCAGTTCTGATCAGACAATGGTGGACACTTCCTTAAATCTGTCTGAAGGGAGGAGCTAACTACATTGAAACTACTCTGAAAGTAACACCCTTACTTGTTCACAGGTTGTGTTAGTTAGGCCTATTGAACTTGCACTGAGTGTGGGGTCATATTAGCATGGTTATTCCTATTGTTCTCTGTGTTTGTTTTGATTTAGGCTTAAGGATGGAGTTGTAAATAGGAGATAGATGGTGTCTGAGTCCTCTGTTTCTGTTCAAAGATGGATTGTCTTTCCCATCCTCCATCTTCAAACCTAAATCAAACAAACAAAGAGAACAACAGGAATAGCCAGGTCAGGTCCAGAGGTGTGAAAGCTCCATTATGGCCCTGAATGATTATGCTAATATTTATATATAATTTATATATAATATTTATATATTTATATACACTCAGTGCAGTTCAATAGGCCTAACTAACTAACTAACAGAAACTGTAAACAAGTAGGTGTATTATTTTCTGTAGCATGTGACTGTAATTTTCAAATCATTTAACCTCTTGCAGTTCCAGCTAAACCAGCTCTTTCTGGTCCGACGGTGTTAAGATAAAGCTCAGATTACAGTCTAACTTGAGTAACAGAGTTTGTAAAAGATCAGTAGCCCTGACACAATAAATTTTTTTTGAAGTGCAATATATAGCTTATCTGAAGTAAATATAAATGATAAATTATAATATTGAAATTAATGTGTGCCACTGACACAATAAGCCAAGAGCAGATTTAAACCACAAAAGCTATTCTTAAAAAAAACATGAGCTGCAATAAATAGACAGTGTAATGAAACACTTTTGTACTTGTTTTGCATCTATAATGATTCAGAGAAGTTATTCATTTTATGGCTTAACTCTTATTGTATCACCAAAATAAATAAATAAATAAATAAAATCCCAGTGGCACATAGAAAATATAGACAAGATTAACACTAACCCTTAAAAAATATTGTTTCAGAGCAGTGCTTTCATTTAGCTTCACACCCCCAGAGAATGTTAATGTCACCAGCTGTAAAATATCAATTGGTGGAACAGGCAAAAAAGTCCACTGCACATTCAGTTTAGTGCACTTATGCTTCAAATTCACATCTTTTTTCTCCCACTGTAACCTTTGTACCTTGAAAATGTCATGTCAATAAAAGCTTTTTAACATGGGGGCGAATCAATGTCGTCCGACAGCACCTATTTTCTCCCCCGATGGGACCAGGAGACAGTTACCAGGAAAATGCAGAGGCCCGAGAGCTGCTTGTTGATACGATTTAACACAGAACCTTTACTCTTACACTGCTTTATTGGCCACATCGCGCATTGTAAAATTTTATTGAGCTGAAAGGGAAAAGGAGCTGTATCGCCATAAAGATTCACAATGGATTAAATCATAACCAATAAAACACGTATGGTCATGTTTAATTGCTATAAGATATGGCTATGTTTGCTGATAAGATGCTGGACAAATCGAGCGGTCAGTCTTGGAGTATAACTGTCACAATTGGCCGACTACAACATTTCCACTTCATAACACACAGCAGCAAAATAAAACTGCTTTAAACTGGCACCGGCATTTCCCAAGTGTGGAATAAATTGACTTTTAACTTGCACTTAAACCTTAAAGATGCACTTTGTAACTTGGGTGTGGCGGTTGGGGGTCTGTCACCTGCTTGTTTCTATGGAGATGTCACTACTCTGTCTAGAATGTTCCACAGTATGACATTAAACGGCTCTACTTTACATTTATTCAAGTACATGTGGTTTCATAACTCAAAGACCCCTTGAAAAACATGTATTCTGGCTGTGAGTGGGGCTGCCTCTCCACAGATCTGACCTGTATCTTAGTCTGGTTTAGTCCCCATGGAGATAGAAAGGATTAATACCCCTCTACCAGGAAAGTTACACAATGCACCTTTAATAACTTTCTTATTCTTGTAAAAATTTAGGTTGAGGTAGTAGATAATATTGTAATTTTTGGTTAGAACATTGAGTATATCGTCTAAATACCTAAGTAAAAGGCTGTAAAGAGCTGATTACAATGTTTCAAAAATAGTTTGAGGTGAAATTTCTATATTTGTAATTCTTATATGTTCACGTTACAAGCCTTTCTCATTTTGTGCAATATTTGGCCCTCTGCTAAGATCCAGGCTCATGTGGCATATTTTTGATGGATTGCTATAATATTGTCATATTATATTGAGATATTCATTTGCTGGATGCTGTTTATAGATCATTCCCCACGGCTTCCTGAAAGACTAGTCATGTGCTCCAAATGTCTGTGTGCTGAAGTCAGAAAAAGAATAAAGTAGTTCACAGTGGAAACCATCTTTGATCTCTACTCATTCCTGAATAAATGTGAATGAAAGTTGAAAGTCTTATATTATGGCAAATTGATTTAAGTCATGTCATAATGTTGTTACTTCTACAAAAAACATACCTGGAGTTGTGTTTTGTTTCATTCACACATGTTTGAGCAGCCCTTTATTATAAGTCTGTCTACATCTCCAAAGCTCAAATTGCTCTGTTCCACCTTATAATGATACCATGTAGTGGCAGTTTTAAGTTTTCTTTTGTTCAGTAGAGATTGGTTAGCCAGGCTGGAGCCACCTACTGCCTCCGCTCAATTTCATTTCTCTCAAGCGACTAGATCAGGAATTGGAAAACACTAGATGGGTTGCAAAAACCCCAGAAGGGCGAGTCCTGGCACCAGCTAATCAGCAAAGAGCCATACATTCTGTGTTGGCAACGATTCCCGAGATCGAGGATGTAAAGCCGGAACAAAGAGGATGTTTGAATTTTATCAAGGGTAAAGACGTTATTGCACTTCTTCCTACAGGATTTGGGAAGAGCTGAATATACAGTTAGCCCTGTTAGCTAATTGCATACGTCACAACCAAATAGCAGTGATTGGTTAAATAAAAAAGTACCCGCCTACCGTTGAGTGAACGAATTCTAATGCTGCAAGGTCAGATGGTTTCTATGAAGTGAAACTGGCTGATGAATCAGGCTAGAGATGGGTAAATCCAGGGCTGCAATGATCCAAATGATTTTGTGAAGGTGTGTGGAATTTAAAAACACAGTGGAGCATTTTCTGAATTACCACATGACATCACAAGGTGGAATAGAGTGTTTTCAGTCTGAGAAGAATTCAGCCTAAATGTGAAGGGTTTGTGTGTTAAACGTGTGAATGAAACAAAACACAACTCTGTTTATGGGTATGTTTGTGATGAGGAAACGAATAGTGTAATATGGGCCCTTTAAAGGATAATGTAGGACAAATGTAAGGGCATCTTGAGCATTATTTTGGGACAGACTTTGCTGACTGAGAAAATGGCATTCTTTTCCAGACATATTTGGATGTTTCTCCATTACAAGGTTCATTTTAAACCAGTGCCCTTGATTTATACCTGACATAGATTCTGTTTATCATTCAGTTTATTTACACTCCACTCAGTGATGCATAAAACACTGTCCTGTAGTCTACAACTGTGGGGCTGTTATGATTTGAAAAGCTGCCGAGTCAGCACCCTCTAATGCCCCATTCTGTGGTAATTACCTCTTCTACTACTGATGAGTGCCCTGGCATCGGACAAGGCTCCCTCCTCTGCATTTCAACATGCTATACCTTTATCTGTACAGTGATGCAGTTGGCTATAGACAGGCCTGTCACCCTAATACATTTTGAAAAATGATATACTGTATTGTTGATGTAAAGATAGACGATAAATGATAAACTATTCTGTTATTGCTGTCCTTGGGCAATGTATTTTACCCACCTTGCCTAGTGTGAATGTGTTGTGTGTGTGAGTGACTGGTGGTCAAATTCATCTGAATCTTCAGATTTTGAATTTATTCCCTACATCTAAACTGGTTGAATAAGCTTTGAATATTATATAGATGCTCTTATGCAGAGATTTTTTTTTGGGTCACCTTGTCACGATCTGCATGTAGGTCTGCAATATAAAGGGCTACTTTTGATGTCCAAATAGACCACTTATGGATACCTTTTATAGCTGGTTCAATTACTGTTTTTCATTGTTTAAAACTTGAGTAATACTAACTGTTCAGAGAGACATGATGACTCAGTCAACAATAAAATATCCTCATTAATGTTCAATAACGGTCAAATCCACTTTTATTTAACAAATTTACAAATAATGTCTATTGGGTCACAATGGTTTGTGACTTTTAAAATATGGGTTCCCAGAAAAAAAAAGTTAGTTTGGGAAACACTGCTCTTATGTATTTGAGCACAGGCTTTTTTATATTTAATAATTTTGAGAGTCCTAAATCCTAAAACTGTGTACTCCCTGGTGCCAGTCCCAAGCCTGAACACACAATGTCTAAGACATGGTTGTATCGAGAAACATACAAGACATGAAATCTATCCAGCTTCAGTTTATTGATCTGTGTACAAGAATGAACAGATGATTTTATGTCACTATTGTGGAATATCCAACTGTAAAGCATACTATCTACAACCAACCACAAAGGCATCAGGTTTAAACATCATGATGAATTGAACTCTTATCGACCACTTGGCTAATTACAGGACTCCAGTGTGACACTCTCTCTCTGTCACATTCACAGCACGCCTTCACTTGTAACTCTGCTGTTCTATTTTATTGAACAACATTTAAATCTCTCCTTTCACCTCCTGTCATTCGATTCCTCGCTCTGTCCGTCGTTGTTCTCCTCTCTGCCTCATCATTTTTTACAGATCAATGGCTGGAGAGGGATAAGGTGACCTTCCTCTTCTGACCAATCGCCAGGCTCAGAAAGAGACTGCACCAGCGAGAGGAGGAGCAGTGCTGTAGACATGAGCTCCACATAAAGCTAAACGCTGTGTTCTGAAACAGGCAGACTGGGATCGCCCGGTGTCTTTGATGATAAAGTCGATGCCCTTTGTTGTTTGCAGCACTCAGCACAAATCCTCTCCTAACTCTGGAACACATACGATTAGGTCAGAAGTCTCCTAGGCTATTGCAAAGTTAGTTATGTCTTGCTGAGTTAATTGAATTTGAAGTCTGTGCTACTTAGAGGTGATCAGAAATCCTAAATATCTGTGTTAAAGGTGGATTGTGAACATTTTTCTGGTGGAGGGTCCGTCAAATGGTTTCTCCATGGAGACGTTATTGTTTTATCTGGAATGTTTCACAGTACAGCATTAAACCTTTCGATCTTCTACAAGTTACAGGTCAGATCTGTGGAGAGGCGACCCCATTTTCAGCCAGAATGCCTGTTTTTCTACATTTTTTGAGCTATAAACCACCTGTAATTGAATAAATGAAAGGTAGAGCTGTTTAATGTCATACTTTGGAACCTCTCCATAGAAACAAGCAGGTGACAAATCCAACCAGAAAGTTACACAGTGCACCTTTAAGTGTTACAGCTTGAAAAATGAATCTTTAATCTATGTCCAATGTCTTCCTTGACCTATTACTAAGTTATTTTAAATACGTGTGGTTACTATGGGGAATCTAAATACAAAAATATGGAAAAACTTGTAAAAACAGTATAACTTTGATTTTGAGCAGCTATTTATACAGTGATATGGATGAGGGTTGTCAAAATCATTGTTACCCAGATATACATTGATACTAAAACTACATTTCCTGAATAGTTTTACAATGATCTTGATCTATGTTGGAAGTAGTATGAGACCACAAGGTAATAAAGAAACTATAATTATTCACTGTTGAAAATATGAGCATTTTCCTTAGAATCTACATTTTATTGATCCACAAGGGAAATTATTTGAACACAGTAGCGCACATATCACAATAAATATAATAGCAAAGATATAAAAATATAAATGGTAATAATAAATAATAAGTAGTGAAAATAACAAGAGGCTGGTGTCAAATAAGGCATAATAAAAAATGTAGAAGTAAAAGTAAAAAATTGCAGAGGTCATAAGGAGAAAACTGTGTAAAAATGAAATAATAATTGACAGGACATAGGATTATCTATTACATAAGTTTTAATTGTTGTACAGTTGTATGGGGTATGGTATGAATGCAGTCCTGTATCTCAGAAAAGTCTAAATCGAGAAATTTTGTATTTGACAGCACTTGGATTTCCAGCCCCATGGACGAACTAATTAGCTGTTGAAATATGGTTCTCTAATGACAGTATTGGTTCTTGAGAGGCACGTACAATAATTTATGAGTGGTCTGGGGGTCGTACAGACAGAAGCCATCTCCCTCGTTTCATGTGCATGGGAGCGATGGGCTCTGATTGGCTGAGGGCTTCAGGGCAGACTGAATTATTAAAACATGCTCTTTATCGGGCTGTAAATGTTCACTGACATGGACTCTTTGGTGTTTTCCGTTTCCTCTTCCCTTTCTAAGACTCTGCCTCCATTTAGGAACCAAGATAGATGGAAATAGATTCGGTGCTTTCCACTTATTCTTCCCTTTCTAAGACACAGCCTATATTTAGGAACCAAGGGACCTGGAAAAGAGGGCACGAGAGAGAGAGAGACTGATGTGGTCTGTTTTGATGGGATGGTAGATGGAAAGACAGATAGATAGATGAATAGATGGTAGCTGGAGATAGATTTGATGTTTTCCATTTCCTCTTCCCTTTCTAAGACTCTGCTTCCATTTAAGAACCAAGGGACCAGGAAAAGAGGGCACAAGAGGGAGAGAGACTGGTGTGGTTTGTTTTGATGTGATGGTAGATAGACAAACAGATAGATGGATACAGGACACAGGGTCCCTCATGATTCAATGCAATACAGAATACTGACACAGACTCAGAATACAATATTATTATGATACGGCGGCACATGTGATATTCGATTTACACTTTATCAGTTTAATTTATTAATCATTGCATTTATACAGCTCCTTTCGAGACACCCAAAGCTCTTTACAGTTCATTGTTCATTCACTTCACACTCAGTGGTGGCAAGTTACTATTGAAACCACAGCTGCGGCAGACTGAAGGAAGTGCAGCTGCCAATCTGTGCCATTGGCTCCTCCGACCACCACCATCACTCACGCACACGCCACTTTCTTACTAAGCAATGTAGGTAAAGTGTCTTGCGTAAGGACACAACGACATTTCCCATCCAAGTACTACCCAGGCCCGACCCTGCTTAGCTTCTGAGGTCTGAGATTAGGTTTTGACAAGCTAGTATGGCCACTGCAGATAATTATAATTTTTAAGAACCAAATACATTTTAGCAACACTGTTTCTTTATTAAACCATTAGTTAATATGAAATACATCTATTTTAATGATTAAAACAGTGAATTGTCAACTGTTTAAATTCCTTCCACTAAATAAGCAACAAAATTGTAGTGCAATCACCAAAAAATACCAAAAAGATCTTGCTGACATATCGATACAGCAGACTATGTTAATGATA
This sequence comes from Boleophthalmus pectinirostris, assembly GCF_026225935.1. Classification (NCBI taxonomy): domain Eukaryota; kingdom Metazoa; phylum Chordata; class Actinopteri; order Gobiiformes; family Gobiidae; genus Boleophthalmus; species Boleophthalmus pectinirostris. The sequence continues at coordinate 27,969,498 of NW_026571190.1, forward strand.
ATGTATCACCAAATTTAGTATTAGTATAGATATTTTTGCACACCTTTGATACATAGATAGATAGAGAGGCAGACATATAGATAGAGAGAGATATAGATAGACAGAGTTAGATTTGGCGTTTTCCATTTCCTTTTCCCTTTCTAAGATTTTGATGTGATAGAGTTTTGATGTGAAAGGAGGTAGAGAGAGATAAAGAGAGACAGACAGACAGACACTTAGATAGATAGATAGATAGATAGATAGATAGATAGATAGTGGAGGAGTTTTTTAGTGAAACAGAGATGGATAAAGGACAGTGAGATAAAGTGCACTGCCAGCACTTCTCTGTTCTGTCCTACGACCCACACCTGCCTTACAGTCACACTAAGAATAGATTCTGTGCACTTAGGGGTGTATTTGCCAAACCCACAGGGACCAGTTTTGCAGTGGTCATAAGAGAGCTGTTAAACTACCAAATGGGTTTTAGTGACGAGGAGCTACATGTGAAAGGCTACGGAGGAAAGAAAGAGTTGTTTTCATTTTCTATAAATAATTCAGGGTGTGTATTATCTCCTGTTGTGTGCAGATGCTGAATTCATGCCTCAGCGATTTTACCAGCGGCGAAACAAGTGTGTAAATATGAGAGAAAACAACAACGCACAGCACACAGGAGCATTAGTGGTCATTTAGGCTGTTTCTTTGCACAGTAATGTTGGTAATGTAGATGTAATGAATAAGACAGCTCTGTTTATACTGTCACTTTAACTAGCTTTCTTAGTCTTCTGAATTCACTGTGTTTGTGTATGCCATCTATAGAAGCAGATGTTCAATTTCCATTTCCAAGTTCAGACAATTATGGAGCTGTGATCATAGACTAGAGAAGTGGACTAAGGGAATGTGGCGTCACCCATAGTGTTCAGCTCCAAATGAAGCTGAAGGTAACGCCTCTTCTACTTAGCAAAGCTGTCAATCAAACCTGTTGCTATCTCTGGTGGGAGCGACCTTGGGGAAAGAAAGTGCCTGATTTGTCTGTTATTAATGATCATATCTTGATTTACGGACAAAATTGTGAAAAAATAAATAAAAAAAACAACAGGATCATGTAGAGTAGGTTAATATGAACATTTTATGGGTTACATGCTGCTATTCCGACATGTTGCTATGTAGACATTGACATCTAATTGTCAGAGTAGTGGTATAAACATTATTTGTCAAGTGTCCCACTAGTTCGACTTTACTATTTTTCACACATTCTGCTTTTCCGACATGAATAATATTAATGCCATAGCCTATTATACTTTGTGCGCTCATATATCATAAGTTGCTTGGGCTGGTGCAAAGCATTTGATCAGAGAATGTACTTCAGCCACATAGGATGTCAGACAGTGGGAAAATGTCCTAACTGAGAGCCGTGGGAAACAGTCATACATTTTTAAAAAAGAGCATAGGCCAGTCTTCGTGAAAATATCTAATCTAAAATGGAGGCTGCATGGGGCCTTTGTGTTTCATTCATTTTGTGAAGGTTATCTGCAGAGGACACTAAATAAATAACCAACCAAGTTCATTGCGCCGACTCAATGAGATGACACTCTCGTAGCCCAAAACACACATATGACGTGACAAAAAGTGTCGGAAAACTGGCACGTCTAAATAGAGACATGTCGTAATGAAAGGATGTTAGAATAGGCGGTAGACCCCCATTTTTTGACCAAATGACGAGCCTTACAGCAGCAATAATAAAGAGAAGGGTGACAGTTTTTCAGTCTTCAGAGTGTCAGCGAGAGTCAGTTCAGCCGGACGTGCGCCTATGATCACTTCCTATTTGCAATGTGCTGCCTATTGTGTTAGCTCTGTCTGTTAGCTCTGTTTATATATACAGTATATTTTGTGACACAAAGGTTATCTAATAACAATGGTGCTTTAAAATCTGGTGCATTATTCATTGACACCTCTACTTGGGGTGATAAAATAGTTTGTACATACACAGCAAGTTGGCAAGTCCAGTATCTTGCCTCAGGACAGTACTGTGCAGTGGTTGGAGTTCAAACCATCAATCTTACTGTTGGTGGGCAAAAGCTTAAAGGTGCACTGCATAACCTTTCTGCTGGTGGTCCACTAGCTGCTGGTCTTCATGAACATGTTGTTTCATTGCCTATATCCTGTTTGTTACACAGTATGGCATTAGTAGTCAGTTAGTATATTATTAGTAGTTAAGTATATCAAGGATTTATTTAATCACTTGTGTTTTATTGTTCAAAAATACAATGAAAACATCCTTACAGCGAGAGGGTTTGACCTGTGACCTTATGGAGGCACGATGCTTGTCTCTACAAAGATGGATACATTTAATGCCATACTATGGAACATTTCAGACAAAGCAATAACATCTGCATGGAGATAAGCAATACAACACATTACCTCAATACAGGCACCATGTTTTAATCAAATTTTGAATATATATTGAAACAAATTTTTATGTCACTGACACAATAACTCTAAAAACGTGATACTCCTGGAAAACCCTTTTCGAAGTCAACCAAATTGTAAAAATGTAGTCATCAAAAAATTAACAGCACAATTAAAACTTTAGTAATTAGTTCTGTTATTTATAAATTATCACAGATGCTAATTATTTGAACATCTACAACTCAAATGTTATCAAATAGGTTTAACACTGCCAAAAAAAAATCATTATTATTTCTAAGTTAGAAAAAAAACATATTTAAATATGCTGGATTAAACTGTTTAGTGGCCTATCAATCAAAACAGTGAGCAGTATTGAACCAGTGATGCACGCTGGGTTGCCTACTGAAGTTAATGCTTTGAAAATTACATTAAAATTGCCTCTATCAATCCTTTATTTCCACTTTTGTAGCACCATCATCTGCTGCCTGGCAACCACCACTCTGAATTTGGCACATTTGGCGAGCAATTATTTTCACCATCATCCCTTAGTCCCTTATTTATCTGCATTTGACAGGCTCTGAGGAATACTCTGCTTTATCTACTCTGTGATCATTATTCATGTCCAATTTAATGTTTCAGTCTTGTTGTTTCCTCATCAGAAACACGCCTGGAGTTGTGTTTTGTTACTTTCACACAAGTGTAACACACAAACCCTGCATATTTAAGATTGAAAAGACTTTATTCCAATTTATGATTTCATGTGGTAATACATCAAGTGCTCCACTGTGTTTTTAAACTCCATACACCTTTACTAGAATCATGTTTTCAGCCCTGGAGATGCCAATCTCTACTGAACTAAAGGTAAAAGGAGCTGTTAACTTGAAAACTACTGCTTCATGACATCATTTGGAGATGTAAACAAACTAGTAATAAAGGATTAGTCAAACATGTGTGAAACAATACACAACTTCAGGTATTTGATGATGATTATGCCCTGATGAAGCATACCTCCAAGTAATAAAGGACTTTTAATATATTCAGTCGGAGTGCCTCAGGTTTGTACCTTGCCCACTTTTACATTTTTCAGTAAGGACAACATTCTGTTAAGATTAAAAGTTTAACCCTCATAGAGCACCTATACTGTTTTTGACTTTTTTTTATCACCCAGTGAAACGCTTTGACTCTTTTCTTCATCTGACAACTCCAGGTATGTTTTTGAGGAGATAACAACATTCCAACATGGCGAAAAGCTCACGAGAATCAATTCTGCTTAATATAGGACCTTTAAGTGAATAAATCGTACTCCACATTATTATTTTCCACATCGCTTGACACTGTTGCCTTGGTATGGTTTTATGTGAAGCTGTCAGAGGCCACTATGTGATTTGTATGGCATCATATTATCTTTTGTCTCCTTCACATAAAGCTGTTTGCGTCCTATACAGTAGAAAATAATGTCAGAGCTGAGCTGAAGCCGCTCTAGACCAAATGTAATCCTTCTGACAGATCGATAAATGCCCTCTCCGACAATAGATGTACGCCCTTAGATGCTGTGGTGACGGGGTGACTGCTGATATAGGAGTGGTCCTGATTAGATTGGACCCAAGCCAGATCCTTTTCCTTTTCACCAGAGGCTCCTCCAATCATTTGCCTGCTCGCTCCCAAGTCTCTGGAGCTGCTCAACAGATGCACTGCTTAACTCTGGTTGCATTTGGCCCCTTCAATTCTCCATTTTCCCTTCCCTCTTGGGCAATTACAGGAAGCTGAGCACGCAAGCCAGACCATAGTCATTAGCTTCTTTCTCTGCGTATGTGTGTGTGCGTGCATCAGCTAATAAACCCTGGTGGTTGGCTTAAAAGATGCATTGTGTAACTTTTCCAGTGGAGGGCTTTTCTCCCTGGACATGTTATTGCTTTATCTGGAATGTTTCACAGTATGGTGACCAAATCAGACCAATACAGGTCAGATCTGTGGAGAGGCAGCCCTGCTTACAGTCAGAAGGCCTGTTTTTCTTAGTATTTTTGAGCAATAAAACCACCTGTTATTGAATAAATGTAAAGTAGAGCTGTTTAATGTCATACTGTGGAATATTTCAGGCAGAGCAATGACATATCCATGGAAACAAGCAAGTTACAGACCCTCCACCAGAAAAGTTACAGAGTGCACCTTTAAGTACATTTTAAAGTGGATAATTTGAGAGCAGGCATCTGTACTTTTTACTCCACTAAATTTTTTTTACTCAAAATTCAACACATATCACTATCAGAATCACTACATTTGAAACTTTAGTAGATCTCAAACTGTGCTCAAAATACTTTTACTTCTTGAAGCACATTTTAAACAGATACTTTAATGCTTTTACTTAAGTAGATTTTTTCATTTTTTTCATGTGATACTTTTACTTTTATTTGAGTTTTTTTTTTTTTTTTTTTTTTGCTTGCTTTGCTTTTTATTTCTCCCAACTGCACTGTTAACGCTGCACACATTCATTTATCCACTGGCTCTCACACAAAAACATATTCTTCACATTGTGTTGAATAAAACATGGGGTTAAAAAGTGTGTCAAACCCTAAGTGCTCTGAATATGAAGGATAGGTGTTTTTGTTTCTGTGCTGCAGAAAATGTGTTTATAACTTTAGATGTGGAGTGTTATTGTTGTTGTTGATAGGCTTGCCACAATAACATTTTTGCTGCAATAATATATTGATAAACAATAATATTGAAACAAATTGTTATATTAAGGAATACAATGGTAGTGAATACCATCACCGATACCAAAAATTATTGGTTGGTCCTTTAATTGGATGCAATTTTCAGGCTGATTTTGTCCTAGAATGTCTCATAATGTTTGAACTTTAATTCATACAAAGCTTTTAGTCATTTGAAGGATAAATAAAAGTTACACAATACAACTGGATCTCTTGTGTAATAAGTTAACTGTGTTTTAAGGAGATAAGTGCCGGATTGTGGTGAACCCCTTTCACCTGGCCAATATCAAATTCTTCCATCAGGCAGGTGGGGGTGCACTATCAAGCACATCACTTTAAGAGTAATATAAATAAACTCTCATTTGTGCCCATTGCTGTTGCACTCTTGAACAAATCTGCACAACAAAGTCAAACTTAAATCAGTGGTGCAATAACTATTTGTGCAATAGGGCTGGTGCAATAACTTGGACACATTATGGTTGTGCAGAGCACAAATGGACAATGGGCGTTAATAATGGACACATGTATCTCTGACTGTTGTGTGTGTAAGTATAACTGTGTTTTTAAGCTGTGGACAGTGAGCCCAAGACAAATTTACCCCTTGGGACAAAGGGACAAGTTTATCTGGTATCTTGTATCTTGTACTTTCCTTCCTCAAACTGGTATCGGTTAATAGCGGGTATCGGCACATACCTGTTATAGTTTTGATATTGGTATCAGAACTGAAAAAACTGGATCAGAGCATCTCTAGTTATATCAAGAACACAATAACTCTGAATACTCCTGTAAACCTTTTTCAAAGTTACCCATATTGTAAAAATGTATCAATTAACAAAGAGTGCAATTAAACACTTTACAAATTAGTTCTGTTATTTGCAAATGATTATGTTGTATACAGATGTGATATTAATTGAGCCTAAGTAAGCATTGTTCTTTCCATCATATACTGAACAATCAGCGGATATAGTAATTATCCTGACAGGCTGTTCAGTTTTGGATTTTTTTAGCTCTTCTCCATAGCTGCGTTTTCTGCCTTGTTGGAAACAGCTTATTTCACTGCCTGATGTCGAACTTGAGACATATTTGATTAACCCTGGAGTCGTACATGCTGTAAAATGGACCCATCTGCAGCAGGAGGAGGAGGAGGAGAGAAAAGAGCAGGGCCAAGGGTGATGGGTAGAGGAGAATACAACAGGAAATTGGAAGTTGGTGGTATAGAAGAAGGTTATTAGAGGAGGTAATGAAGAAAGGAATGGAGAATCAGGCTCTTGTTCTACTGTGGCTTGGTGGATTTAACAGAGGTTTATTATGATAGTATCTTCTTTTTGTACAGAGAAATACAATGAGGTAAATATACTCTATTTCCATGGTATTTCTATTTTAGGGCTGGGAATCACACGGTCCCTCGCAATTCGATACGCAACACGAGACATGACTCACAATACTGTTTTATCACGATGCGGCTATACATGTGATAATCGATATAGTGCACATTATACTTTCTAATTTTAACAACAGTATTTCTTATGTTAAATCACTACTTATGCAAAGTTACTAAAAATACATGTTTACAACATTTTAATCATCCAAACAGTGAATACGTCAAGTGTATTGTTTAAACAAGTTTCCTTCCACTAAATAAGCAACAAAACTGTAACGCAGTCACAAAAAAATTCTACATGATACCAAAAAATACCCTTGGCAATGTATTGACACAGCAGTCCATCATAACAATACTGGATCACGATATGTTGATATTTCTATATTTTTACGCACCCCTAGTTTTGAATACACAATGCCTACAAAAGCCTTCAGACTTTTCTTTGTACATAGCCATCTTTCCTATTTATGAACCGACAGAAACCGTGTGAATTGCCTGCCAATGAAGTTATATGTTTTTGTTTGAAATTGCTCAGTGCTTTGGGGAAACCTGTCTGTAGCAGTGACAAAATTTGTGCTTGTTTAAAGATGATGTTGCACTCAGGAAAAAATTGTGTCAACCCAGAAAAAACTCAAGGGAAATTTGCAAAGAAATATATACTGTGACTTTATTTTAGAATAGTTCTTAAAATCGAATGTTGGGACACAAGAACTCGCCAAAATGAAAAGCTTTAACTAGTAAATCAAATCATTTGTCAGATTTATCAATTTTTTTCTGTTTTTACTTTAAAGCTACCATCTGTGTTACTTCTGTCTGAGAGTGTGCCAGCTTTGGTCTCACAGAAGAGAAGCAGAGGCACAGATGAGTCTGAACAGAGGTCAGGTGAGGAAAGGGTTGACAGGTTTTACATCTACTGTGAAAAAAATAAATAAGCTTATAGATGGTAGCTTTAAAGTTAGAGTATCTTCTTTTCACACCACAGAAGGAGATATTCTCTATTTATCTCATCATAGCTCTTACAAACCCTTTAACACATTGTTAATATGTGCATGTATTGATGTTTGGGCATGTGCATGGCTTTTGAAAAGCTTTTGAAACTGGGATGGAAAACCTCTTACTTCCGGACTGATGAGAAATAAAAACACTTTATTACTATTGGCCACAGACAGCATGAAGTGGTCTCATTTTGTCACAAACTGCTGCTTTTGCAAAATACTTTTTTGGGGGAAAACACAAAATATACTCATCAAAAAAAAAAAAAAAAAATCCAGCTTGAAAGGTAACATATTATGTAAATTTAACTTTTGTGAGATTTCAGCCATGTTAGCATTCTCTTATCATTAGATTGATTCATGTTTGAATAATCCTGAATTCAAGACTTTAGTGCTGAGAAAATCTCTGTTTTCACCCCCAGTCCCCACCTACTGCTTTATTGCGGTTATTGAAGAAGTTCAGACCCTGGGTCATACAAGTTGGGTTCAAAATGTCACAAAATGTGTTTTTTATAAATGAAAATCTGCTGCTTGTTACGGAATTTTTTTTCAATGAAGAGGTGGGGTTTCAGGAAGTTACTGAACTCCTTTCTATTACCAAGCTATTTCAGATCAATATTGCGGTTTACAATGAACCAAATGTAATGACATACATATGTTATAGTACTAAATACCCGGATGAAAGCAAACTATGTCTTTTTTAATATAAATGTTTACGTTTGTAATATCCAATTGTTTACTTTTGATGGAATTCAATGCAATTTGCTATAAGGACACCAGAACATAAAAAGTGAAATCGTGAAAAAACTACAATAGATATCCTAGCTATTTTTGCAGTGTAAGTACGGCATGGGGACCTGTATAACATACATCTGTAATCTTGGTGCTATAATGGTGTATCCCAAATTTATAAGCGTTTTCATCTTTAATTGTTCATAGATATGCATTTTAAAAGAGCTGAGGAAACTGGGACAATGCTTCGTCTAGACTTAGAACACACCCACGTGGGATAAGAATACACAAACCCTTGATCTGCTGCTCTGCGTCTGACTGATGTGACAAAGCAGAAGGTGGTCTGATTTTTATTCAAATGAGATACAAATTCACAAAATGAAATCTGAGTTACACATTTGGGTTCTCATTACTGGGAGGAGAAGGTGCACTTTTTTTTTTACTTCCAAATGGTAAAAACAATGCACCAGACTATTTTTCCATGAGTGCTCTGTTTTGACAACACGAACAAAACAATGACAAAATAATGATTACAATGACATATCACAACATTAAAGGGCCCATATTACACTATTTTCTTATTTGTGTTTCAATGCTGCTTCTTCATCAAAAACATACAGAGTTGTGTTGCTTCATTCAAACATGTTTAACACAAACCCTGCATATTTAGGCAAAAAAATAACTAAAAAAAACACTCTGTTCCACCTTGTGATGTCATGTGGCAATACAGGAAGTGCTCCATCGCATTATCCAAGACTTATCTATGCTTCACTAGAATCATTAGGATTATTTCAACCCTGGAACTGCCAAACTCTACTAAGTGAAACATAGCTGTTCGCTTGAAAACGACGTGCTGCTTCATGGCATCACAGGGTGGAACGGAGCTTTTTGAGCTTTGCAGATGTAGATAGACTAATAATAAAGGGTCACTCAAACGTGTGTGAATGAAACAAAACATTATAACATGGTTTAAAGCTCATATGAGTAAATTTTGCCTAAAACAGAAGCTTTAAAAACAGGTGGTAGTGGTCAGAAATACCATAGACACATTGGTCACCTAGACACACACACCTGCTGGATTTACTTCCTGTGTTCAGAATAATCAGTTTGTTCATATAGAAGCTACTACATCCTCTATATAACCTTTATAACACTCATATTCTTCCACTTGACTCCAGCCTTAACCCTAATCCTTTTTTCTCGTATTTGCAATTATCTTTCCATAAGGCCTATCTTCTGGGACAAGATTTACGAGCCCTGAGAACTCTTCACTTTATATGCACTGGGTGGAGGTGTGTCAAAGTGGAGAGGTAATTATTTGCTTGGCCAGTCTTAAGCCTCTCAAGGACGCTGTTGCCCATGTGTGTGTATTTGGATGTGTGTATCTGGTGACGGTGTCCTTGTAAACGCATGCAGCATGTATAGTAGCTTGTGATTTATACTTTTGCATTGTCGCACCACCGTGAATGCAACGCAAGTGGGCGCACAACTCATTCAGTGTGTGTGTAGAACAATGGCCCCCGTGAATTTGTCCTTGTGGATATTGCGTGTGCACCTCGGGGAGCCAGAACTGAGAAGGACAGAAGAGAAACAGAGAAAATATAAAGGTTGAGTTTAGAAAGAGGCATTATTCTTGAAGGACTCATATTATGTTATTTTCTGATCTATGTTTGTTTCATTCACACACATTTAACACACAAACCCTGCTTATTTAGGCTGAGTTCTTCTCTCAAACAAAAAGTACTGTATGTCATGTGGAAATACAGGATTTTTAAACTCCGCACACCTTCACTAGAATCATTTGGATAATTTCAGCCCTGGAATTGACCATTTCTACTGAACTAAAGGAAAAAGGAACTACTACTGCTACTGCTACATGACATCACAAGGTGGAACAGAGCATCTTGAAGCTTAGAGATGTAAACAGAGTAATAATAAAGGATTACTAAAACACGTGCGAATGAAAAAAAACACAACTCTGGGTATGTTTTTGAGGAGGTAACAGCATTACAACATGGATAAAAGCTCACAAGAGTCAATTCTGTGCAATATAGGACCTTTAAAAAATGTGCAGCATGCATTGGCAGTTTTGAATACCATGATAATAAATGCCAGTTACTTTGGAAAATATCCACTTATCCAAATATCTGCATCATTATCAACATTTATAACTGAATTATTAGGAAAGACTAACCAAAGTCTGAACCAGAACTGAAACAGAGCTATAAACCAAGGCTAAATTGGGATCCAAAGCTTAAGTTAAATATATGTTCCTGAGACCCAGGCCATTCATTTGTGTTCTTTATAGTGGACATTGAGTTAACCAGTCGATCTTTTAATGGGGACTAGGTTCCTCTGCCTAATTAGGGCTGGAGGATTATAGGGTGCTATCATGTCTAGGATAAAACATCTCAATAGGTGTTAGTTTGTGGCTGAACTATGATTTTTAAAAAAAGAAGAAGAAATTAAAAGGGCGTCTGAAAACTGACTGTAGAAGCTTGTCAGAGATGTTGGTCATTTTTGTTAGGTTAACTTCACGTGGATTTAACCCCAAAATGTCCCCAGTGTCCATTACAGATAAAACACATAAAAATCCAATTAACAAAATGTGTTCATTTACCTCCAAAATAGAAAATCACAAGAAATATATATGGCAATACACATTTTTGTCTTCGAGTCCCAGGATGATATATATTTTTAATGTCAGGATTATATTTTGTATTTTTGAGAACCTGAACTGACTGAAAACAACCCTTATTTTTGTTATATTAGCATAAAACTTACAGCATTCGTTCGTGTCAATATAGCTACAATTTCGCCTTTAGAGACTCATCAATCGTACAAGATCACCCGATCATCACCACCACAGCAGACAGATAATGTTTTACTCCTATGCCCATAAACATGTATTTACGACTGCTCTCTGGGGCACTGCTACCTGTTTTTTTTTACATTTGGCACTGAGTTGTATCTGTAAGTGTTTGCGCACACTTGCAGACTACAAAGTGGACATGAATTGGATTTCATTGTGCCATTATAGTGTCAGGGGAAAGCAATATGTTTTAGTTTGTGAGTGTGCATAGATAGCCAGGATAATATTGTAGTGTGAAGTGTGGATAAATGCGATTTCATGGTGTCATTTCCGGGCTGCATATATATATAATATACCAATGTGGTGCAGCCATAAATCTGAACCAGAGGATTTTGAGTGATGGTCTTGGGCAACTGCAGCTGAGAGAGCGATAATAAAAGCAGCAGGCTCAAGGTGGCTCCTGCCAAGTGGCCAATGATTAGACCAGAGTGGAGGGGAGTCACTTTGAATGGCCCCTCATCTCAGCTTCATTCTCCTCCAGAGGCCAGTTTTCAGCAACCACCAGCATCACTACTGCACTGTCATCGTGTGGCTTTTACAGTTTAGATTCAAGAGATTACTTTGAAGACAATGCTGTGATGTGTGGTTTAGTTTACTTTATGCTTTATTTGTCAGGCACCATATACAGATTTACTAATATTACAAAAGGAGAGGTGAACACACACATTAAAAATACACATTTCATAACAATTACATTATAAGACTAACTTAGTTCATCATTAAAAGGCCCATATTACATTATTTTCTGATCTACTGTATATTAATGTTGTTTCCTGATCAGAAACATACATGAAGTTGTGTTTTGTTTCATGCACACGTTTAACTCGCATATCCTGCATATTTAGTTCTTTTCTCAAAACAGAAAACACTCTGTTACAAAAAAAAAATCTGATGTCAAGTGGTCATACCGGAAGTGCTGCCCTGTGTTTTTAAACTCCATACACCTTCACTTGAGTCATTAGGATGATTTGAGCTCTGGAATTGTTATAACATGGCTTAAAGCTCACAAGAGTAAACTTTGTGTAATGTAGGACCTTTAATAATTCAATAAACTAGGCTATATAAAGCTTCTTCTTGACATATGATCCACTCTTTTGTTACCTATGATACAGTCAGTGGCTAGTTCAGTTTTTGATGCTGCTGCTTGTGTATGCAGTCTTTGTTTACGCAGTTGTGTGTGTATTGACCCTGCAGCATCGATCCAGCCTAACAGTGGGGAGGTCCTGCTCATAATCGTCAGGCATCATGATGGAGCAAAGGCAACTTGTTCTTCCAGGTCTACAAATACAGTCTGTAAAATGGAAATAGACTGTATGATCTGCTCCCTGTGGCCACTTATTTATGGGAGAAATTAGTCTCAGTGCTTGCCATTAGTCTGCTCGTGCCAATTTACGTCTAATGCATATCACAAACTGACCTCACCTCCTTGACTTATTGATTGTTCTTCCTCAAGTGGGGCTCCTAATACGTCTCCTCCCTAATGTTGGCGAGAGTCCAAGATGAATAAACTTCAACACATGTAAGCTGAGGCTGTGGAGGTTGGACCAAGGTGAGGCCGGTTCTGGTTGACTGGTCTGAGGGCACCTGAAAGGATGGTCCCCATAGGGCCCTCTCCCACTGATCATCATGTCTCTGAAAGCTGCTGCATTGCAGATGAAGAAATGGATGGAAGTGGAAGAGTGGAGGGAATAAAGAGGTGTGGATAAGAAGGAGAGCTGTTTGAATGTTCATAAAACTAAATTTAAAACTAGGTTTCAAAGAGTCCAAGAAAAGGTAGTCACTAGTGAAACAGTCACAAATGGTGGAAAAACTTCACTTGAACCATTTCAACTAAATGTAACTTCATAATTGGCCTATGCTAAATAATTAGTAGCCTATATGATGAAGTAAACACAGACAATAAATAAACAGGCTTTACAAATCTAGGCTTATAGGTCGGCTTATATAAAGCATATATTATATAAAGCGCACTCATTTGATGTTTAAGAGTTCAGTCTGCTTCCTGTACACAGACACATCCGTGTGTAGTGCTCCTGTCCCTCCCCTCTCTCTCTCTCCTCTTATACTCGGCTGTCTCCGCTCACCTCTCCTCCAGACTACCGTTACCGGAGAGTCGCGTGCATCTGTGTGGCTTTAACAGAGCAGCTCGTGCTCTCCCGCCATTTCCTCTTCTGATTCGGGAATGTCGAGCAGCGGCTCGAGCTCGTCCTCGCGGAAGGAGTTCGACGTGAAGCAGATTCTCCGGATCCGATGGAGGTGGTTCGGCCACACCGCGCTCTCTCCCACCCACTCCCCGCCACTGGAGCACTTCGCCGGGAGGAGAACGGGCGGTAGCCCCGGAGACAGAGCGTCTGTAAGCGGCTGTAGCAGCTCTGCCTCTGTTGGCATCAGCGGTCCTAGCGGTCTGGTAACCAGCGGCAGTGCCGGGTCTAACCTGTGCCACGGGAGTACTAACAGAAAGTTTGGAGAAGCTGCGGGGAGTCGCACCGGAGCTGGAGCAGGGAGCTGTCCCCGCTCTCTGAGCCAGCCCGAGTGCAGAAGCTCTTCCGCGGCTCTTTCGTGGGACTCTCCGCCGCCACACCGTCGCCCTCGTCCGCTCTCGTGCATGGAGGCATCGGGAGATCTGCCCCCGGAGCCCTCCGCCCAGGTCGGGCTGGAAGAGGAGCCCGTGTCTGCGGGTCCAGCAGCTGCGGGCACCGAGGACAACAACAACAACCCTGCGGAGACGGACTCCAGCTCGTGCAGGTAGGCAGTCCGCTCAGCTGCACGCGCTCCCAAAAAGTTTGGATTTTTCGCGGAGTCGAAACCGAGTAGAGAAGGTTTATTTTCCTAAGTCATATTCCCCTGTTGTGATTGTGTAACAGGCCAAGGTAAGTTAATCTATTGGCGGCATTCATCTTGTGACACATGGAATGGCATGATATCAGCCTGGCATCTGACATGTGGATGTGGTGAACCACCATCATTGAACAGAGGCTGGACAGAAATGGGATTTTCCAAAGCCATAACTGCGGCTCTGGAGTGATTACAAGCCTTTGCTCTGGTGGTCATTGGCCAACACGAGACCTTTGACAAAGTAACGCCTTCCCTTACTGTAGGTCACTGAAAAGGAACATGACATTCTGCAGAACACTCATTCTGCATCTGTACTTGGCTTTATTGTCAGTATACTGCTGTTTACCACCATAATACTGATAGTGCACAGCACAGCACTAGCAAATACTTTGTCAAATCTGTCCATTGACAGAGTGTAGCAATGTCACAGTCCACAAGTAAAAACCGTACCATGATCATTCTTTTATGCATTTGCATTTGCACAAATCGGTCCTGCATCGTACAGCACTGGAGCCATTGGATGCATTGGAGAGTGTGTAGTGCAGTCATATGAGCTTGTGTCCCTCCTCTGTTGCTGTGTACAGTCAGAGAGCACACAGGGCTGAGTCTCAAATGGGATCATGACAGAGATGTGCTCTGAATCCCAGAGTGGATGGACAGTGATCTGAAGCCAACTCATCGCTTCCTCTCAACTCCCAAATGACAACACAATCTCTCACACCATAGATCATGCAAGCTTTCACATCTGTCCCTTATTAAATGTAATGAGAAAGACAAAACGTGGAAACAGATCTTACAAATAACATACAGGTGGCAGAAAATGCAGAACCTTGGACATTTGACAGTTAGCCTCATGGTGAACTTTGTAATGAGTTATAATATTACTGTGCTAATCAAATAACAACCAAAAATCCAGCACTGGCACAAATGTAACCTCTGATTTAACCTCTGCAAATATAACATAACAGAATGTATTATTGTCAGTCTGTCAAGAGTCATAGTAAAGCACCAAGGACTTAGTACTTATCTAGAGGCTTGGTCAGTTGTGCATGTTTTAAGTTGTTTTAAATATTTAGGAAATGGTGAAAACAGACGAAACCCACCGAGACACTGGGAGAACATGCAAACTCCAAATACAAAGGCTCTGCCCTGACTGGGAATCAAAACCACTCAGTTGTTTTGCCCATTTAAAGGGGCCATGTTACGCTATTTTCTGGTCTGTTATAATTGGGTTGGGTTTTTCTTTCAACAGAAAACACTCTGTTCCACATGATTATTTTTCCCCCTTGTGTTTTTAAACTCCATGCACCTTCACTAGAATCATTTGGATAATTTCGGCCCTGGAATTGCCAATCTCTGCTGAACTAAAGGTACATGGAAGCTGTCAACTTGAAAACTTCCATTAAATGATATCACAAGGTGGGACAGAGCATTTTAAGGATGGCAATATTGACCTTTAAGCTTAATGTTCTGCTTCTCGTTCTCGTGGCAGTACAGTTTGCTGCACATCTGTTTCAAAGACGATGATTTTTGTTTTTCAAACTCAAAGAACCCGATGGGAGTGATTGTTTTGCACGCGCTGACTGACAGCTGAGCGCGCCCTTGCCTCAGTCCACCGGCAAAGAAGTTTTCGAAATCTGTCGGCATGTTGTGTGCACACCACAAACACACTCTCCCTCTGTCTCTGTGCTGTTCTTTGGGCCATGTTTGAACGGCTGCCAGGCTCAATTAAAAGCACAGAAAACACAGCCTTTCCTTCACTTCAAAGTCCTCTCCTCTGGCAGCATTTAGTTGTGCTTCATCTGCACACACACACTGAAACAAACGTGTAGGGACTCTGGCCAGACACCTCGCAGATATGAACAATGATAAAGAGGACAGCGGGATACAGGGAGTGATGGATGAGATTGGTGTTATGGCACTGAGTGAAGAGGTGGTGTGGACTGGAGCCAGGGACAAAAACAGGGACCATTCATTTAGCATTTCATTTTAAGTCACTGTTGCACTTTATGGTTTTAATTTGAGCCTTAAAGGTCAATGTCATGATAATCACTTCAGCATGTTTCCTGCTGCAGAAGGGTTATGCTTCCCTTTTTCTTATTCATACACTGGTGTTGGACTTTGAACGTTAGTCATTTTGGCTGTAGTATTTGTTCCCAGTTTCTGTACAGACAAAACAGTCACAGTGCATGTGTTTATGATGTAGCCATAACCATATCTCATGGTCTTCCACTGGAGCAGGAGCATGTCTACGTATTCTAAAAAAATTTTAGTGCATTTTAGTGAAAGAGCTTGTAACTCATTGATGGAATTGCTTTTTTCATACTTGACATTATGGAGACATGTTTTTGTCACATCCTGTGCATCGTTAAACACCTGGGAAAATGCATTACATGGTTTATATGGTTATAGGCTGAGCTGCTGCAGACGTTTAATTGGCATCTTCTTTAAACTGAGTGAAATTTATTTGTCTCTTTAGCCCCAGTAATTGGACCATTAAGAGTCTTTGTGCGCGCTGTGAAGTACAGTGAACTGAATGAAAAAGAGAGGCAGAAGAAATATGTGTGAGAGCGCGACAAACAAAAGGGCCGCTTCACATTGCAGCTGGCTCGGCTCTCCTCACAGATGTGTCTTTGTCCTAAAATCACTTTATGCTCATGGACTCAAAGCTCCTGTCTCCTCTTTGTCCCTTTGTCCTTGTGCATGGGTGATATGGTTGATGTTGGTGTTCATGTGTTGTTTTTCAGGACGTCGAACAGCAGCGTCACACTGTCCTCCTGTGTGTCCATGGAGCCATGTGCGTGTCCGGAGGAGAGCCTGTTCACCGCCCTGTCCCACGCCGACGTCACCTTCCGCAAGATGGAGGGCTACCTGCGCTCCCGCCAGCTCTGTGACGTCATCCTGGTGGCAGGAGAGAGGCGGATACCTGCGCACAGGTAACAGACACATCCTCTGTCTAGTTACTCTGAGAGCCACGATGTGATTCAGATTACAAGAACTTTTCAAATTAAAAGTATATTTAAAAGTCCAGATTCTACGTGATGAATGATAAACTGATTCAGATTCATTCTTGACATACTGAATATGTCGTGTGACCCAACTTTTTTAAAATTTGAGAAAAGTTGACCATTCAACCCACGTGGAAAATAAATGTACAGAAAACATAATCTATTGAAACATCATTTTGTTTTCACAGTTTCCATGGAGAACTGCGTGGTACTAGAAGATATAGACGATAAAGAGTTCCTTTTAGTTCCTTTTAGTCATTTTTTAACAGTCCACCCAAAGTCAAGTGAGCTTATGAATCATGCATCAATCACCCAAACACTTGTCAAACAGGAGTAGTCTCTCTCATTCTCTCTTCCCCTTTTTCCTCTCCCTGTTTCTGTCTGTCTCCTGTCTCTGTCTATATCTCGTTCTCTCTGTAATCACTAAAGCAGCAGTAGTCTCTCTTTTTCTCTTTCTCTGTTGTTCTTCTCTTTGTTTCTCTCTCTCTGTCTCTCTGTCCCCCTCTCTTTCTCTCTTTTTCTTCTCTAACCCTAACTCTCTGTTTCTCTCTCCCTGTCTCCACCTGCTTCTCTCTGTGATCACTACAGCAGTGGTAGTCACTCTGTTTCTCTTTTTCTTTTCTGTCCTCTTTGCACTCTATCTCCCTCTATTTCTCTCTTTCTTTTTTATATATCTTTCTGTTGCTATCTCTCTGTTTCCTCTGTCTCCCTCTCTCTTCTTGCTCTCTGTCTTCCTCTCTCTGCTTCTCTGTCTGTCTCCTTCTCTTTCTCTCTGTGATCATTAAAGCAGCGGTTGTCTCTCTCTTTCTCTTGGTCTCTTTTTCTTCTTACTCTGTTTCTCTGTCTGTTTCCCTCTTATCTTTTTGCTCTCTTCCTCTCTTTCTGTCTCACTCGATTTTCTTCTCTCTGTCTTTCTGACTCTCTGTTTCTATCTTTCTGTCTACATCTCTTTCTCTCTGTGATCACTAAAGCAGCAGTAGTCTCTCCCCCCCTCTCTTTTTCTTCTCTTTCTGTTTCTCTCTGTCTCCGTCTCTTCTTGCTCACTGCCTCCCTCTTTCTCCCTCTCTTTCTCTCTTTGATCACTAAAGCAACAGTAGTCTCTCTCTTTCTTTCTCTCTTTTCTCCCTTTCTGTCTCCATCTCTTTCTCTCTATGTTCACTACAGCAGCAGTCTCTTTCTTTATTCTTTCTTTCTCTCTCTCTCTCTTTTTCTTCTCTCTCTGTTTCTCTCTTCTTTCTCTACCTCCCCCCTCCCTCTCTGTCTCCATCTCTTTCTCTATGATCACTAAAGCAGCAGTAGTCTCTCTTTTCTTCTCCCTCTCTCTGTCTCCATCTCTTTCTCTCTATGAAAGCAGCAGGAGGCTTATTCTCACAGATGAAGCAGGACTGCGTCCCTCCTCTCACTTCTCTCTCTCTGCCTCCTCTGCCTTTTCCTTCTGCCTCATTTGGTCGAGGGCTCCAGGCACAGATGGTGGCATACAGACAGATGACCCCGCTGTACAAGAATCCTAATGGAGCGAACATTTTTGTGCAGCGTTTGCATACATTTGATTTATTCACACACTTTCTGGGCACACCTCTGTCACTAAAATGCGTTGTACAGTACATGCTGAGTACAGTCACAGATGCACACTGTATACTTTCTATTGAAAAACAAGGGCCCTGTTTTGTTCTCATAGTTCTATTGTTCAGCTAAAAACACATCCATGGTGCGTCACTGATTAATAAACATGTTAAAGGTGCACTGTGCATGTTACCAGCTTGTCTCCATGGATACTATGTTATTGCTTTGCCTGGAATGTTCCAAAGTATAACATTAAACACCTCTACTTTACATTTATTAAAATGTAGGTGGTTTTATTGCTCAAAAATATCCAGAAAAACGGGAATTCTGGGGGTTACCTCTCGACAGATTTGACCTGTAACTTCGTCTGGTTCGGTCTCCATGAAGATAGAAAGGTTTAATACCATACTGTAAAACATTTCAGGCAAAGCAATAACATAGTATCCATGGAGAAAAGCATTTGACAGACCCTTCACCAGAAAAGTTACACAGTGCACCTTTAAATGAGTTTCACATGCATTCTTAAAAAATATTTAGTTTTACGTAAGTGTGTCTTCAAAAATAAGTCAAGGTTAAGTCAAGGTTATTTGTATAGCACAATTTGTACACAAAGTAATTCAAAGTGCTTTACAGAATAACAGAGACATTAAAATCATAATGCAAACAAATCAAAACATAAATAATCATCATAAAATGAACACAAAAAAATAACAACCTTTCAGTCTTATGCACAGCAAAACAGAACTGTTTTGAGCCTGGATTCAAACATTGTCAAAATAGAGGCCTGTCTCACGTCTTTAGGGAAACACATTTCAGGAAATGGCTTCTAATATTGTTCTTAGTATTTCATAATCAGCCAAAATGTCATTGCTCAACATTTACAACTGACCAGTGGTGGATGAAGTACTCAATTTTGTTACTTAAGTAAAAGTACAGATACAGGGGCAAAATATTACTCAAGTAATGAAAAATCTACTTAAATAAAACTACTGAAGTATTTGTACTTTAAGAGTAAATAGTAAAAGTACTTTGCAGTGATTTTTTGAACAATTAAAGCATAAAATGTAACCTTAATTCAAATGTGCTAAAAATAACTCAGCCATTTCAGCACGTGTCACACCATGAAGAAAACTACTACTACTACTGCTTTTTACTTTTCAGTCCAGATCTAAAATGTAGTGAGAAAAAAATACAGATACACGCTCTGAAATGTAGTGACAAAGAAGCAAAAAGTATCCATTGTAAAATGTGCTTAAGTAAAGTGCAGATACCTACAAATTATACTTAATTATTGTACTTTTACTTTTGTACTTTGTTACCTTCCACCACTGCAATTAACACGCTTAAAATATTTTATGCTCTACTACAAACTAAAATACAATTAATTAGTGAACTGCAAAATAAAAAGTTAAATGAATGCTTGTAGATTTGGGGACAATAGTGATTTTTTTTTAACCATTGTCCCGTTATCCTGATGTTTTTGTTGTTTTTTCCACTCTTGCATCACTCCTCACAGCAGGACCCAGCAGGACACTATGGCCTCTTTTCCTGAGTCCCTCTCTCCTGTTTCCTGCTTTTGGTTGTTGCAGTATTTTGTTAGCGTTCTTTCCTTTTGCCCTGTGACTTCTGAACTAGTCTCTTTCACATCCATGCTTGTGTAAAAAGATTTTGCTTGTAGTTTAGTGGTCGTCTAGACAGTGAATATTATTACCATTAGATGGCTAGGCAAATTACGGTAGTATTTCTGTTGTGTACTGAGATTTACTCGATACATTTTTATTCAAAAGCTTCTAAACATACAATATTTATGAATAATGTATTATTGACAAAACTCAGATAAAAAAATGACTTGGGATTGAAAGGGCCCATATCACACTATTTTCTGATCTATGTTGTAAAATTTCCTCACCACAAATATACGTGGAATTTTTTTGTTTTGTTTTTCATTCTAACGTGTTTAACACAAAACCCTGTATATTTAATTCTTCTCTCAAATGTCCCTGGAATTGACTGATTGAATTATCTCTACTGAATAAAAGGTGACATCACAAGGTGGAACAGAGAATTTTGAGCTTTGGAGATGTAGACAGAATAATAATAAAGGGTAATTCAAATATGTGTCAATAAAACACAACATAACCATGGGTATGTTTTTGACAAGATAACAACATTATAACATGGCTCAAACCTCACAAAAGTCCATTTGCGTAATATAAAATCTTTAATAATGACACTGTTTTTACTATAAAACATATTTGGGCAGGTGCTGTAGGGTTTGTATAGTCCAGATAGCAATTATTAAAACCTGCAATTATTTTTACATTCCAATGATCACGATTATTCTTGCTGCAACTCCAGTAGTCACTCAAAACCAGTCATATGGGAGAGCCACATGAAAAATGAAGGCATCGTCACTGTACCTGAGCTCAGAGATGAAAGAGATTGGACCTGACTGGAATACTGTCAGCACGACCTCTCACTGACTATAGTCTGTTTTGACATATTTATTGAAAGCACACACAAAAATACACACACTGATTCAACATTGCAGTTCTATGCTTGAGGCTATCTGCCAAGCTCTCTTTGTCACATCCAGTAATGAGATATTAATACACACACATACACCATACTGTGCTGGTTTGTAGAATAAACAACGCCACATCTGCGCGGCATCCATTTTAACAAGCAAATATAACGTTGTGGTGTGACAGGCAGAGTGCAGTGTAAGCATGGCTGTGTGTATTTTCAGCCTTATTTAGATGAAATGTCAGAGATATTGAGTCGTGCAGTGATCAGATGCGGTGCTGCTGATGTGGCCGTTACATGCCTCATCGACCAAGTCACTGGACCGAATTTTCTCAGACATCTTCAAAAAACCCACACCCCACATCAGATGGTGAAGAAGTGAAGACACTTTATATCTCAACGACTGACTGAATACATATGTGCATTAGTAATTATAGTAACACTGTGAGACTGTGAGAAAGTTTGACCATTTTCTGTTCTGTATTTTTATGATTCTCAAGAACATATTAAAAAAAGACAACATGACATATTCACACTTAAAGGTCACATACCCAAAGTTGTGTTTTGTTTTATTCACACATGTTTGAGTAATTCTACATTATTAGTCTGTCTACATCCCCAAAGCTCAAAATGTAGTGGTAGTTTTCAAGTTAACAGCTCTTTTTGCCTTTAGTTCAGTAGAGACTGGTAATTCCAGGACTGAAATTATCAAAATGATTCTAGTGAATGTGTGGAGTTTAAAAACACACTATTACCACATAACATCAGAAGGTAGAACAGAGTTTTTTCTGTATGAGAGAAGAGCCAAATATACAGGATTTGTGTGTTAAACATAAATGAAACATAAAAACACTACTCCAGGTATGTTTGTTATGACCAAACAACATTATAAAATGAGGAGTCTTGTCTGTCTCATCAGTCGAACCTCTGCAGTCTCAAACTGTCATCACGTTTAACGGACGACTGACCTGTCTCCTCACAGACTCGTCCTTTCGTCTGTGTCCGACTACTTTGCTGCCATGTTCACCAGCGACGTGCGTGAGGCCAAGCAGGATGAAGTCAAGCTGGAGGGCGTGGACCCTGATGCATTGTGGGTCCTGGTGCAGTATGCTTACACAGGTACAGAGGGTCACAAGCCAATGTATTTTTCTTTTTACTTTGATGGAAACATGGATACTTTTACTGTCACAAAATGCACTTAAACGTAACGGTGCGATGTATAATTTTTCTGATGGAGGGTCCGCCACTTATTTGTTTCACAGAGATGTTATAGCTTTGCCCAAAATGTTCCACAGTAAGGCATTAAAGTCATTTATCTCTCGCACTGATTTGATTACAGGTATTTTCACTGCTCAGAAATACCTTGAAAGGTGTGTGTTCTTACTGTGAGTGGGCTCACCTCTCCACAGATCTGACCTGAGGCTTGGTGGTGTCACATATTGGTCTTTATGGAGATAAATATGTGTAATGCCATACTGTGGAAGATCTTGATGAAGAGGAGCAGATCTTTCACCAAAAAAGTTACAGAATGCAGCTTTAATTTAATCGTGACTCATGTTGGTCCTAACTTTTGAATGAATTTACTTATTTTTACTGTATCTGTTTGAATATACTGTATCTCCTTGGCTTTCAGGGCGTCTTGAGCTGAGAGAGGACACCATTGAGTCTCTGCTGTCTGCCTCGTGTCTGTTGCAGTTGTCCTCTGTGGTTCAGGCCTGTTGCTCTTTCCTCATGAAACAGCTCCACCCGTCCAATTGTCTGGGGATCCGCTCCTACGCAGACGCTCAGGGCTGCCACGACCTGCACAGGGCTGCCCATAACTACACCATGGTAGGTCTTTTGTCTAGTTGTTGCTTAAAGATTTCTGCGTTTTTATAAATAACACATATTATTATCATTATTATTATTATTATTATTATGTAGTGATTTTGTCCTTAGCATCCTGTTTACTGACACTGTGAATGCTCCTATTTTGAATTTTCAGATAATCTAAAAACTTTTTTGTCAGTGTTTGCTAATGTGTGCATTGCGTCACCATGGTAACTGCTGAACATTCCATCAGATACAGATGCATGCAGAACACCCCTAGTGTTGTATTACTGCAAAATATCAGTTGCTTTATTCACTGGTTCATGGGTTGCAACATTTTGTGGACTTTTCGTCATTCAGAAGATATAATATTTAGTTTTGAATTGTTAATTGCTGTGGAAATGGTCTTAATATTTTATCACTCTGAAATAGGGATGTGCAAAAATATTGAAATATCAATATATTGTGCCTTTTAATGATGATACAGTATTGATATTGTGGGTTGCTGTATCGATATCACCAAGACTATATTTTGGTATATTTTACTAAATTATTTTGTTACAGTGCTATAGTTTTGTTGTTTGTTCAGAGGAAGGAAACTTGTTTATGCAACACATTTGACATTTTCACTGTTTTTGATGATTAAAATGAGTGTGTGTCATATCAGGATTTCACAAGAAGTGGTTTAACAAAGACTTTTAGTATCACAGCCGTGATTTAGCCTTTATTTTTTATTAAACCGTACTGAATCAATTTTAAATATATCGTATTGAATCGAAGCTCATTGTATCAAGATATGTATCGTATCGTGGCCTATGTATCGAGGTATGTATCACTTCTATGTGATACCCAGCCCTACTCTGAAACCCATAGTTGGCACTCAGAATGTGCCTTTTGTCAAGCATGCACAATAAATGTTTTCTCCTCATGGTTGCTGTGGTGACTAAAATAGAAGCATTGCCTCTTGAAGATCCATTTTTCTTGTATTCAGATGTTTTTTTCCCATCCCTTTCACACACTTTCTTCTAGTAGTGTACTATACTCACTGAACTGGCATTACATTTACTGACCTTCCCAAGTCTACATTCAAACTCTTGCTATAAACTCAAGTAAATGCACCTTTTTCTCATCCTGTCTGTATTTTCCAGCTTTTCTTATACCCATCATCCTTTGCCCTTTCTCAAGCCCTCATTTCCTTCCCTTTTTATTCAGCAGCCATTGATCGTCTCTCACCCTACACTAAAATATTCCTCAGACTCCTTCCCCTCACCGCCTCTCTCTTTTTGCCATTCATTATTCATCCATTTTCCTCCCAATTGAGTCTAATCGGCCCGACTTGCTCTCTGTACAACTTCCTCTGGGCTCTGACAGGAACACTTTTTGGACGTGGTGGGGGGTCAGGAGTTTCTGCTGCTGCCCGTGGAGGAGATGGTGAGGCTGCTCACTTCAGATGACATTAATGTGCCTGATGAGGAGACTGTGGTGAACTCTCTTCTGACCTGGGTCCGCCATGATGCCTCCGGCCGACAGCGCCATCTACCTTCTCTGCTGGCACACATCCGACTGCCCCTGCTTCAGCCACAGGTGAGCCCATAGACCGTATATATATAAATGGACATTGCTCATCCACTAACCGCTGTGTTCCAAAGAGGAAGTGGGCATGGGCGCACATCCGGCTCTGTCCACTCTGGCTCCACCTTACACTGAAAAATTGTCACCCCTCTCTCTGTAACTGCTGCAGTGAGCCTCATCAAAAAGTTGGTATTAACCAGCTGTGCATCCTGTTTTGTTTTTTTATTTTGCCATTTTTTCCATAAATCAAGATATGATTAATAACAGACAAATCAGGAACTTCTTTCTCAGAGATCGCTGCTCAGAGCGTTAGCAACAGGCTTGATTGACACTGCTGCTAAGCACCGGCTCCCTGTCAAACCAGCGATGTGATACTGAGGGTATTACCGTCAATAACCTGGCTCTGAATTGGCTCTTTGGTTGCTATGATACTTGAGATCAGAATTCCAAATATGGAACTTGGTTCCAAATTTTCCCCTATGACTTGCTGGCATCTGTGAGCTTCATTTGACTGTAGCTGAATGCTGTGGGTGAAGTCATACTCCCTTAGTCCACTTCTTACATGGATGAGCTGCATTTTGCATACATCACATTATGAGCACCATCTGCTTTTTCTGTTTTAAGCATCCCACCTGGAGTAGACTTTTTGCATCATGCAAAAAGATCAGGGTATTATTTATATCACAAAAACGCATTAACATCATACAACGTGACAACTTTCCTTTTGCAAACTTTCACTGCACAAGCTAAACAGGAAAGCACGTTTGTGACATCTTATTTCCTGCTGAGCTCACATTTTCCCCCAGTGTTTTCACTACCTAGTGCTGGCTCCTATCTGTCTCACTGTGCTCACTTAGATTGTTAGACAATTAGAGCCATTACATTACCCATAAATCAGCGCCATTACCGCCTCAGATGCACAGTGCCACTGTGCCTTGTTTGTGTAATTGGGTGTGAGCAACACTCTCTCTTCCTCCTCCCCCCTTCGCTTTTCCTCGGATACTGAAGTATCGCACTGGTAATGCCATTTTGAGCTGTTTATATGCTGCTCAGATCCTCCGCCACAGCCTTGGGCTTAAATGTGTGCTCTCCCACACACACATTTTGAGACTTTAATTAAGTGTGATATCTCTGTTAACTGCAGTTAAATTATCTACCCTCTCCCCTGCTCTATTTTATATGTACATGGATTATATTTTTACAGGGAGGTAGACTTTGCACACTCAGCTGAAATCTCAAGCCCTCACAGCAGTTGCAGGATCAGTCATAACGGACAACATACAGTAGAGCTCTGACCAGACCCAGGCCTCTGAAGTGTGCGACCCCTCCCCCCGTCAGCGCCCATGCTAAAGCAACAAATGGATTAGCATTCAAAGACCTCATGAGCTGCAAAATGCACATAAAATACAGAATAATGTTCACATAGAGACCAGTCAATATTCATCACCCAATTAAGCAGTTTTCTATGTGATTATTCATCAACAGGATGTCAATACACCAGATTAATAGCTCTGCCCCTTGGTGCTGCTTTCTCACATACAGCATATGTAACCCCATGGGAATCTGCAGTAAATGAGAGAGGGTCTGTTACATGCTAAGCAGGTTTTGTACTTGGAGGGGAGACCACTGGGAATGTCACAGTGGGGCAGCAGTGGCTCTAGAGCAAACTGTCGTTGTGACCTTATCTAGTATGAATGTGGTGTGTGAGTGAGAGACGGTCGGAGAGGCTGATGGTGCAGATTGTTCCACTGCCTTTTTAAACAATGACGTGTGTTTCCACTCAGCAGCCCTTCTGCCTGTGCACAAGCCCGCTGAGATGGTCCTGATGTGTGTTTGTGTGTGTGATGTTGATCGATGAGGCGTTGCTGAAACTGAAGAGATGTTTAGCACAGATTATTTCTTATTACTGGTGACCTTTGTGTGTGTGTGAGAGAATTAGAGAATACATTTTAGCAGTGGATGTTGAGTCATTTACACCTATCAGTACAATCAATGTGACCTCTTTGACTCTAAGAACTACAAACAACTGAGGGTTCTCATCACCCGCACAGGTTCAGTTTGTACACCTCTATGAGCTCATGTTTATAAAGCTTTCTTTGCTTTGCAGTTCTTAGCAGATCTGGAGTCAAACCCTCTGCTCCGGGACAGTGTGGAGTGCCAGCGTTTGTTGATGGAGGGGATGAAGTATCACCTCTTGCCTCAGAGAAGACCCTTACTGCAAAGCTCCAGAACTCGACCACGCAAGGCCACTGTGGGGGCCATGTTTGCAGTGGGGGGCATGGACGCCACAAAAGGTGAAATGCACTTCAGTTTGCCTTTGATATTTTTGTGTATTCAGCTGGTAGTTTTCAGATACTAAAATATGATACTGCCAGATGGGGGCAAGAGACAGTTTTCCCTCTCCTATGATTACACTGTACTTGTCATGAAATATCCAAAGGTATACTTTCACAAATTTTGATCATTCCAATTAGTGACTAGACACAAGAACTCATTGCATTACAACAAAAATCTACAATCTCCATCTCTGTTAAATATTACTGACCTATCAATTGCTAGGTCATATGAAACCCAGCACTTGCTAACTTGGAAGCTGCTCATTTTAATAAACAAATGTGTATACTCACATGACTTTCAGGTGCTACAAGTATTGAGCAGTACTGTCTGCGGCGGAATACATGGAGGCAGGTGGCCACCATGAGCGGGCGCAGACTGCAGTTTGGGGTGGCGGTGTTGGACGGGCGCCTGTATGTAGTGGGGGGTCGAGACGGACTCAAGACTCTCAACACTGTGGAGTGCTATAATCCTCACAGCAAAACATGGAGTGTCATGCCCCCAATGTCCACGCACAGGCATGGCTTAGGTGAGCCTCTGTCTAACTAACTAAATTTTGCTTCACAGTTACCCTGCTTTCACTAGTGATCTCATATTAAAAGTCTGATGTGATAAGGCATTCTCTAAAGAATTATTAGACTTAGACTTGACAAGCTTTATTGATCCACAGGGGAAATTATTTGGACACAACAGCTCACACATCACAACATTTTGTAATAAAGAGAAAAAATATAAACGATAATAATACATTCTAAGTAGGTAGCAGAAATAGGCTAGGTTTATCTGTTACATACTGTAAAGGTGACATGATCTGTGTGTGAGTACAACACACGAGAGCCCACTGATCTAATGACATATTGCTTGATTCTGTCTCTGCAGGTGTAGCTGTCTTAGAGGGGCCCATGTATGCAATAGGGGGTCATGATGGCTGGAGCTACTTAAGCACAGTAGAGAGGTGAGGCCAGCCTTTGAGACTTTAACCTGCACTGTGTATCTCATCTATGTTTCATTTTGACAGGTGGGATCCCCAAGCTCGACAGTGGAGTTTTGTTGCAAGTATGTCTACCCCCCGGAGTACTGTAGGAGTGGCTGTTCTGAATGGCAAGTAAGTGCAAACTCTAAAAAAAAAATTGACACAGATGCATAAAAAGACGGATTTGTCTCATTTTCATTCTTATTTTGTATTTTGTCTGTTTTGCCACTGACGAGTCAAATGAGTGCACTTTTTAAAGAGTCCAATATTACACTATTTCCTGATCTATGTTATAAGGTTGTTTCCTCGTCAAAACATGGAATTGCACTTTATTTCATTCATGTAACGCATAAACCCTACATATTTAGGCAGAGTTCTTCTCTCAAACAGAAAACACCCCACCTTGTGATGTCATGTGGTAATACAGGGAGTGCACCACTGTGGTTTTAAACTCCATACAGCTTCACTAAAATCATTTGGATGATTTGAGCACTGGATATGACAATCTCTACTGAACTAAAGGTGAAAGGTAGCTGTTCACATGGAAACTACTGCTTCATGACATCACAAGGTGGAACAGATTAATAATAAAGTATGCATAATATAGGAAATTTGGTTATCTTGACTGAAACCTGTATATAAATTGTGGCCTTTAATAGCTTGCTGAACTGAACCTCCTACACTACCTGATATTCTCTAGCAGCCCACCAGAGAAGATTAAAACTGCAGCACAGCTTGTTGTTTTTATTAGACTGTGCCACAGAGGCCCCAGCGCAGGCCTTTATAGATGGTAATTAATACAGAAACAAGTGATTTGAGCTAAGCATGCCCAGCAGCCCAGTGTGTCTGTTTGCAGATAGGGCATTCGAGTGCATGTGTGTGTGTATGTGCCGGTTTTGCTCATTACTTGCTTGGTTGGTTCAGTTTCACTCTGTTTTGGCCCTCACTATCACCACATGAACACACACACACACTTAATACTGACTGCTTCTGGTTTTGATGCCTCGGGAGTGTTTGGGAGATTGATTTTGATTTTTAGTGCCTCACTCTGCTTTTCTTCTGCTACAAACTTGTTCCATCAGTTTCATTGTCACTGAAGACACATGTTTCTTTGAGGTCCAGAAGTGTGTGCAGATGTGTCTGTGTCTGTGGCCAGTGCCAGAGTCATTTGTTTTGTCTGCATCAGAGATGATACTGTGTTGTTGTATATTGCAGGTTGTACGCAGTGGGAGGTCGTGATGGTTCCTCTTGTCTGCGTTCAGTTGAGTGCTTTGACCCTCACACCAACAGGTCAGTACAAGGCTCCTTTGACCAGAGTTAGATTGTTGTCTCCATCTCAGTTTACTGACTGGTCCAATGTGGCAGTTAACCATATAGTATTAACAGTATTAAGCCATAGCGTTGTCAGGTTTTACATAAAAACTTTATAAATGCTGATCCTGCTTTGCAGATGGACTAGCTGTGCGCCCATGGCTAAACGGCGAGGTGGGGTGGGCGTGGCCACGTGGCACGGTTTCCTCTATGCTATTGGTGGCCATGATGCTCCTGCCTCATCTCTGGCCTCGAGGCTCAGTGACTGTGTGGAAAGGTAAACTTTCACATATTGTATGCACATAGCTGTTTGAAAGTGCATGTCATATAGAAGCTTTAGTGCATTTCTAAAAATAAAATAGGAAATACATATAAATATATATTATTTTTATTTCCATATAATTCTTTTTATGCTGTGATAATGTTACTGTATAACTTTTCCACAGGTATGATCCTCAGACAGATATGTGGACGGCTGTAGCCCCTATGAGTATCAGCAGAGACGCTGTTGGCGTGTGTCTCCTTGGAGACCGGCTCTTCGCAGTTGGTGGCTATGATGGACAGGTCTACCTGAACACTGTGGAGGCTTATGACCCTCAGACAAATGAATGGACACAGGTATGTACCCCAATACTCACACACTTGTTTGGAGTTAGTCAATGTTGTTATCAGAAACTGGATTTCAGTTTGAGCAAAAAGTAGTTCCCACGAACATGGGACATTTGATCATTTAAAATAGGCTATGGAAAATAGACAATGTTTTTTTTCACTCTGATGCACAAAAGGTTATAGTTTATTTGTTATATAAAGATGAACCATTCTGTTTTGAGCATTTTGAACTGTGTAAAAATATATCATTAGCATTTTCAAATATAACATTGTTATTTCCTTAAATTCTACTACAATGTTTCTCTTTTAGGTGGCTCCTCTGTGCCTGGGCAGAGCCGGTGCTTGTGTGGTGACAGTCAGACTCTGACACATGTCCATGCTTGACCATCGGAGGACTATTGCCATAGCTTGAAATCCATGAATAGAAAACATTAAAAAGGGGGCAGTTTTTTTCATACAGGTTTTTTTTGTTGTTATTTTTAAGAGATAAAGTCCCAAAACAGCTGGCTGCAGATTTTCATTCACCCACAAGTTATGCCTCCATTCTGCATTTATTGGGGCTAACAAATGGATGAGACTAATTATTAAGAAGAACGGTGAGATCATTTTTATGTTAAGGTTTCTTAAACATCATAAAAACACATCTGACATTAAAAGTTTACATCTTCTCATCTATTTATATTGCACCTATTAAGTTATGCTGCATTTGGCCTGCCCTGCTGTGCTTCCTCGTTCCCTTGACAGGAGAGAGAAGAGCTCTGACATAATCAGGACAACCTTGTGAACTGCCAAGCCCTTATCCTTATGTGCACATGTCATATTATTCAGACATGCCCATTGCATCAAAGTGTGAGAATATTTTATTACTCTTCTGCAACTACTGCAGGCTTTACATGATTACATACACTGCAATGGTCAGTTGAGCTACTGTATCTCCCTACCTCTTTCGCCTCATGCTTTTTCCATCACCATGCAAAGTGCTCAATTTTGGAACATCAATCTATTATGGTAATATATTACATGATTTTAGCTGGTATCAGTATTAAACTTGAATTTTATGACTCTTGTATAGTATAAACTCTTAAATCTTGTCTTGTATAGATGTGTTTAAATATGTTTTTGCATTCATTTTTGTTTGTCCCCTGACTCCTGACTAAAGAAAGCAAAGAGGGCATCCTGTCTGAGCAGCCCTCAAAATGCACATTTACATGCACACAAACTGTTTGAAGTTTATGTGGGGTCTAAATCAAATACAGAAGTTTAGAAGTATGCAGTGAGAAAACATTCCGATTGAAATCCTTTATGAATGTATGTGCATTTTGTAAATATGATGTTCTCTGTTGTTTTTGTACATAAATGTGTTTATTTGGCTATAAGCCATTATGTTTTGTACCATATAATCAAAAAGCAGAAATGTTACTTATGCCTTTTGTATCATACATTGTAATGCCTTCTATTGTACATTATATATACCATTATTGAATTTTTGTACATTCAAATCAATATGAGATATAATAAGGTAATGATTTCTGTTTGACAGCGTAACTGTGTTGCATTTAAATCATGTTTATGACACTACATTTTTCACTAAATCACATCACTATAAAATGTAAATGTGTGTTTTCATTTGTGGGCTGTGTATCTGCATTCTCATAGGTTTAGACATTTTTTAAAGCACCTTAATGCGCACTTGCTGAGTGACTGCAGGATTTCGAGAGATAGCTACAGCAGCAAATCCATTTGCTTGTAGCCTGGATGGTCAACTATCCATCCATTTTCTTTCGCTTTATCCAGGGCTGATTGTGGAAGCAGCAGTCTGAGCAGGGAGGCCCAGACTTCCCTTTCCACACACACTTCCTCCAGAGCTGGAGGATCCCAAGGCGTTCCCAAGCTAGCCCAGAGACATAGTCCCTCCAGTGTGTCCTGGGTCTTCCCTGGGGCCGCTTCCTTGTGTGACGTTCCTGGAACACCTCCCAAGGGAGGCGCTTAGGAGGCATCCGAAACAGATGCCCAGGCCACCACAGCTGGTTCCTCTCGATGTGGAGGAGCAGCGGCTCTACTCCAGGCTCCTCCCGTGTGACTGAGCTCTTCACCCTATCTCTAAGGCAGTGCCTAGTCACCCTGCAGAGGAAGCTCGTTTCAGTTCAGTATTGGCAATCTTGTCCTTTCAGTCATTGTCCAAAACTCGTGACCATAGGTGAAGGTAGAAATGTAGATTGACCGGCAAATCGAGACTTTCGCCTTTCGATTCGGCTCCCTCTTCACCACAACAGTCAGATACAGCGACTGCATCACTGCCGACATTGCACCAATCCGCCTGTCAATGTCATGCTCCATCATTCCCTCACTAGTGAACAAGACCAGAGATGGTTGAGGCAGGGACTCAACTATTCTGTTTAAATGTGGAATAGAAATAGAACTTGTTTTGACATTGGCAAGTTGGAAAAATTTCTCAGTGGCAGTCAAAAATCTGAGAAATGTGTCAGTTCACCTAACATGTTCTAGTCATATGTTAAATTACAGCATCGGAGACATTAGGGGGCACACATTTCTCTGGTTTGTACTGAGTCAGCAGGTGTCCTCCGTGTCCTCTGTCTGCATGAAAAATAACAAACACTAGCTCATTTACAGTGTCTGATGTATAAGAATACTGGATTGCCTTAATTGACAACAAAATAAAGCTGAGTAGAGTGACCAAATAAAACACATTGACCTATGTATTTTTCGTAGACATTCGTATCATTTTGACGGTGCATGACGGGAGAAGATGGGCGTGCGTCTGGTGTGCGCACGGTTGCTACACGGTTGCTAGGGCCGTTGCTATGACACCGCAGCGCTTCCGCAGACGCTTGGAGTGAAGCATTATGGGTGAACCAAAACGAAGATCGAAGATGTTTTGATTGATATTGTTTCTTTCCTTTCGGAAAATAAATGCTACAACAATGAAGGTTAGTGGAACTAGCAAGAGCAAAACTTTTCTTTTAATTCTAGAGCAAAATGTAAAACTCTTCGGTTGATTAAGTGAGACGTTCTCATCTTGCTGCTGGCTAACTAGAAGGCTAACTAGGTGTTTGCTAATAACCACGCAGATAAAGTCAAACTTTCGTGTTTTGTACATTAATGGGGGGCGTGTATCGCATTTAAAGAGTGTACACATATATGAAAGTATTGCATTAACAACGTAAATACATTGGCTAGTATGTAAGGATATGCGAATGTAGCTAGCTGTACAACAAACTGCCTCCCCATAACTGCTAACTAATAGTCATTATTTGAGTGTGTCCATGTGCTTCAGTGTGTTTTCGTACTTGCGGATAAAGCGTGGGCAGGATCCAACATACTTTATCGGTGGCAGAAAAGTCTTGGCAATTATGTTGCTGTGGCAGGGTGAGTAAAAAATTGTATTATAACGTTATAACCATAGACTGTATATTCTTTTATACAATCTGTGGTTATAACCAATTTACTAAGATTCGACTTCTTCCAAATCTGTTAGACATGATAACAGTGTGAAAATATTTGACCGGCATGGACACAAGTGGGCAGAGCTCAATCTGCCAGGGTAAGTGCACAAACTTGGCAGTTTCCCTTTTTAAATGATTTTACTATTTTAATGTAATTTCTGTTTTCTGTGTAGCCGCTGCGTGGGGATGGACTGGGACAAAGATGGAGATACTTTGGCTGTGATAGCTGCGAAATCCAACGCTGTTCACCTTTGGGACGCTAGTGTCAATAAAACATCTCACATAGAGAGTGGAATGAGGTTACTGTTGACAAATTATTTGCAACAGCCCTGTATGATTTTTTTTATTATTTTTTTTAATTAAAAAATTGTTGTTTACTTCAGAGATCAAATGTCCCTCATTTTGTGGTCAAAAACAAGTTCTCTGTTGGCCATTGGAACTGTTAAAGGAAATCTACTGATTTATAATCCACAGACATCACGCAAGATTCCTGTACTTGGTAATCTTCACATTTGTACATTGCTGTATGATATTTTCTATTGCCTTAAATGTCACTATTTTGTCTCTTTTTTCTTTAGGTAAACATACCAAAAAGATAACATGTGGGTGCTGGAGTTCTCAAAATCTTCTGGCTCTAGGAAGTGAAGACAACACTCTTACAATCAGTAATCATGAAGGGGACACAATTCGACAGGTACTGTTTTTCTTGTAGCACACATACAAATACAAAGGATCGTTTGATTTCTATTGGTGTGCATTAATTTCTTTAGACAACATTACGTGGTGAACCAGCTGAAATTTATTTTTCTGTGAAAAAGACGGATGAAAGATCCACGCATGGTGAGAGCACTGTAAGTTCTTTTCTTCTTTATAATGTTGTTGTTTTTTGTTTTTATTTTTATTTTTTAATTTGTGTTTTTGTTCTTCAGGTAAGTGTCTCTGTGGACAAGAAAATACTTGTTCTGTTCAACATTAATGACCCTGAGGACAGGATAGATTTGGCTTTTCAGCGCCACTATGGGCATATTGTGTCATATCGCTGGTACTTTCCTTACAGATTCAGACTCAGTTGGTCCATTCCATTGTTATAAATATTATGTTACTTGTAGGTATGGTGATGGTTACATCCTCATTGGTTTTTCCAATGGGTATTTTGTGGTGATCTCTACTCACATCAGAGAAATAGGCCACGAACTTTACCAGGCGCACAATCACAAAGATTGTCTCAACAGTGTGGCCATCTCTTCAGCTTTAAACAAAGCTGCTTCTTGTGGGGACAACACGTATGTACATGACCTTACCAGCCACGTTAACTGAATGTTTTACTTGGACATCACAATATTTGTTGTTGCAGAATAAAGATCCATGAGCTTTCTGATCTTAAAGATATAAGTAATTTACTTCGACTGGATGATGAAACTAAAGGTGTGGTAGATTTCCTTTCTGGAGTAAAGAATTTTGAGTTCGTGTTCTACTAATCTCAACCTCTTTTTTTGCAGGACTGGACCAGCTTAGCTGGACAGATGATGGTCAACTACTGGCCGTCTCCACTCAAAAAGGAACGCTTCATGTTTTCCTTACCAAGCTGCCCATCCTGGGTGACAGTTTTGGAACCAGAATGGCTTTTCTTACCTCTTTGTTAGAGGTCACTGTGTGCAACCAAGTGGAAGGGGTGAGAAGACATTTACATATTAATTATATGCATTGAAAAAGACAATGTACATGCCAATACATGGACAATTTCTGCTGACTTTTTCAGGAGAGTCCTGTGGCTATTGAAGTGGAAGTTGAACCAACTTTTATTGCAGTGGGACCATACCATGTGGCAGTGGGAATGAACAACAGAGCCTGGTTTTATGCTATAGAAGATCAAACGCCTGGTCTGTGACATTACATTTCCATACTGTTTGATATGCTTCACACACTAAACTTAAAACTTTCACCCAGGTTTTAAAAAGTTGAAGGACATTGAATATCTGGGTACAATAGCCAACATGTGTCTCAATGCTGAATACGCTGCTGCGCTGTTTGAGGGAAAGGTTCAGCTGCACATGGTGAATACATTGTCTTTATAATCTTCATAAATTCAGTTTACATTACTCAAGAGTCGTCTGTTTGAGTGCAGATTGAAGGCAGAGACCAGGAGGAGAAGAGACAGATGAAGCTGTTTCCAGATGATGACAGAAAAGGACGGATTTTATGTCATGCTCTTACCAACGATTTCCTATATTACGGAACAAGTGTAAAATTATAAATTTTCATTATTAGAGAATTATTTATAATTCAGCAACATCTGAAGTAACATTTTTGTGCACAGTAGGTTTTTTGCTTTACCTTGTTTCATTTTCTTCTGTCAGTTAGGTCATATTCTGTGTTTCCTGGTGGAGGACTGGGAAAAGGTGTACAGTTACGAACACTCTGTTGGTGTGATCAAAGTGTTTCCAGATCTGAATGGATCACGGATAGTTTTTATTGATGACAAGAATGGTGGCTTCTTACTCTCTCCTTCAAATGTACGTAAATGTCGCAGCAATAATTTATCAATAAGAAGAACATACTGTGACTGTAGTTTTTAAAAAAATCATGTGTTATTTAGGCAGCTGACTTCTGCCTTGAGCTCCCCAACTTCTCCCCGACCATCACAGGAGTGCTCTGGGACAACTGGCATGCTGATAGAGGGGTGTTTGTGGCATATGACGATGACAAAGTCTACACTTACGCCCTGCATAAAACCACTATATATGGTACAGTAACTGACACATATTTTTATGTAGCCTGAAACATCTACAGTAAATTAAATAACATAGACTTTTTAAATATATATTGTTTACATTTATAATCATATTTTATTCTGGGTCAGGTCCCAGGGTGGTGTTGGTTGGAAGCACTCCTCTTCTCTTTTCCCAGAAGCCTTTGCTCTTGTATAATGGAGAGCTGACCTGTCAAACAGCCAGTGGAAAAACCAGCGATGTCACCCTGAATACACACTTGTTTCTAAAAAGCTCTGCCAAAAAAGATGCTAAGTCATCAGAAGACATCAACAAGCAACTGAATGATGCACTGATGCTGAAGAGGTGTTGCATAGTTTGAGTCAATAATTTCAGTTAATTCAAACTTTAGTTGTTACATTTCTTGGTCATGTACATACATTTGCTTTAATTATACTTTTTTCTAGGTTCCATGATGCTCGGGAGTTGTGCAGAACCTCAGGTGCTGAAAAAGACTTTGATGAGATGGGGAAAGCCTGCCTGGTACACATGGAGATTGAGCTCGCTATTCAGATATATCGAATGAACAGCAATGTTGGCATGGTGATGTCACTAATGAGCATTCAGGTACAAATCCTGCATTACCATTTTACTTTTTATGTTTAGATTTACCATGCTACTTACATTTACTGATTTGTTTTTGCCCCTTTTCATTGTTTTAGGGCATTGAGGACAGGAATTTACTAGCAGGTCATTTGGCCATGTTTCTGGGCGACTTCAATCAAGCACAAGACCTTTACCTTTCCTCGAGCTGCCCAAACGCCGCCCTGGAGGTGAACATCAAATATGACATTTGCTTGGAGTGGAGTCCTAGTTCTAAATGCTTATTTGTTGTTGCCTGTGGATCAGATGAGGAGAGACCTGCTACACTGGGACAGTGCTCTATTGCTGGCCAAGAGATTAGCAGAAGACCAGATTCCTTTTATTTCTAAGGAATACGCTGCTCACCTTGAGTTTATGTGAGTACATTGTACATTTTCCCAAAAACTATATTTAAAAACAATTTATGACCTCATAATTTTCTTTCCAGTGGAGACTATGTGAATGCACTAGCACATTATGAGAAAGGAATGACACATGATAATAAAGTAAGAGTACATACATAATTGTACACTGAAACATAAAACTAAAACAAAAGTAAACTTCTGTACCTCCACTGCAGGAGCATGACGAGGTGTGTCAGGCGGGAGTAGCCCGGATGTCCATTCGGATGGGGGACATCAGGAGAGGCTCTGCTCAGGCTGTGCAGCACCCAAGTCGAGTCCTGAAGAAAGAGTGTGGAGCCATCCTGGAGAGCATGAAGGTTGCAACAGTGACTAGAGGGTGATTGTGCTAATAAAAATATTGTTTGGTAACAATTTATATTTTGTCATATCAGCAATTTGCTGAAGCTGCTCAACTCTATGAAAAAGGACAATATTATGACAAAGCTGCATCTGTTTATATTCGGTGTAAGAACTGGTAAGAAAATATGATTATATAATGAAAATACTATATATTTGTTCACTTTTAAATTTATCTTGTATTTTTTAAGGTCCAAAGTGGGCGAGTTGCTTCCAAATGTGTCTTCTCCAAAAATTCACTTGCAATATGCAAAAGCGAAGGAGGCAGACGGCAAGTCAGTACTACTGTGTTATCAGATATTAGATATTCTATATTAAAGAACTGAGCTTGTCAAAGACAAGTGTCCATTTGATATTTGACTGTGCAAAGGTACAAAGAGGCGGCTCAAGCTTATGAGAGTGCCAAAGACTGGGACAATGTGATCCGTGTGCTGCTCGACCATCTGAACAATCCAGAGGACGCTGTTCGCATCGTCCGGGAGACACAGAGCATTGATGGAGCAAAGATGGTTGCCAGGTAATAAGATGCACCCATAAGGTTTACAGCTCCTTTTCACTGTGGCTGCAACTTCACACATTTTCTAACCCCCAGGTTTTTCCTGCGTTTAAATGACTATGCCTCGGCCATACATTTCCTTGTCCTCTCTCAGTGCAATGACGAAGCCTTTCAGCTGGCACAGCAGCATGGACAGATGGAGGTCTATGCCGACATCATTGGTCTGTCTTGAATTACCTGAAAACACTACATATTTATTTTTTGTAGCAGTGAGTGTTACGCATGTGTTTTTCTGTCTGGTCAGGCTCTGAAGCGACACAGGAGGACTACAAAAGCATTGCTCTTTACTTTGAGGGGGAAAAGAAACACCTGCTGGCCGGAAAGTTCTTTCAGAAGTGTGGGCAATACAACAGAGTAAGACAGTAACCTGAACTTTTCTGTTATATACAGTATGACCATCATGCATATTCACCATTTTAATTTGATGTCTCAGGCTCTGAAGCATTTCCTCAAGTGTTCAAACACTGAAGACAACTTGGCTGTTGAGATGGCCATAGAGACTGTAAGAGACGTTACACAGTTAAAATATTAAAATGACTCTTTTCACCAAGTGTTTTACTGCTGTGTTTCAGGTGGGCCAAGCAAAAGACCCCGTACTGACAACACAGCTGATAGATTACCTAATGGGAGAGAGTGATGGTGTGCCCAGGGTAAGATTATATATGTTCTAATGTTCTTATTTGTTTTCAGCTATTGTAATAAGTCTTTAGACACATAAAATTAAAAAATAAACCTTCATATTTTTTCTTCTTTTCAGGATGCCAAGTACCTATTCCGTCTCTACATGGCGCTGCAGCAATACAGAGAGGCTGCCCGCACTGCTATAATCATTGCTAGAGAGGAGCAGTCAGCAGGTACAGTGTATGGGCCATATGTTAAACCAAGGTTGCATTTTAATTTACAGCTCAAACTCTACAATGTGTTTATTTTTCAGGAAACTACCGAAATGCCCATGATGTGCTTTTTAGTATGTACACTGAGCTGCAAGCCCAGAAAATAAGGATACCGTCTGAAATGTCCACCAACCTAATGATCCTCCACTCCTACCTGCTGGTTAAGGTCACTGCCACTGAGACTTGGCATAGCACGCTCATTAAATAGGAAGTTAACCTGAGTTTGTGTTGTTATTTAGGTACATGTAAAAAGGGGAGACCATCTCAAAGCGGCTCGGATGCTAATTCGTGTCAGTAATAATATCAGCAAGTTTCCAGCACGTAAGTCAAACTATCACCTTTATCATTTCAGTTATATTATTATTGATACTTTGCACTGATATCACTAGGGGTTTTCTACATGTATCTCTAACATTTAGGAGTTTCCATGGTGACACAACACACACATTAGCAAAAATTGTCTGAAGACTCTGAAAAAAAAAAAAAAAACACAAAAGATTTAAGCAGCACATTCAGGAGCCTGTGATCAATACAAGTGTTAATGGTCCTGTTTAGGTGTTTGATTTTCCACAAAAAAGGTGACAGTGACTAATTGAGAAATTGTTAGATGACGCTCGCTAGCTTGTGACTGCAATTTTATGTGTGAGACTTGTTTAACAGCAAAAATCAGCTTGCTTGTCATAGCTCCAGCTAAATTGTTCAAATAAAGCACAGATTTGAGTTGAATAAAGCCTCAGACAGAGCAGTGCCTACAGTTGTCATCACTATTCTCTGGGGTGCGATGGTGTCAGCTGAGATTTCTACGTTCTGTGCAGATGTTGTTCCCATCCTGACATCTGCAGTCATCAAGTGTCACCGTGCGGGGTTGAAGAATTCAGCTTTTAGTTTTGCTGCAATGTTAATGAGACCAGAGTACCGTAACGATATAGACCCCAAGTACAGGAAGAAGATCGAGGCCATGGTTCGGTGAGTTTATCTTCACTCGCTTTGACTCGGGCTACCGTTTTATTTTTTCTAACGCTTGAATTATCTTTACTATAGGCGTCCGGATACATCGGAGCTGGAGGAAGAAACTACGCCTTGCCCTTTCTGCGGATTTCAATTACCGCAGAATGATCTCCTTTGTATTTCCTGCAAAAACAACCTGCCGTACTGCATAGTAACAGTAAGATCACTCCCTGGATAAAGGTACATTGTGTAGCTTTTCTGGTGGAGGGTCCGCCAAATGCTTTTCTCCATGGAGATGTTATTGCTTTGTTTGGAATGTTTCACAGTATGGCATTAAACCTTTCTATCTTCATGGAGCCCAAACCAGACCAGGGTAGCTTAAAAAGTCTTAAATTATGTTGTCCAACACTTATTTTTTTCACAAAGGTCTTAAATTTCATTAGCCTAACCGGGCTGGATTGCAATGTTAAATGGAGGGGAAAAAAACGTGAACTCACATAACATTAATGAATGTCTAATTTGGAGTATGCACGAACAATACTTTGGTTTCTGGTGCTGGTGGCAATGAGTAAACAATCAGTAGAGTGGAGGAAGACATTGGATGGATCATGGGAAAGTGTAGGTTTAATCCACAGTGGCTTTTAGATTCTAGATGTAGTACCGGTAGTTGGTTGGTCATTTTTAGAATTGGATCTGGTGTTTTTTGCCCCCATAACAGGTGCAATGTTGGTCTTTCTTTTCATTTAAGTGGTCTTAAAAAGGTCTTTAAAAAGTCTTAAATTTGGGGTAGTCAAACATGGGGAACAAGTTACAGGTCAGATCTGTAGAAAGGCAGCTCCGCTCAGTCAGAATGCCTTTTTGCCAATGCCATTTTTTTTTAGGTATTTTTGAGCTATAAAACCATCTGTAATTTAATCAATGTAAAGTAGGGCTGTTCAATGTCACACTGTGAAACATTCCAGGCAAAGGAATGACATATCCATTGAAACAAACAGGTAACGGACCCCCAACCAGAGTTACATAGTGCACCTTTAAAGTGGACTTTTATAATATTAGTAAACATATATATATATTTTTTATTTTTTTTACCATTTGTTGAACTTCCAATATCTTTTGTTTCTCAGGGTCGTCATATGCTGAAAGAGGACTGGTCTGTTTGCCCCCACTGCGAGTTCCCTGCGCTCTATTCCCAGTTCATCCTGTGAGTAATTAAGCCTGAATTTCAACTCAAATGTCCTTTACAGTCCTGTTATGCAAAAACTGATGCATTGTGGGGCCCTTATTGACTAAAAGAACCCACACATAATAATAAGTCTTAATAGTTTAATATTTTTTCTTATGTCCAACTCATCACCTTTAATATTAGTTCAAACTGAAGGAAGTACAATAAAATCTTCTTTTTCTCTTCTTCTTTCTTATTACGGTATATATTAGTTTTTATTATAGATCCATGTTCACGCCTAAAACAGATGTTACCATAAAAGTAAATTCTCTTTTCCTGTCAGTGACCAAATGAAATACTTGATGCTGAAGTGTGATTTCTCCACCAGGTTGTTGGAGACAGAGACTGTGTGCCCCATGTGCTCTGAGCCTTTGGATGTGAAACAAATTAAAAAGATCACAGACTGTTCTGGATACCTGAAGACTGAAGAACCGGATCAATGAGGAGCAAACCAGTCTTTGAAAGTGTGAATACAATTATGACATGTTTTTTGTTTTACATTATTTTAGTGACATCATTTGTGGTTTTATTTTTGCAAAGTAAAGAATGATTTTGATAATAAAAAACAAATACGGTGTTGAGTTTCATTAGTTTATATTCAAATTTCTCAACTGTTGTTAAGAAAAAACACAAACGTGATGACACATTCTGCATTGATACAAAGCTTTCCATTTACAAATTGTGATCAGTGCTAAAGAACAAATCTACAGCTGCAGCTACTTTAAGTAAAAGTTAACAATTCTTTAAGGCATCGTCACATTATTTACAGCCTCTTTGACACTCTACTTACTCCTAAAATGCCACCACAAATGTGTACAGACATGATAAGTGGTGAAGGGTCATTATTTGTTCCATTCAAACAGTGAAGAAGTATAAAAGCGCACTCGCATTGCAGAACATATAGTACAGTTAAGTACAGATGGGCAGGTGTCAGTATGGAGTCAGGTTTCGATATTGTTGGAAGTGCAAAAGGAAGCAATCGTAGATTCAAGTGTCTTTTTCAAAAGTTATTTTTTAATCTTGCCCTTCCCTCTTCCTTTGCCTTTACCAGAGACTTCAGTCTTTTCTTTTTTAGGTTCCTTTGTGACTTTTGCCTTCTTTTGCTGTGGACCAACAAAAACACAAACCATAAAGAAGCTGTGATTATCTGATAAACCCCATAAATGTTACTTACTTTGATCATGGCATCTGTTTGGAGGTTGTCTCCCTCATCTTCTGACTCTCGAACTTCAGTCTCCATGTCCTCTCCCAGCTCCAGGTCACCTCCTCCACCTCCTCCGCGTCGACCCTTCTTAACCACTTGTAAAGAGTATGGAGTGAGGTGGACCTCTTTGTTGTATGCACGTGTAAATGCTGCCTTCACCTGTGAATAAACATAAAACAAACTAGTTACACCAATACTGAGCGTTAAACTTGCTACGTTACATTCAGATGCTGCTTAAAATATTACATGTGCAGAAATGATTTTTTTTCTCTTAAAGCCCCTAGTGGACATAAAGTGCATTACTATAAACTTAAACCCAACCTTAGAGTCCAGTTTGGAGTAAGGATCAGGCTGACCGCCCCAGACACTGATCTCCATCATGCTGTCCACGTCTTCCCTGACGAGCTGGTAGTCGTCCAGGAGCTGCACAGCCTGTGCTGCTCCCTCTGAACCGTGCCTCTGAAGGGGGCTCAAAAGTGCCTTCCGTAAGTAGTGAAGATAGTCCAGGTTCACGGCCTGTCTGCTGCAGTACGTCCTGAAACAATGGAAAGAAAAAAGTGTTTTACTTAAAGTTGTTTGACAATGTTATTCATCATGTGTGACTGGGTGGTAAATACTACACTCACTTTAAACTCATGTGAGAAGAGAGCTCCTGCACAATGCGGGAATGTTTATTGGTGGATGAATTTTTGCCAAGCCAACTGGGAAAAGTGGGGAACTGACCCATGTAACCCCGCATCAGTTCTCCCGGTAACACACTGGCATAAATGGCCTTGAAGCACAAAAAGAAAAAAATTCACTTGGGGACAAAGACTAAGGACTTGTTTGTAAAAACTGTGTTTTACCTGCGTGGGCAACAGTGACCAATTCTGACGAGAACGTATCATCCTGTCAACAAGGTCTCCATCACAGATGGAGTCTGCTGTTTTACTGATCAACACCAAGTGTGATTTGAGATCACCACTAAAAAGAAAGAGCAAGTTAATTCTAGAAGCATTTTCTCTTTGTCTCGCTCTTTGTGTGCATTGTGTGCTCAGGTCACTCACGCTGCTGCTGCAGGGCGCACATGGAGGTAGTTCTCCTGAACAAAGAGTGGTGCTAGTGAGTAGTCATGGAAGAAGAGGTCAGACTTGTCGATTAAACTCATATGAGCCGTCTCCTCTCCAGAGGAAAACACTTTTCTGCACACATCAAATGGACCCAGCTTCATGTCTTTTCGGGCGTTGGCTGCATCAGATTTGCACTGGTCATAAGTCATCACTTTGTTCTTGGCAGACCACATGCTCAGGTTATGGAGCACCTGGGGAAATACACATGGAAACAGTGCAATAACATTTAAACCAAACCTGAGAGAAAAATATAAAACACTGTTTACCTGTCGGACATCCTGGTTGGATGCAAGAATAATTTCATTGAGAGCTGGGGGAGGGATTTTGATCCCCTCTTTGAAAGCTATGGACATCATGGCCCCCTGTTAAAGTGGGAGAATAGGATTGGTCAACATGTCATAATATTGTTAAAAGCCCAAACATGTAGTTGTTGACAGCTGAACCAATTCTAAAATGTTGTGAACAAAACCTACGAAAATTGAAAAGTACATGTTTACCTTTATTTGTTCCACTCGAGGTCTTTGGAAACGCAGGTCAAAACAGTAGTTCGCGAGGGACCGAATCTTCTGATGGTTGCGATCATTACACATACAAATTATAGGGACCTTTGATGTTTTAATTAGGCCAATCATTTCCTACAGAATGGACAAAACATGTAATTAAGAGTCAAGCTTAGAAAAAGCAATATTGTCCACAAAAAGGATTTAAACCTGTATGCCCCCTCGGTCTTCATTTCCTGCCATGCCATCGATCTCATCCATAATCAGGACATGTTTACTGCTGACTTTTTGTGATGTGCCTAAAAAAAAAACCCACCAGTATTATTAACAGTCCATTAACTCTATGTTTATTTTAAACACACAACAGCAGAATTACCTTTATAGAAGTTTTCGATGCTTGTGTTATTGAGTGACTCTGCAACAACTTCCTTCAGACTGTTTTTGCTACGCGTACAGCTGGCATTCATCTCCACATAGCTGTAGCCCAGTTCCTACAATCATTAAGTTAAAAAATATAGCAATTAAAATTCCATTCCTAAAGTCACTGTGAATACAACACTCAAATACCAGACTGACCTCACAAACCAGTACTGCTGTGGTCGTCTTCCCCACTCCCGGAGGTCCAGAGAGGAGAGCTGCTTTAAATGAAGAGCCATCGTCTTTTCCTCCTCCAAATTTACCAAACTTTGCAACTTGAAACCAGATCAAAACATGTTCAGAACCATTTTGAAAGAGCCTTGATGTTTAACCAATGA
The DNA here is from genome assembly GCF_026225935.1 of Boleophthalmus pectinirostris. Lineage (NCBI taxonomy): Eukaryota > Metazoa > Chordata > Actinopteri > Gobiiformes > Gobiidae > Boleophthalmus > Boleophthalmus pectinirostris. The sequence goes on from NW_026571190.1 coordinate 28,013,870, forward strand.
CCTAATGCGTGTTGTTGTCGATAATCAGGTGTGCTGAGAGTCTGATACCTGCTGGTTTGGATGAGCCCCCGCTGTGGTTTTTGTGCCAGTTTTGTAGCCAGCGCATAAGTTTATTTGCACAGCTCTGGTCACCCTGTTGACCGATGACTGTTTTGAGAGATCGTGGGCGATACTTGTCCACCCAGAGCAAACTGGCTCCTTCCCCTGATACTGATGTAGACGAAGGATGTTTAGAAGATGATGATGATGATGACAGACCCAGATCTCTCCGGGCAGTCTGCCCAGAACCTCTCCCAGAGGGTGTGCCCGACTGGCCCACCCGGGCACTATGGGCCTTGGACAAACTGGTTTTAGAAGGACTGGGAGTCTGAGGAGATCTGGAGTTGCCTTTAGAGGGAGAGATCTTCTGGGATTTGGGGGTGCTCTTTGCTTGAGAGGATGGAGTTCTAGTCTTAGAAGCTTTAGCCTTAAACAAATGAGTAAAAAAAATGTATATAATTTATAGAATATTAAAAAAAAAACAGTCTTCTTACTACAGTAAGAGTTCAGTTAATAACTACAGTAAGAAAGGTTAGAACTAACCTCAGCCTCTGCAGCAATTTCATACTTTGACTTCTTCCCAGGCTTTGTTCTGATGAGCTCAAACAGACCATCTTCATCTAAGATCTTGGTACCAAAGCTTTCAGCCTAAATATAAAAAATATCAATTAATTAAGTCAAGTTAAGAAAATGCTTGCCACAAATTATTGCCACATATTTGGGAAATGTAATCTAGTCAA